>NC_071327.1:82392746-82694135 GCF_943734725.1 Anopheles marshallii
TTTTATGTTAAGGTCCGGAAGGAAATGGAGAAAAAAAAACACATCAAATTGTCGCCAATTACTGCTAATTTTGCACAAAATTTTGTCGATACATTCGCTACATTCCCAACCCAAATGCACTTACCGGTGACGGTAATGCTTCCCGTTGAGAATATTTTCAGGGTTGCTTTCGGTGTCTGCAGCTTGTAGGTAACGCCTGGATGTAGTTCCGGCTCGTAACTGGCATCCTTTTTGTATTTCTCCGAGAAGTTGACAATCATGATGCCGAACGGCATTCTGCAGGTGCCGAGTACGTTCACGATACGAAAGTTCCTAAATCTAACATTAAATCCTAACTTCTGAAGGCAGCGTGAGTAGCGTCGTGCCGCTATTTTTGCCTGCAACGCAAACCCCGAAAGAATCAACGATTATCAACGATTAGTGTAAGGAACGTAAGTTGCAAGGGTAAGTCGCACGTACCTGAGGCTCTGACGTAGCACCGGTGCAAGTGATTTTTCCGGATGACCAAATCGAGGCGGTCGTGCACGGGCGGCGCAGTTTCATTGTTACCATCCCGTTCTCTCTCCGGAACTCCACATTGTTCCCCTGGCGTGCGATGTCATGTAGATTCAGATGACACCTTACGCTAAACGAGCAGACAACGTTGTTGATCAGGATGTCGATCTCTGGTTGCTCTTCTTGAGGCTCATTGTCCGGGTTCGGTTCTTTGGTTTCCAGCGACACCTCCGTAGCGCCCGTCGGATCCGTATCGGTGGGAGTGTCCGTTGTGGTCGCACTGGTGGTGGAGGTGGAGGTGATGGTAGTGGTGTTGGTGGTACTGGCCACGATGCTGCTGCCGCTGCTGGTCTCGGTTTCGATCTTGGTTGTATTGAGAACCACTGGCTTCTTTGCTACTACTTCGCCGTCGCCTACTGGGGATGTGTTCGATATGACCGACAGCTGCTGCTGGTGATTGGTGGTTGTTGTCGTCGTCGCAAACATCAAAGAACTGTGATTGATCATTCCGCCTACGATGGACTGATGGTGGCTGGAAACCGAACTCGCGGCACTAGTGCTGCCAACAGCAGATGTTACCACACCAGAAGTGCTAGCCTGCTGCTGATTATTAGGATAATGCTGTTGCCGTATATGAACCCCCTTTACAACGTTCACCACATTGTTGCTAGTCTTCGAATTTACATTTAGTATGCTTTTGCTTCCGAAGCTAATTCCGTTGCGCACGACGATACTGGAACCGGTGATGATGCTGTTGCTACTACTGTTGCCACTGCTGCCGTTACCATTGGGTGCACCGGAGGTGCTAATGGCGCTACTGATGAGGGAGCTGTTACCCACCATTCGTGTTACGGAGTGTGGAGTTGCGTCGTTCTCTGCACGTTACATTTAAGGCACACGCTGAATTCCGCAGGCTTGCCCGCTTAACACTTATAAGCTCATTCTGCGCGTACAGTTTGCGATTCAGGGTGGTCAATGAATTGGCACTCTATTTTTATCAAGTTCACATCGAGTCTAGGCACGGGTCGGCGAAAAGTGTTCCCGTTCGGCCAATATCATACGTTTCCTGTCTGCCCACTGCACGGCGCCAATGATGCACGCGTTGATATAGCTCTCACGCTACCGCTCTACTAGTAAATCACACTTAAAACACGGGTTTTCACCAATTTTTGCAGAACGAGGCGTCGAACTTTGTTGTCGATTTGTTGTTTATGATCAAAGACAATAGTTTTTCCCTTCCTTTTCTGTCTTTCGCCATTGGACAGAAGGCAACTGACATTTTTGACAGTGATTTGTGCACAGCCGTCGATCCCACGGACACAATCAGTGGTCGAAAAGAGTTTCTAATAAACAAATGGGTTTTCTATTTAAAGTTTAATTAAATGGAAGAGCTTTCTCAAAAGAAATGGGAATATTTTGTGCATTGGATAATATTTACCATCTTTTAATATGCGCACAATCTTCGAGCAGAAGTTAAATGACAGGTGGTACAAATGTTATTACAGTTAATAAATGTTTGTTTCTACCTATTCTATTGAATCCGTAAATAAAAATATGTTTTTGGTCAAAATGTTGGGATGATATTTCCTGAAACAAAATCCAGTTCCAAATTTCCTTTATGATCACCCACTGTGTCGATGTCGATATAAAAGCTTTTTTCGTCGACTTTTGCCTATTTCGACAAAACTGTCGGAATACTTTCAAAACGGTAGAATCGGTGGATTCATGGAAAAGTCTGCGACCAGCTTTAAACAAATAAAAAATATCCGGACATGGCCACTGAAAGGTCGGATATAACTGCTTACACAACTAATGTTCTTGGCGACTGGGAATGTTTGGCGGATTTGACTATTAAAACTGACTCGGACAGTACAGCTGATGTGAAATAACATCGAGAACTATGATCTTTTCTGCGATCACAAGCCTCTAAGCAAATAAATAATGGAAAACAGATGGAAGCACTTCGATCTCTAGTCAAAGATATCCCACCGCGGGGTCCGAGGATTGTCATTCCGAATCATTTTTCCTTTTCTAAAAAAGCATCACCCAAACACCCGGAAAAGCTAAGCCGCTAAAACAAAAAATATTTTATTTTATGTTCTTTTTTCCCCTTTAGGAGTCCACCAGCACAATCAACTTGTCCTCGTGTAGTACCGACCGAGCGGGACGAGTGATTTCAGCGTAACTTTATCAACGTGCTTCACAAACACGTCTCCAAGTGTCTGGTCGTCTTTCTCTACCCCCGTCGGTAGTGGTGTTTGAGTGAACAATCGAGCCCCTCATTTCGCGCCTGGCTGCAACTTCCTTCCCGGTCCACTTGTAATATTGTTGTAGTTCAATCCCTAAACGTACATACTATACTACATAATAATATTATTACGTTAATTCGCTCGCTTAACCGCACACGGGTGCCATAACTCGCTTATTCAGCACCGCGCGTGTGGATCGTCATGTGTTGTTTCAGCTTTGTCCGCTTCTTGAACTGCTTGCCACAGTGCGTGCAGCCGAACTGCCGATTGGTGCACACGTTCGCGGTGTGTGTATTGAGACTGTGCTTCGATTTGAACGTTTTGCCGCACGTGCTGCAAGTGGCTGGCGTTTGTTCGGCGTGCATTCGTTTCATGTGGGCCTTTAGATTGTACTCGTCCTTCAGGACTGAGTTGCACAGTGAACAGCTCACGGTGGCCGCAGAACCCGGCTGCTGCTCCCCGTTGTTGTGGCCCTCCATGTGCCGTTCGAGCGAGACGCGCGTCTTGAACGTTTTCGGGCAGTTTTCGCAGATGAACACCGCACCACCGTGGACCGTCTTTTTGTGTTTTTCGATGCTGAACTTAGTAAATCTGAAAATAGAAACGGATGCCCGTTAGCACACTCATCGTACCTGCGCACTGGTTAAACAATCACTACTTACGGTTTGTTACATTCCTCACAGATAATGTCCTTCTTCATATGGACCTTCGCCATGTGGGCGGTGAGTCTGTTCTTGAAAGGAAACCGCTTGCCACATTCTTCGCAGGCAAACTCCCACTCCTGGTGTTTGTTCTGTATGTGTTCCTCTAGGTTTTGGTGCACCTCCTGACACACGCCGCACCGGAACCGTTCTGGATTCTGGTGCATATCCTTATGCTCGACAAGCTTCACCCGCGAGCGAAATTTTTTCGCACACATCTGACACTTGATCGTACCCGATTCCAGCCCGTGCACCGTTCGCATGTGCTGGTTCAGCTGCTTCAGTGACCTATACTCCTCTTCTGCCGACTCTCCCTGACCAGTTCCCGCGACTCCCGCCATTTCACCCTGACCAGGTGGGACCTTTTCCGGGTCGCAAATCTCGCATATAATTGGTTTGTAGAAATCGAATATTTCTCTATCTAGCGTTTGCTTCTGTTCTTCCGTCAGCTCGGGACCTGGCTCACCACCGGGATTTCCCGATTTGCCAGAATCTTCCTCCAGCAGCGCGTTTGGCTGGTGCATGCGTTTGTGTTCGAGCAGCTTCGGCCGCGTGCGGATCTTCTTCTCACAGAGCGGACACTTCACCGTACCGGCCTGCTGCCCGTGCACCAATCGCATGTGGTGGTTGAGCTCCTTTACGGTCGCGTACTGTGTCCCGGCACCGGTAGCCCCGGTTGCGTTGTCACACAGTTCGCAACTGATGCGCTTGTAAAATTCCAATATTTCTTTGTCCATCTGTTCCGATTGTAGCTTCTCCACATCGTCCTCCGAGGTCGTGTCTTGGCGCATGTGTACACTCTTGTGCTCCAGCAGCTTTACCCGGGTCCGAAACATTTTACCACACTGCGGACAGCAAACCCGTCCCGTTTCTTCACCGTGCATCTGCTTCATGTGTTGGTTTAGCTCCTTCATCGTGCCGTGTTCGATCCGGTCCTCACAAACGTCACAAACGAGCTTGTAGAAGTCAATAATTTCCTCGTCCATCTCTTGGTTCTTCCGTTTCCGGCTCGGAGTGCCGGCGGCGGTGGTGACCGTTTGACGGATTCGGCTACTTTCCGGTTCCGTATCGTTTAGTGTCGCGTACGAAGCCATACCTTGCTGTTCTCCCATATCCTCGGTCATACCATTCCCACCAACAAGACCCCGTCCCGGCAGCATTCCGTTCGCTTCGGGACGAACAGTATACTCCGGAACGTCTTGCAATACGGGTGCACCTCCAATTAGCTGTGGTGATGGATCCAGTTTCAGCTCCCCATGATGACCGTTCTGATTTACGCCCTGGGCCATCTCTTCCACCGGCGCAGCATTACATCCTTCGGCCGGTTCCGGCTTCACCTGGAGCACCGTGGCCGCCGCCTGCCGTTCCTGGTGCACGTTCTGAACCATCAAGTAGAATCGGTTGAACTCGTACACCGCGTTCCCACAGTCCCGACAGACATAGTGTTTGCCCGTCTCCTGCGTAAACTGTAACCCGACATGCTTCCAGACCAGATACGGCATCTCCTTCAGGTCCTCCTCCCGAGGCATGAACATATCGAAGCAGATCTGCTCCGTTCGGAACGTGAGACATATTCCGCATTCCTTTTGATTGATGACATCGTAAACATCGATCGGTGGTGCTGGAGCTGCTGCTGCATCCATCTCTCGGGCCGATTGTTGCGGATCGTTCCGGGATGTGGGGAAACACGGGGTGGGCGTAAAAGCTTTTCCACACTCATACACACGCGCGCACACACACACGCACGGGGGAGGTGCACGCACGCACGCACACTTGCACACGCACTCACGCACGCACACAATTTTTCATCGCGAGCGCGGCCGCTGACGTTTACATTCTTTGCTTTTCTATATATTTCCCGTGATTTGCAACAAGCTGCACGACACCAATTTATCCCTTTCGGCTACTTCTTCGCTTTTGTTAGAATTTCTTGACACTTTTAACTCTTGTTGCTCAAAGGCAACCAAAGGTGGTGGTAGTGATATAGATGAGCGTCTTGACGTTTTGCCCTTTGACGTACGGAGTTTTATTCCACGGAAGCGCCTTTGTTTACATTTTTCCGAAAACTGCCAAGCTCGATTGCAATCGCAGCACAGGACGATGTATGTACTAACCTTGGCTAATGTCAGCGTACGAAAATGCAACACCAGCGAACGAATTTCGAATTTGATCAAAATGTCTCCTTGGCAGATCGTCTCGCTTCCGAAGAAAGTACGTTTGAAACATTGAACGTGCCTTGAGCTAAGTAAGACAAGTTGTAAAAATGCTTGCACTTAGAGCTATTCAATTGTCTCGCAGAAGGATTGAATGAATCTCGCATAGAGCGAGATTGATAAGAAATCGCACATGTGGAATACTTATTTGGGATTTGGAAGAGATCGTAATTGTTTCGCTTTCTCCATTATCCTTCCCCTCAAACCGGGCCACAACTCGTTCAGAGCGAGATTTTAACTTTACTTTAACCCTTTCTACGCCGTGTCAAAATCGTTCAAGGCGATTTCCATCGAGCATCAACCAAATTTGGGTGATGCGGCGTTGAAAGTGTTAATTACCCTTTGCTTAACGGAGCCAGCTACCTGAAGTACGGTAAATCATGCGAAGGTCACAATGTAATCATCAAGTCTGTGTACTTCCGAAACTCCAGCATTTTTTCTTTTTATTTTCTCGTTCCTACACTACATGTAACCCCGCTTCGTAACACACCCATCATCACCTCAGCTCTCACCATGCATTCTCCTTATGCCCTCGGCAAGCCGAAGTTTCTCCATTGCCATTTCTCGGTACGCCTGTATAGCGAGGTTCAGTTGCACCTTCTTTGTAGCGTGCTCTTTCACAAATTGTTCGATTATGCCCAGGAATAGCTCATCCCGTTTCAGCTCATCAATCGATTTTTCGGGTGCATCAAATAGGCTAGGCATTTGGGTTTCTAATGCGATCTGCTGCACGCTCCCATCGATCGCGATACCATGAAGCGTTGAGAAGAGCACGACCAGCTCGATCCCGTTCCGCAGATAGTCCTGCTTGACCATATCAAGTAGAAGATCGTCGATTAGCTTATGCCAGGCAAGAAAGAACACAAACGGACCGAAGTGACGCGTCGAGCGCAATGCGTCGAATGATCGGTTCTCGTTGATGTGTTGGTAAACTTTAGCCGTGATTTGGTGGTACTCTTTTTCATATGGTTCAAATTGCACGCAAGCCCGATCCAGGATGAACTCGTACTTGCCCTCCTCGAGCAGCCGTTGCAGATATACGTGTTCGAACATTGGTGGCTGATGAATGGAGCGACCATTAAGTGGGAAGTAGATCTGAGTCAACCGTTTTCTCATCTCGTACGGAGCTTCCTGCAAAGTGCCATCCGGATGGCGCACCACAATCGATCGCTGGCTATTCTTCAAACCGTATGTAATGTCGGTGAAGACAAACTTCGACGTAGACAGTGCCTTCAACGCGCCGTCTTTCGAGATGATTCTACGGATGTCCTCCTGTTCCTGTACGACCGGTGGCATCTGTAGCATTTTTTGGGCATCTCCGATCGATTTACGCAGTTCCTGGCGTAACTGTTCATCCGTCATGAAGCGATACTCGACCGTATTGTCTTTTACCGAGCGTTTTCGGAAAACCTTGTCCAGCTCCAGACGTGTGATGGACTTCAGGATCTGTTGTACATCGTCCCGCATGAACGCAGGAGCCGGATCCTTATCTGGTGAGTAGCAAAATCAGATCAATTCAGATGCAAACCACAGTTGCCAAACCAACATACCGTAAATGAGGAACGATTCACTGTCGGGTTGGGCGGTGCTGGAGCTAGACAAACGGTACATGGTGGGCTTTGTCTGGAGAGCCGCACATCTTTGCCTGGTAATTCTGCCCATCAGCCGCAGTTCTTTCCACATTTTCCACATGTTGGAGCTGTACATGTGCCGAAAGTATTGTATAATTTGTAGCACGTTTGTTTGGAATCGGCAAATTTACACAGAAAAAAATATTACCGAACGAAACGTCAAACAGTGTGTTTTTCTTCCCCATCATAGAGCACAGTGGATGGTCAAACGAAATGAAATATTGCTATTTTGCACTTTAAATTCATGTATAATATTAAACTTCGAACGCATGGTATAGCCTTAGTTGTGTTTTTTTCCACTGCTATAACTGAAAACAAAAAAAATACGAAATCGCTTAATTTTTACACGATTGCTGTTCTGGGTGTCCCACATTGACTTCGCGCAGCTGTTCATATCACGCGATTTGTGCCGTCCAAAAACTACAAACGTACAGTGTGGTAACCGACCGACGAGCAGCACGTTTGACGGATGATGAGCGCGGAGAAAATTGCGTCTCCTTCATCCATTGCGCCCCTCAGCTAAATCGCAAAAATTTCGCGACTTTAGGGCTAATCCCCGCTGCTTCAGACGGCTCGAGTGCGGAAAGTGTTCAAGAGGTGCACATCTTTGCGTCAATTACTTCGCCCGCGGAAGGTCAACCCACAGCCACACGGCTGAGTGTGCGTGTGAGCGCGTCGTCTTCAGTTCAGTATGATAGGCGAATTTAAACAGTGAAACTTGTTTAACTTCAATACTTAACTGAACGTGATTGTAAAGATTGTTACTTGCTAGCACTACCAAAGCACGACGATAGCAACATGTCCCAATCGAAGTTGAAGCAGGTGTTTAGCTACCAATCGTGGGTACATGCGGTATCCGGATCAGCGGTAAGCAAGCGAGAAAGCTTCGTGCACCAGCGACAGTGCAATTAACAAGTTTTTCCTCCTTCCAGGGTAGCGTGATTGCGATGTCGGCCTTCTATCCACTGGACACCGTACGCAGTCGTTTACAGTGTAAGTCAATAAACGCGACCGAAGTAGGTTTTCCTCGCATGGCATTACGTAAATTTACGTTTTCCTGGCGAATTGCGTGCAACCAGAGCTATAGCCATAGGTACATATCGGCGAAAGGCAAAGGTCAACTTATTGGAAGTTCCCTTTATCGAACAGTTAATGTTACTTATCTTTCATCATATCGTGTTAGCACAAAAGAAATGATAAGCCATCCCAATCCTAACGTTTAAATCTGATTGAATCCATTCACGGGGCTTGAAATCGAAATACCTTGCACTAATATTAAGGGCTATTGATGGACCAAACCAGGCATTCCTAATCCACGGGACAGTACAACTAATATTACCTTTTACGTGTTAATTTGCAGTAGAAGAACCGGAACGGCGCAAAGCACTTAGCACATGGCGAATTCTTCGTAATTTGATCGATGAGGAAGGTTTTGAAACACTCTACCGTGGGCTGGTTCCAGTGCTGGAGAGTCTGTGCATCTCCAACTTTGTCTACTTCTACACCTTCCACAGTCTGAAGGCGCTTCGTGGCGGAGGGCAATCCGCGCTGGGTGATCTGCTGCTCGGTTCGCTGGCCGGTGTTGTCAACGTGCTGACGACGACTCCCTGCTGGGTTGTTAACACCCGACTAAAGATGAAAGGACTCGGTCAGCACGCCAAACGAAATGGTTCTGGTGGCACCGATCTACAATACGACGGGTTGCTCGATGGTCTGCAGTACATCGCCCGAACGGAGGGGGTCCGAGGGTTGTGGGCGGGCGCTATACCCTCTCTTATGCTCGTCATTAATCCTGCCATTCAGTTTATGGTGTACGAAGCACTTAAACGTCGTCTTACATCGGGTGCAACGTCGAGGACACCGTCCGCAATCACGTTCTTCAGTATAGGTGCGATCGCGAAAATGATTGCCACCGTACTGACGTACCCTTTGCAACTTGTGCAGACAAAATTACGACACGGCAATACCGACCGGAACCTAAATCTACCCCCCGATGTAGACACGGTACAGATGCTGCTAATCATCCTAAAACGTCAGGGTGTAGCAGGACTGTTCCGTGGACTGGAAGCGAAGCTGCTGCAAACAGTTCTGACCGCAGCACTAATGTTTATGGCATACGAAAAGATTGCACGATTTGTCACATCGTTGCTGCTATCGAAAGGCGGTGTCACTGCGGTACGACATTGATAACCACCGGGAGTTGTCGTCGTCCGGTGGTTACCAACATTTTCCAAAGGCTTTATTCAACTATGTCTCTCTCTCTCTCTCTGTCTCGGTATGTCCCTCTTTTCGGGTGACTATTTGCTTGCTTTAGGATAGAAGGATTAGGGTTTACTAGCGTTCCATTAGCCCACCCTGTCTAGTCTCTGACGAACAAAGTGTTTTATCATTCATTTTCCATTTGGAGCATACTCTGTCCTTTGATCCTGTGATGATCGTCCTTTATCGACATTCCTCTTCATGACTATTATTTAAACTTTGTTTTGTTTTGTGGTTGCATTTAATGATACAGCGGGTCATTTGCGTGGACTTTTTCACATTAATTGCGTTTCGGGTAAGCTTTAATTGGGTTCCAAATACGAAGGGTTGATAAGGATATGCTGCTAATTTACGGTAGTCTTCTGTTCTTGACTACACTTAAGTTATCGCCTGTGTGGCAAAATAAGTAGATTATGGCCAAAAATAGGACACGGAATAAAGGTTGAAGGAATGGAAAATAAAAGTAAATTAAATTGAACTTTCATTGGATTGGATATTCAGTGAGGTTTGTTACATACGAAATTTGAAGTGCGTCCGGGAGATTTCGGCAAGGAAGGAAGGAGAACGGGGTGCGACTATCAATACACAATTCGACGGTTTGTTTGCGTCGAAGGATGCTCTAGAGAAGTGAACTACATAAAAACGAAGCGGACGCAGGACACCAACCCTTCAAAAAGTCCATATGAGTAAATAGGCATTGAAAAAAACCCGAAACATGTTTAATAGTTTAAGGCTGTACGTTTTTATTAACTTAGTTTCTTCGGAATTTAATTTCTAGAACTGCGGTTCGATTTTGTTATTACATGGGAGTAGGGGGCCGTTCGATATCCGGGCCGACACGACATTCGCAGTGTCCGGTGTTTTGTGAGTTGTGTTACTAGGTTTTGTTGGATTCCGCTCGTTTGTCGCCCTCCTATAGCCGTCGTAGTGCGGATTTAGCTTATTTCACCATTGGTTTATCGTTCTTCTGTCTAATGTTTCTATATAGTGCGGTAGTATCTAGCGCCTATTGTTTACTATTTACAGATTACATATTATACTCTGCCCATAATCTATGCTGCGTTCAACAAACGAACAAACGCAAGGTGTAGGATAGGTAGCGACATTCAGAGCTGACTCATTAACTTAGTAAACTCCCCGCATAAGTTCCATCGCACAAAACTGAAACCCTAACTCGCGAATGCGCTGGTGGTTCCGTTGTCCTGATAGTTCCGTTACTTGCTATGAACCGGCACAGTGTGCTCTAATATTGCTATTGGACAAGAGGTGCAGCAGCTACACTAGTAACTGACTCGTTTTCTGTTTTCTTGTTGTCACTCTGTGCGCTGCGGAACTTTGAACCTTTTTTCTTAGCCACAGTCTTTCGAATAATCGCTCTGTTTCGTTTTTGTGTTTGCCTGAACTTCGACAGCGAAACGGGAAAAGAGATAATAATTTGAAACTCTAACTACTAAAAAACATAAAGCAACCACAAAAACACAGGGTTGTGTGTGCTGATGTACCTATTTTTTGTATCCGTGAGCTAAATGCCGGCACTAAAGTCTAACTAAACATACATGCACAAATCAAATCCTTCCTCTATCGACGTCTCTTAAATTGTAGTACTCTATACATTGTTCCGGATTCTTGTGTCCTCCTCCAGGAACGTTCCCATCCCCGGCAGGTCTCTGGTCTGTTTGATAGCGTATCTATATCTATGTTATCGGGGCCGCGTCTTTCCTATTACAATATCCCGCTTTGAATGGTCTGTTCAAACAGCTAACGGAAACACTCTGTTCCCTGTGCCTATTCCTTGTTTTTTTTTCGCTATGTGTTATGCTTCCTATTGCGCGCCTGTCCCTGCTCTTGTACACCCTAAAGGAGGTAATCGAATTTACAGCTTGCCTAACTCGTGAGTTTGCCCACTCCTCCATCAGGTGTGTATGTGCTTCCTCTACATTAAAAGATTAGTCTTGATCGCGGGCGCGTGCGTATGTGTGTAAAGCAATCAATTTTACAGCTTCGTTTATTTTAGATTCTTCATACAAATTTCTCACCCAATTTAGTAGTATTTCTTGCGGCAAATAATGCTTCAAAGTATCAATATATCCTCCGACTGAACTTTCCCGTGTTTTGCAGAGAGGTTGGATGAATAAAAGTAGGCATATTCTATGTACAAACTACTATCTAACGTGTTTCCGCGTCATTTCAAACCCTTAAGCAATATTGCAGCGGCATCGAGGCCGCTACAGGATTATACCTTGTTTTTTTTCTATCATCAGCTGTTTACGTTGTTTCGTCGTGTTTACGACACTCCAGAGCGCCTTGCATTCTGCAGCTTATCGATACAATTCCCTTGCATACCTTTTGTCATAAATTCCTCCCACTCACGGCACAATTTCTCGGTGACACGGGACTCTCTGGTATTATTACATGAACATTATTAAGCAGGAAGAAACTGTTACCCTTAAAATAAACGAACAAAAATGCTATACACATGAAGATGGGAAGAGTACGGATTTAAAGATCAGTAAAATGCGTAAGTTAGGACGTTGCACCACAAACGACAGGGATGTAATTCAAATGATGAATGACCTGCGCACATTGACGCACGGTCAGGGGTGGAACAAATATAAGATCTTGCCAACCTGTTGCAAGTTTTTCGTGATTATTTGTTATCATGTCCTATTCTGGTGCTGTTGTGGTTGCAACTAGATACAGTGCCGTGTGTATGTGGTGGCATCAATTACATCCTTTCACTATTAATTCACGAAAAGGTCGTTGACGTGTTTGAAATGGTTGTGCCATCATTATTTGCCTGCTACTTCTCCCGATCAATGATGGCTTTCTATTGTTTGATCTCTCGTTGTGGAGTACCGCGTTGTACCGTGAGAGCCTATACGCCCCAAATTGCACCGCACTATTCATTCTTTCTCTCTCCTAGATTTCCTGCCCTTTGTTTGACTTTATCGATGGTAAAAACCGTTGCTCCCGCCACCACCACCAGCCATGCCGCTACCCTGTTCACTGCGCTGATGATGATGGTGAGCCTTCGTATGGAATCCGCCACCGTTCCGACCACCGAACCGTCTGCTACCGGTACGAAACCCACCATTAGCACCACCACCACCATGGTGCCGGTTCCCATTGCCGTTCTGATAGTAACCACCGCCACCGCCACCACCACCGCGATAGTTATTTTGATGATGATTGTGGAAGTGGTTACGGTTTCCTCCACCGTTTCCCATCCACTTACCACCGCCACCAGTCTGATGATTCTGGTACTGCTGGAAGGGATTATTGCCGCCGGAATTTGCTACACCAACCGACGACTGTGCACCACCACTTGCCTTGGTTTTCTTTATCCGGCCACGATCCATTTCTGTTTCGCGATCCTCCTCGATCTGACGCTTACGTTCTTCGCGCCGTTCGTTTGTTAGCTCTCGTTCCATCGCTGTCTGCTGCCCGTTCCAGCTTTTAACCGGTGCGCCATAGCCCCGGTGTGAGTACTTCATCAGCATTTGAACGGTTGATGAGCTTCCTTTTCCATCTCCACCAGGGGACGCTGAACGATTTCCTGCAGCTCCATTCGTATGATATCCGTTCGCCATTGCTTTGTTGATCTTTCCATTCATGCCGTTGTGTGCTGGCCGATGACCATTACTCAGTGACGAAGATTCACCACCATCTCCACCGGAAGTACCGACATTCTTAAGTGGTAGCTTATGTGGCTTCTGTCCCGGTGAGCTAGTCGGAGAGGATACGCCCGATGTCGTGGGGGAGGATGATTTGGATGATGAGGCCGATCCACTGTCCGGATAGCTGAGCTGATCGGCCGTACTGCTCTTGGAGACCTTCCAAAGACCTGCCTTGGTTTTGATCATCTGCGGCGAACGGGAAGATCCCGTGCTTGTCCGCTCCTCCTCCTCCTCTTCATCCTCTTCTTCCTCCTCTCCATTACCGCCTTCATCACGCGCTACAGCTTGTGGCTCATCCTTGCTATGCTTGCTGCTACGTTTGCCATTCACAAAGGTGACCAGCTGTTGTCGCGCACGTTTAGCCGTACTACTGCCATTGGTGAGTACGAGCGATTTGGGCGTGGTTTTGCCGAGCTCGTGGTTATCCTCGTCCTCGCTTGTACTGCTTGTATCATCACTATCGTACGGTACCAGGCTGATTACGGCCGAGGAACATCCGTTGGTGCTCTCCGACGATTTGCACGGCGAATTAAGCTTCGGCATCGATGCAAGCAACGGAGTGGATAAACATTTGACTTTCGCCTCACTGTAAGCAGCACCGTTGAGGGAAGCTGTCGTGTTGCGTGCGTTGATATCGGGAAGTTTAGGAACTTTGCTGCCCGATAACGACTCCGTGTACTGTTTCGCTGGCGAACTGAGCGGGGACGCATTCGAAAGGGTTGACGCTGTCGATGAAGGAGAAGAAAAGATTGCTATGTCTCTGCCGGAAGCACTTGCCGATGAGGTTACGCTGGTTGTCGTTGTCGGGCCGTTGTTGTTGTTGTTCGCTCCCTTACCGGTGATGGCGGTGGTGGTTGCTGTTGCTGATGGGTTGCTGCCGGTGGTTGAGGTCGTTGCGGTTGGTAGCACTGGCCCAATAAGGCCCGGCTTCTGTTCCAACTTGCTCGGGAAGAGGCCACCACTAGATCCATTGCCGCCACCAGTACCGAGTACCCGGAGCGGGGATGAGTTAGTGATTTTGCCGGGTGTGCCACCATTACTCCCCCCACCACCGGTTCCACTCGTTCCACTAGCGGTTCCGCCACTACTACCAAGCCCGGTTGTCGGGGATGTACCGTTGCTTAAGTGGCCCATCGACGTGAGTGTCGCCGTACTGCTCGGTTGTCCCACGGTTACGGTCGCCTTCGCTCGACAAGTTCCGTTCGGTAAACCAATCGCACCGGCCGCCACACTCTCCAGCTCGTAGAACAGGATGTACGCGTTCGTGCTCATGACGTTGTGAATACCGATCGGGCGCACAGAGCTGTCATCAAACACGTGATACCCGGCGGCATCCGTATGTCCGATCGCAGTGTAATGTCCACAGTGCTGCGTGCTACCCAGATGCGTTACCATCGACGTTAGCCGATACGTTAGCTTGCCACCGTTCGTGCGCATGGCGGGCGACGAGTAAGGTGTTAGATCCAGCTTGGAACGCAACTCCACGTGTTTGTTGATCTTGCCACTCAGCATGGAAAATCGCTTCAGCTGTATGCACAGCACAAACGGTGCACGCTCGAGCGAAAATTGCTTCGTTGCCGCGACACGGCGCTTGCACGCCTCACACTTGTATCCCATCTCCTCCAGTCGTTCGCGCGCAAAGTACACCTCCAGAGCCTCATCGATCGAATTGGCTTTCCGGATATCGAGCAGCAGATCCTCAAAATGTTGGAACGTAGTCGAAACGTGCTGACAGGACAGACACTTCACCTCCGACCTTAAGTACCCGCCCAAAATTTGGTTCAGCGGTGTCGTTTCCTTGCTGTACTGGTCCAGCTCCTTGCTGTTCTTGCTCCGGTTGAGGTAAGACTTTTCCATTGCTTCCACCAGATAGCGCAGGAACTCGTGGGCATCCTCTTGCCGGCCCGGTACCAGATGTTTGCAGACAAGCCTCAGCCTCGAATACACCAGGTAGGGTCGGAAGGCAGTTTGATTGGACTGTGATTCGAGGAGCGTTTTTGCCATCGCGCAGATAATGCAATTGCCGCCAGAGCCTGAAAAAAAAACCCCGAAAATCGTTTAAATGACTCTACCGGGGAGAGAGTAATGCATCTCACTCACCGCCTTCATCGCACTTGACGCGATGTGGCTCGTCCGACAGCAACCAGTTGGCGATGGCCGGCACGTGGAACAGCGCTTGGAGAGTCGAGTTAAGATAGCAGGTGTTGCCCATGTTCATCATACCCGCACCGACCAACCATTTGCGGCCGGTCGTTTTCCACCCGATCTGTACATTCTCGCGAGGGAAAAGCGTCCGCTTCGGTGTTGGCAGTGTGTTGGTGTTGGTGGTATCCATCCTTCCGGCGGCAGTACTGCTAGCGGAGGCAGGGACGCCATCTGAGGGTGGATCAAAGGTACAAGAGGCAAGCGTTATTTGGGCGATCGTTCCGTCCGTGGGCCTGACGCCGGTATCACTTTCATTGCGTTGCTGCAGCTCCAAACGACGGAAGGACGTTTCCAGACGTTCCATCCTGTGCGCATCGGAACAACAGTTGTGTAAAATTAAATATGCTTCCAAACAAAATAAACACACACACGCCCCCACGGTAACCAAAGTAATTTTTTTCAACAAACAACACACCGCACTCTACATGGCACCAGGTGTAATTGTATGCTGATGTGTTATAACCAGTGCCTGCTAGAATCGTAACAATTTTCACACTCAAAGTGCCTCACATCTTGCAGGGCTCTAGAGGCATCAACCTACCTTCGACGATCTGCGACAAAGGGATACTGTTTGTCCGCTGCCAACGTCGGATGGTTTTCCGGCGTGCGGTCGTACGCAAGCTACTCCACAGCGGTACTAGAAAGCGCAAAACCAGCTGACAAAAGTAGCGAAACTGTAGCTTCACTAATCGCATAAAATGCATCCCGTTCGGTAGCAACCCCCGCGGCACATCGTTAGTACGGTGATTGTTCAAGAGTCGTGAAATTTGGCGATTCGCTTTACGAGATATTTCACCCGATATGTCCCGGGCGGTTCGGGCCTAGTGTCTTCTCTCTGATAGCTGCGATTTATTTCCGTCACTTAGGCGCCCCGGTTGCGGTGCGCTCGCAGTTGCTCGGGTCTTATTTGGGTCATTGGAATCGCGTATCGAGCGTTTGGACAGAAATGCGTTCGTGTATTCTGGCCGGAGAAGAAAACTACCTCACGCAACAACTCACAGACTCAAGGTGGTTAGCAGCACGTGTGCCAGCGTATCAGATAATCAGAAGCACGTTCTCGGTTTGCACCATTATCACTACATATACGGTGGAGGACACCTGGGTGCGGGAGAAGGTGATAATTATCACCCCCCTCCCCAGTCAGAGTTCCCGATATGGAAGGGCACTTTAATTTCTCGAGGACGAGCAAACTATTCGGTAGGTGTGTGTGTATGTGTGTGTGTAAAAGTGCACGGGTTAAAGGGTCAGAAGACGAACAATGTTACGAAGTGTACACAAAACACACGGGGTACAGGGAAAATGCGCGTTCACTTTATGGAACATGAGCCTATTTCCCTTTACGAAGACGGACGACAGAGTGAAGTTCTGCACTCGCTCGTGCGACACAGGTCACAGTGCTTTTTCCCTAAGCGGAAAACTCGTCAGGATCGATACGACATATCGTTTCTTTGATCGCACACGATACCCCCCTTACGGGCTATTGGCAAGTGTCAAATTTCTTCACGCACATGATAAATTTTCCCCGTGCGTGCAACAGTGATGGTGAGATTTTTCTCCCTACTCTCGTTTTTAGGTACCAAATCGCGCGCGCGGTGTTATCGATTTTCTTTTCCGCTTCTTCTTCTTCAGACCCTCTCCATTCATCCCTATTGCCATCTTTCCATTCAACCCCATTTGCCAGTGACAAGTGTTTCAAGCGTTTAGTGGCGCGAGTTGAATGCTCCGCATACAAAACACACATGCCAACGCTGAGTTCCGTTTGCAGCGCAACATAAACAGACACACCGGGTGACAGCTGCGAAAAGGAAACATCGTGCGTGAATCATGCGTCTGCGGGAGCGGTCGAGGGGTCGAAATTTATGCACTTTCTCAGCTCAATATACACCTATCCCGTTGTATGTTTGCAATGCAATTTCAGACTGAAGTTGATCTTTTCACCCCGTTAACGGCATACTTACTTTGTTGCTGATGGAGCACATGGTTAGACGATTTGGCCGCACTGGGCGATGGAGTGGAGCTTGCCGAGAACTTCAGGGAACCACCGTTCATGGTCAGGAGTGTGTTCGGGGATCCACCAGTGGTTGCTTTGGTTAGTCCTGCTGCACCGAAGGACGAGGAGGAGTTGGAATTGCTTAAGGAACCACCGGAGGCAGTGGAATCGGCCAGAGTTCCCGCTTTCAGGACGATGTATTTGGATCGCAGATTTTCCAGGTTCGTACTGTAGCTGGGGCCTTCTTCGTACGTTAGGGGCTTAACCTGCTGGCCCTGGCGTAACGACTGACTGATGGATTCCACCAAATCGTTCGGTCCACCGTCCTCCGGTTCGTCATATTGGTCGTAATCGTTGTCAAGCTGGGCCGCCGCTAATGTCCGCCGGAACGAGAGCTGTTGCTTGCTGGGTGACTGTCCACTGGCAGTTCCGGTTCCATTCACTGTGACACCGTTGCTGGTGGAAGCCGCGCCATAACCGTGACCAACCGTTCGTCCATTTGTTGTGCCGCCCGTCGAGTGCAACGCATCCCGTATAGCCGCACTCACTAGCGATGGTGTCGAATCGCACACCATTTGGATGGGCATTGCCGTCGTTCCGTAGAAGCACAGCGGTGGGACAAGTTTAGCCACAGGGCACCACGAATCCGTTGGCCACCTCAAGGCACTAAAGGATTTATGAAACGTTTCTTAGGGTTTCGGGAAAGTTTCACCTTCTGCACTTCCTTTAGGATGTTCGCGGCTACTTTTGCAACTCCGTCACCAATACCAACACATTCACACGCACGCACGCACACCCTCTGCTCTTGCTCAATATTCTCACGCTTTCGTTCAAGGCGCTTTATTCCGCGCGATTTTGGTTTCAGGAAGTTTATTTCCAGTCCTTTCTTCTTCTTTTTACCACTTTGCGACGTCAGCGACTGTCTCCCCACTGTCATACGCACACGGACTTTCCCTTCCCCGCGCGAGCTCACCAGCCACAAGTGCCTTTTAATTCACTTTTACGTCGTCGGTGCAAGTGTCATACAGATTAGCCGGAATGTTGCGGGAGAACGTGTCTTTCGCCAGTACATCGAGCTTTTCCTTACCGATTCGGAACACTGCAACCCGGAATCGGACACCAGTCGAAAAACAATCACGCGACAACCGAAATTCGTGAATAAAACACGAGTTTTTCACCATCAAAGCACTAGACGACGAGGAGCAAGAGCATGCGGCTCAAGTACGTTCTTCTCCATCGTACTACCAACAGTGGGCACACACACACATTACTACGCAAAACTCCAATACGCACGCACACTCACACACTGCCGAGCCACGACATATTGGCCAACTCTAGCTCAATGCGATCGAACGAAAAGGCACCAATTTAGTGCCCTTGTGAAGCACGCTAGTTTGAATGAAACACACAAAAGACGACACAGAAAGGGAATACATGTACAAGAACACACCGGGAGCACAGAAGCAGCACGACAGACTGCACACACACACACCCATATAGGTATATACGCGCGCACGAGTGGTGGCACTTGGTTGGTCGAAGCGACGGGAGTTTTGGAATCGCTTTTACGTAGACAAAATTCACTTTTCCGTTGAATACTCGATATCTAGCGGGAAGCACGGATTGTCCGTTACACTTTTCACATCCTTCCGGGCAAGTGTAGAAAATCACGTACTGGAAAATTAGCCGTTTTATTCGTGCTCGTTTACACTGCGGCGAAATCGACTGCCTTGGATTGCAATGCGTTCCGTTTTGGGTGGGGGAATCATTTCGTTCCGATCTGTCTTTTGAACGACACCAGGTGGAGTGGAAATTTCAATGACTGTCTGACGATATAATTGTTTTATTGTAGCAAATGATTATAACCATTAAAACCCCAATTAAAACAACTGGCGCTTAATCTTTACTCCACTTCGAACGAGGTCTGTATGGGCATTTTGTTGGGTTGTTTGCTTCTACCATCATAGACCACAGTCTGATGTCGACAATTTTGTCTCGGCGAAAAATAGCTCAACTGTCACGTTGACCGACCCGGGGGCGAAAAACAATTATCTCTCGCAAACGTCAACCAGAATGCAGAAACAGGGAACACTGTCGTAAAAAAAATAGAACAAAATTGCATACAACGCGATCGTGTGGAATCTTATCGCTTATTTTTCAGCCAAATTCCGCAGCAACGGAGCCAGCTCATCCGGGCTCGAAGACACAGGTCGTCATGATCAAAGCGATACTAGTGTTTAACAACCATGGCAAGCCGAGACTGTCCAAGTTCTACCAGTATTTTGTAAGTACGGATTTCACGCTCGACCTCTCGTCGCAAAAGGGCAATCGATAT
Organism: Anopheles marshallii; assembly: GCF_943734725.1. Taxonomy (NCBI): domain Eukaryota; kingdom Metazoa; phylum Arthropoda; class Insecta; order Diptera; family Culicidae; genus Anopheles; species Anopheles marshallii. Next base: position 82,412,502 of record NC_071327.1, read on the forward strand.
GTGATGCACAAACATATGGTCTCACCATTCTAGAATGAAGACATGCAGCAGCAGATTATAAAGGAAACATTCCAGCTGGTATCGAAGCGGGACGACAATGTGTGCAATTTCCTCGAAGGTGGCAGCCTGATCGGTGGTTCAGACTACAAACTCATCTACCGACACTATGCGACGCTGTACTTCGTGTTTTGCGTCGATTCCTCGGAAAGCGAGCTAGGCATCCTCGATCTGATACAGGTGTTTGTGGAAACGTTGGACAAATGTTTCGAAAATGTGTGCGAGCTTGATCTGATCTTCCACGCCGATGCCGTACACCACATCCTCTCCGAACTGGTCATGGGTGGCATGGTGCTGCAGACGAACATGTCCGACATTCTGGCCCGTATCGAGGAGCAGAACAAGTTGCAGAAACAGGAGGCTGGAATCTCCGCGGCTCCGGCGCGGGCTGTTAGTGCGGTGAAGAGCATGAACCTGCCGCAGCAGATCAAGGATATCAAGCTGCCGGATTTGCCACAGGCGATAAAAGATTTGAAGTTCTGACCAAACCACAATTTCGATGCATCGTTACTCACGAAAATTTCCGCCGATTCGTCGTACATTCCCATCAACAGTAGCCTGGAGGGCTTCAGTTTCGAGTGCTATCAGTCCGAATACGTTGGTGCGGGCTCGACCACCAAGGATGTGGACGGGGAGTCATCACCGAGGCGTAGTTTGCGGGACGCTTCCACTTCCGGAACAACAATGCCGCAACGTAGCAAACCAAAATCGTCCAAGAAATCTTCATCGAATGCCTCCAGTGCCACGCTTCTTTCAACGAACACCGAGCGCGACGGAGGCTTCTAGTACAAGGTACATAGGTACAGCGATCTGCAAACGGATGCTAGCGAATGAAGGCGTGTGAATTTCCGTTTCTTTGGTGCTCTTTACGATTCATCGTGCTCCTTCGCTTTTTATTTCGTGTTTGTGTGCCGCGTGATTGATGCCGGAGGTGCGCGGATACAACCTGTTAACGCTCGAAATGTACTTTCATTAATCAACGGAAAACAAGAATTTAGTTCAAGAGTTTAGTTATTTATACTTGAGTTATATACGAGGAAGAGATTTATCGAAATGCAAAGTTATCTAAGCAACTAATGGAAATAAACAACATAATTTCATAACAATGCACACAAGCTACAAAGAAGCTTTCTTCATTTTGAGGATGACCGGCAGGAGGTTTGAAGTTGGAAATTATTTTATTCTTCAGAAAGCATTGTTAAGGCTGAGTGACCGTGGTTCATGGAATGGTTTAAAACTATGATAATTTTCCATGACAGCGAGACAAAACAATTTTGTTTGCTAATAGATTTGTTTCTCTCCTGAATTGGTTAGTCTTTGCGCCTTCCAAGTGCATACGTCTTCCAGCAAATTAACTCAAAACATATTTCGATCTTTGTGCGGCAAACAATTGTTCACCTGCGTCGATTTTGACGTTTCTGCTCGAATTTGACGTTTACTTCACCGCGTACTCATCTACATAGACCACCACATTATGTGCTTGATGCATATTTCGTCGGTTTCGCGGTTTGTCGTGTCTTTGCCGTAAAGCAGCAATCCGGATTGATTTCCAGCATCCTTTCACTGAGGAAGCAGGTCCCGGTGTCTGGTGTTTTAATTGGCCAAACTTTTGTACTTGCGAAAGAGCAATCGACGAAACGGCGTTATCACAGTGAGTGTGCTTTGTTGAGATAGGGCGTTAGATTGGGCTCGCAACAAGCATCGGAATGGGGCGAGCTGGATCGCCGCGGTGATTTGATCAGTAATGGTGGCTGATGGCGTTTTGGGACGGTTAGAAAGGATATGTGCTTTTTATGCGAGGAATGTCGATGTGGAAAACTCCGCAATTTTCCGTGGAACGCGGTGCAAACAATTTGGTTGTGACTGAAGCTTGAAACGGATCCAGTCTGGAACTTCAACTTTGATATAACAAGGGAACGGGTAGTTGTGGTGGTGTGTCGCTAGTTTGATTTGGGAATGGGAGTTTGAATGTCGCCGGTCGGTAAAAGCAATCGAAGTTTTCCATCTTTAGCTGCAGGTCCCTAGCACCGGTCCAAAAGCCGGTGACGGTAAAGCAAAAAAAAATACGTTGAAATTAAGAAACGTGTGAAAGAGACATAGAATGCCAACGTTTTTTTTTTTCTTTCTTTTCGTCCGCGATGGCAGAAAGTTCCATTGTGTGGCGGCAAAGTGTGTGTACGCGTGTGTGTTCCTCTGCTTGTCGGCTTCTGGAATGGGACTCGCTCACACACATTCAATGAACTGCTGGCGAATGTGAATCTGTGTGCGTGTGTTTGTCGTAGCCTGCTGGAAGAAGCACAGAAAAGAAACGAAAAGAGAGCGAAGAAACGAAGACGACGCCGCAGTTCGAAGTGCAAGAGACGAGTATCGGTATTTCGTGCGGGCGCTGTGGTGGTGTTTTGTGTGCAACAAACGTGACATTAAGCCTTTTTGTTTAATTGAATGTCATAATGTTGAAGTTGAAGTTGTTGAATGTGACAAACATAGACGCTCCACAGCAGACAGCGGTAAACTGAAGTTACACTGCTCGAGAATAGCCAGCCGAATGAGAATGGATATTCGGAACAATACACACCCTGTGCAATGTGTATGAATGGTGGACAGCAACAGGAGGGAACATCTCGAAGTGCTATTGTTTGCTTTGAATTGAGCCAGCATTGCATTGCATAGCGTCAGGCGCTAGCATCCCGTGGTTTACATTACATCTGCCGTATCCTTTGGCTGTGTTCGCAAACCATCGTCTAAAACCGTTGTGTATTTTTGCGGGGTGTGTGTGTAGTTCAGGCAAAAAGGGCTTTTTGGAACTGTCGGGTGTGGTGTATGTAGGAGGTGATGAAGGTTACACCGCGACACGAAGGAGATGAAAATGGAAAGAAATATCTGAAGTACGATGAACAAGGCGGAACGAAGAAACTAACAAACACAACAATGATTTGCAGGAGTGTGTGTATTTACTCGCCAACAGGACAGAGAGAATTGTCAAGTGTGAGCGAATAAGCAAGAACAAGAATGAGAAGCAAAGATGACTGCTTTTGATATGCTTTGGAAGCGTAATGTCTAAAGAAGGCAGGTGGAATGTATGCGAGTGTGTGTTTGTATTAAATACTCGGAAACGGAAAGCAACTGAATCCCCCCTCGGCTTCAAAGCTCCACCTACTCTTTATCTAAGGGCCGTTAGTCTGTCTGTCAAAAAAACACTAGGGTTTAGGGTTCACAGGGATATCCGGACGCCCTGGTATTAGCGAGAGTTAGCGGGAAGTTAAGTGTTTTGGTAGGATTGAAGTAGATTACGAATGATATCAATTTTACTGCATGTTACTATCGACTTATACTTCAATTGATACGTTACAAGCGAAAACAAATACTGGTGGCAGTTTTTGATTGTGAAAAAGTGTACAACTCTACACGCCGGCACAAGAAACAAAATGAACATGAAATGTGGCCAAATGAAGCCCAATCATGAATACGCAGCTCTGGGGGTTTTTAAGCGCCAGCACAAACACATGCGTATGTGTGCCTTTTGCATGCTTCCAACGATGTTTTTGGGTTGGGCCTCCTTATGTTGTGTGCAGCTGTTCGGATAAAACTGCCTAAATGGTAAAATATTTATTTTCCTTAACTAATGTCATCGTGCCCTTGGAAGATAGCGCGTGAAAATTCGATGAATTAGTTCATCTTGTCGATCACGGTTCTATCTCGTTGCGTTCTGTCAAATGTCAGCTGTTGTTTATTTTAGACATTTTAGTTTCACATTTATTACCTTCCCGTTTTGATAAGGAATATCCTTATTGATATTTTTTTGTTGATCAATACATGCATTTCGCATTTAACACATCCTGTGAGTCCCCCTTTTTGCCCGTTATAGCGGGGCCGGAAAATATGTGAACAATGCATTTTTGTAAATTCATTCCTAAAGGATTTGTATTGCAAAAGCGGAGAGAAAGGTGCGTCAACATGCGGCTGTCACCTGCCCTGTTGCGTCTCTTTCTGTACAACAGATGCATAGCTTTTCTCTCTTTCTCTTTTATATTCTCTCTCATACTCCCTCTCTCTCTCTCTCTCTCTCTCTCTCTCTCTCTCTCTCGGTCTTGAGCGAACTCCCATACAGTGAAAGGGTTATTTGGAGAGGGTTGTGAGATGCGTTTGATCTCGCGCGTTGGGTGGGGATGGAACTAACCTACCCTCCCCCTCCCAAAACGTTGAGTTCTACTGAGCGAATGAACAGAAAAGGAAAGGCATATACGGTCCATCCGTTTTCCCCACCATCAACCGTTCGTCGTAAAGTTTGTTGGGCAAAAGCAACGTGTACGGGAAATTGTTCACTCACTCGACTAAGTGCAAAGTGACCGAGCAGTCGTGTCGCGACATCGTCTCACATCGTCACCCGGCCAACAAGTAGTGAGTGTGTGTGTGTGCATGGATGTGTGTTGGAATTACAGAACAATAATTTTTGTGTGGCTCAGACCGGTCCAACTCCCCAACACGGCGAGGAAAACGCGAAAGACACCGTGGCGTGTTGTGGCTTTGTTGTTTCCCGTGTGGCTTTTGTACGTGTCTTTCGATTGTGTTTGTGCGATGAGAGACCGCAGCGAAGAAGATACACACAAACGAGATAAAACTCCATCGGGTGACGACACCACATCATCTTGCCCGGGGAAGTCATTGTGAGGTGTCGTCGTCCGAGGTGTTCTGGAGATCTAGGGTGGTTTTGGTTGTTTTCTTGATCAGTTTATTTGGTCGAAAATGCGGTTGACTTGAGCAAAACGTGTACGATCGACCTAACCGATCGATATTGCTTCTTGTTCATATATACGGGCTATCCGACGACGACGTGTGGGGATTCTGCTTATCTTGCTTTTGCACTACACCAATGTGTTCTTTAATGACAGTAAGACAAACACTAAGGAAAGCTAGAAGCTTTCATGCAAGAGAAGGATTTCTTCTCTGTGTTCCTTCTTGGCAGAAACCACTTCCTCGTTCGTTGAGGCTCAAACAGCAAAAAAAGGAATAAAAACAAGTCCAATGGAAACCTTCCTCCAAGAGCACAAGAAAATCACGTCCTCGTGACACATGCCGCATTCCTTCGGGGCTTGTTCTCTGGTGTGGTGTTTGCCAGTTGTTGTCGCGTTTTCTCGTTGCCTGGTACACATAATGTGTTGTTCTTTTTAAGTCCAAGTTGGCGTAAAAGTCAACAAACAAATCGGTGTGGCAGGAACCAGCAAGCAAGAAAAAAAAAGATATTATATATGTTGAAGAAGAAGAAAAAGAATATTAAACTTAAACGATTTCTGAAAGAACATATTGTTGCAGACTTGCAATTCATAAACTATTTCTTTCTGGAGAAGGTTGATACCTTGCTTTTCAATTTTGTGGGTAAAAGAAAAATAAAAAATCTTCGTATGGTTTACTTCCGCCTTCACCTACAATAATCCAATGATAAGCCTCTTTTTTGTGCGAATATCTACCACAGGAAGAAATTGAAAATCGATGACGAATCTACGTCTCCTTGGATACAACTTTTAATATTTTTTTCATATCTGCAATTACAGTGAGATTCTTGTGTGTGTGACGTTGAATTGAGCGACAACAGTGTTAAATAAGGAAACAAAATAAGCCAGTTTAATTCAGAGCTGGAAGCTATCAGTTCAACGTGTGTGCGCTTAAGGTGCCGAAAAGAGCATGCAGATTTAGCGTGAGTGAGTGTTGTGCGAGTGAGTCGAAAAGAAAAAAAATCAACTTCTGCCGAAGGGCTAGTGCCGAAGCAAAATTGGAAATTATTAAAACCTGCATAAACCTCTCATAATCACCATAAAACCCCCGGGAGTGCGTATTTGTGTGCAGAGTGTGCAACGAAGTGAAAGCGAAAGCTATCAACCATCCTTTGACGCGGACAAAAGGATAAAGTGGGAATAATCTCCTAAACAACAACGAAATGGCGGAAGATCTGCGAGACCGCAACGACCCGGAGCTGAAATATTTGTCCGTGGAACGGAATTCCTTCAATGATCCGGCTACGCAAGCCGAGTGGACACAAAAGCGGTTAGTTTGGGTGCCGCATGAATCACAGGTGAGTTCTGGAAAGATACCTATACCTATTAGGGTCTACGGGGTGTTGGATCACCCGGTGTCATTCTAATGGCATGATCTGCCCACCCGAGCCCAACCTTTCTGATTCGCTGAACCAAGTTCTTCGGACAGCTCGTACAGCTCATAACTAAACCGTCTTCTCAATTGTCCTTCCACTCATACGACGCGAAAAATGTTCCTCTCGCAAAGGGATTCGTCGGTCCAATTCATACGTTTAATACGTTTACAGATGAGTCACATTTAAACAAAAATTGTTTTTTACTTCACTGATCTCCGATCAGATCGAACCGGATTGGGCCACAGCACCAGATCCACCACACGTACCACTTGGGAGGTGCTTCAGAAAGCAATCAATACACTGTGTCGAGCCCGACAATCGAATCATGTTTTAGAGCCCTGTGACTCATAACCAAGACCCTGACAACACTGAGACATGCTGGAACTACATGGGACAGCTTGAAGAAAAATTGCCCTGCAACTTTTTGAAGAGCTCTTCGTTTTAATTGAAACTTTTTGTAGACCATCTTCCAGCGGTTTGAGAATATCGAAATTCCCGCTTTGGAATCCCAATCGTGGCTAAAGGAAATACGCGACTTACAACTTATCACCAACCTTCGCAGCTCGTGTTTTTTTGTGTTTATCATTATTTCTCTTTATCTATTTCCGATTTGTCTAGTGTACAGTGTCGCGTTACTGGTATGAAGATAAGATAAGGACGTTAAAGCCGAAACCACCCAGCGAGGTGTGTCCCACATCGTCGGTGTTGTGTCAGTTGTGTGGCGGTTTGTTTGTGCAATATGCGCAACGAACTCCACCGGATGGATGATAGCGAAACATTGGCCCACTGGCTCTCCTGTTCCCGTATTCCTCCCGGATATGGTTGGGACTTTTTGATTGATTTTTGATCGACAAATATGGTTCGAAGTCCGTCCTGTTGATTGGGGGCGAAGAAACGGAACGGGAAAGGGGAAGCTTACGTTGGAGGAAAAAATATCTTCCAACTGGCAACGACACACACCTTCTTGAGGGGTTTAGGGTGTATCTGAAAAGCGTTAAATTAGACATAAATGTTTGATGCATCTACCCTACCGCCGCATTGCCGATTAGAATGGGCTTGTTGGCAAGCAAAAGCGCGCATATGCTCACGCGACGACCGGTAGATGACCGTGTGTATCCGGATACACGTTTTACACGCCGGCTAGCCGGCATTTTATTATACCTGCCTAGCGCGTTCGTATAGGTGGGTGAATATTTTATTCCGTTGCTCTCCCTCCTATTGCGTTCGTCGCCGTCTAGCTCCAGTCGCACAATCATGAAGAGCGCATAGTTTATGCTGTCTCAGAGTATGTGTGTGTACTGATTTGAGCGTTTTGCAAACCTTTCCTTCTCGAACGGTCACCGTGGTGTCGCTATCGCTCCCTCTCGCTCGTTTATCTCGCAGTGAAATTCTCTGAATGCAATCTCGCGTCATCGCATGCTGCGATATTTCATCCGCGTGAGACGGTGTCGTTCACTACTCGCTCATTCGCTATTGGTGGTCGTCGTCGTCGTCTGGTGGCCGTAGACGTTAGATGGTTGCACATGTGCAGACTCGAATTCGGTTTTGCTTTGTGGGGCACAACGCTAACAAGCGAGAAAGAACACACGTACTAGCGCCGGTTCCGTGCCGCAAACGAAAACATACAGCGGCACTAACGTTGCACTAATGCACATTGCGGAGAAGACGAGAGAAGAGTTAAAGACATTGACCTCCACCCCCGGGTGTCGGCGGGGAAGATCGGCGAATGCTCCGCTGCTCTCGAATGTATGCTTGCGTTGGATGACCGGGTGTCGGCGTTTTGCAACGCCATGATTCCATCCACACAGGAACACGGTAACGGTTGAAGAAAACACTTGGATTGGCTTATGGAGCTTTCCTTGGAAAATGCTTACCTCAGCCATATCGCGTAGAATGCTGGTGTTTATCATTTCAATACGGATCCACTCTGTGTTTAAATTATATTCTTTTTTTGTTCGTTGTGCTCGTTGATCTCAAGCAGCATTTGCTTTCGGCGATGATGATGGTTCGGGAAATTCACATCAAGTGGTAAAGAAGCGCCCTGGTGGCGATGACGTCATTTTGGACATTGATGGTCATCCCAGCAGTGACCCAGTAGGTAAAGTGATGAAGCATTTATTCCGTGCTGGACCATGGCTCAAAAAACGATAGATTTCTCTGGGAAATCTGTATTCTTCCTGCGATATTCACGACACGGACCAGAAGTTCAACATTCACTGTGGACATGCTGTGGATCTACTCATGAATTCAACGTTCAAACACTCTGGGTCTCGCTCTGTTTCAATTTGCAGAAGCCGCGCACAAGTTTGGAGAATTCGTTCGTCGACAGGAAATCGGCAAAGGGAAAGAAACTTGTAAATGTAAATAGCCGGCGTAAAGTAAACACAAGGCAACACAAAAAAAAAAAGAGCTGCGAGCAAAGATAACGTTCATACGCACGTACAGCCCATTTGTCCATTCGAACGCCGCGTGTTAGAGCGTGGTTCGACTTTGCGCTAGTGTCCGTCGACATATCGGTCTAAAGGCGGAGAGCAACGCCAACCGTGTCACCACCTAACGATGGCCAGATTTTGGATAGGAGAGTTCTGGCAATATTTGGGTGGGATGCTGTAAGCGATGACTAAATTGTCTTTCCCATCGAGACTTGCGCTCGATAATCCTGCGACTTTAAAAGTATTTCTTGACCTTTTTTGCGTACGCATTACACTCACGGGCGCATCTATCTTACACTCGCTTGCTGAGCATATAAAGCACATGGAGGCAGGAAATGTGTGTTGCTATGAGATTGTACACACGTATGGTTAATGAGAGGGATGATCCACGGCGTATGAGTCATGGATGGCAGAAATAGCTCACTGAAGATCACACGCAGCAGAGGATGGTTGCGATGCTCACCATTGGCTGAATGTTTCGCTTGATTCCGGTGCTGATGTAGCCGTCCACTGGGAGGGTTTGAATTAATTTCAACTACAGCGTAATAGCGATTTAAGGTTTATAATAGTCAAGTGACGTTATCACACCAAAGTCCAATCTTGAATGGTTTACAGTATTCTTATAAAAATATTGAAGTTAATTCTTCAGAAGAAAGTACACTAGAATTGGGGGTTGAAATTTGAATATACTGCGCAATACAAAGTAGGTAGCTTTTTTGGGCAGCTTTGGGCGCCCTCAAAATAGTGATCTTATGCATACGCTCGCATATCGTACTAAAGTTTTTTCCCTCTCTTGATGAAGGCCTCCAAGGTCGTTACCTACGTCCTTGCCAATCATGGAGCTATCGCATACTCCATGAAGAGAAGCTCACTAGCGGCGGGCGCCAATACACTCGATAAAGTAACGAAGTGAAGAAAAAAGAATGGAAAACCCCATCAGGGTAGCGTAAAATTACCTCGCATTCAGTGGCCGTCAAGCACAAGGAGGCACACCACGACAGCATCGGTTTGCCGTGCTCCAATGATGGCATATCGCCATAAGAATCGTCGCGGATGCTGTGTGATGGCAGCAGAATGGGGCAGGGTAGAGAGCACGAGGCAAGGTTTGTGCGGCGAACAACAAGTCGTCGACTAAACACTACCTTATACGGTCAACTCCAGTCTCCCCCAGAAGACCTTGTCCCATACACGTTGACGTTGAAGGTGTTTCGTTTGGGGAAGGTTCTTTACCCAGGGAGAGAGAGAGAGAGAGACAAAGAAAGTGTGTGAGAAAAAAGGGGAGATAAAGAGGAGTGTACTTAATGGCTGGAACCTGTTACAATGACCGGGGCAGCAGGAGTTACAAACGATCCTTTTTGTGTTCCCTGCTGCCCGTCCTTTCGCTCTCGCGGACGTCGCCATCCTGAGAGTTGCATATTTAAGATGTAGGTCAGTAGTTCGTTGTAACCTGTTTGTCTGACTGCAGACATTGATGCTTCATCGAAGAGTTCTCCCTACTGTCCCTTAAAATGCCCATACCGCCTCAACCTATAACTAAACTTGTTGTGTTCTTTTCCGTTTCAGGGTTTCGTCGCTGCCAGCATCAAAGGCGAGCGTGGCGATGAGGTGGAGGTCGAGTTGGCCGAAACCGGCAAGCGCGTGCTGGTACTTAAGGATGACATCCAGAAAATGAACCCGCCCAAATTCGACAAAGTCGAAGATATGGCCGAGCTGACGTGCCTGAACGAAGCCTCCGTCCTGCACAACATCAAGGACCGATACTACTCCGGTTTGATATATGTAAGTACCCCAACGGGCGGCTCCGAAGCATATGGAGGAGACTACTGTTATGTATGACGTTCCTTATTTGGTGTTGCTGCTCACCATACCTCCATGCCTTATTCGTTACCGATGGTGTCTTTCGCGGTGTAGCCTTTCATAATGTGTTGTAACCTTTTGGGTTTATGTCTACGATGATCATCGTCGGGGGGGCAGTGTGATTACTAGCTTTAGAGACAAAGGTCACCAGCACAACTGGTGAGTTCGCGTCATGGAGCTCAAATTTCTCGAAGATCACCCAATTTCATCCAGTAGCGAATGTCTAACCTATCGAACCGATAGTCCGTTCGAGGACTATAAAAAGGAATAGTTGCCCAAACGATTGGATTGTTGGGTGGTTGGTGGTCGCGTTTTAAAATCTCCTTCCAAATTGCGACAAGGACTCGACCTAGTAAAGGAAGGAAATTACAGACGGTTCGGACACGAAATCAAAGGATGCAAGATACGAAACAACTGATTGGCGAGCACACAGGGAGTGATTTTATGTAATCAAGACAGCAACGCATCGACGCACAATTGTGCCACTTGGTGCGATGTGTATCAATCAATTAAGACGCGGCGAATAAATCAGACTGACCCGGACCCGAACGAGAAACGATCGTAAAAGAGACAACTCGACACAATTGTCCGCTTTCGAGCGGAATGTTTGTTGAAACGCGCTGCATCGCGTGAGTTTCACCGGGTGCAAAGGATGCCAGAAGCGAAGACAATAATGCTAATTGCAAAAGCGAGGGATTTTTTTTATCGTTCACTCTCTTCGATAGTGAAGGTGAGTTTTGGTGAAGGTTGACCGCTTTCGAACCGTCGTCCGGAGTCGCTTCTTGGTTGGCGGCGCCTGATGCATATTATTACAGCGTACTAAAACGAGTACCCAAGCTCTGAGGTATTTTTACGGACGTCATTTCTGCATAATGTTTATGATAACTTTCGCGACCATTTGCTGTGCGCACTTGGTGGATGCATCTGAGGCGAGCTATTAGGATAGGTCGCTTGTTTGGTCTGGAACAGTTACGACGAATCGCTCTAGAGTTGATGGTGCTGTTAACATATAGGAAGAAACTAAAAGTCCAATCAGGAGTTCCTAGTGTAGGTACTAGCAAGAAAGCGATCGTTTACAGCGCGAAGGAGATGGAAGATCGTTAAAACGACGATCGTTTCGTAACGCACGGACGGAACGCACCCGTACCGAGATTTATGAATTTATGGGAATCGGAAAACAAGCGAAGAAAGACACAGGCCCCGTGGCTGCAGACCGCGAACCACAAAGCCCCCCGACCTCACACCAATTCATCTCCCATCGTGCCGAGGAACCGGTCTTCCACGGGTTTGCACTGTAGTTATTGTTACACGGCGGCGGCTATATGCCGCCGCTGCAACAGCGCCATCATGAATCGTTTGATGATGTTTCGGTTTGCCGCGAGCGTGCGGCCGGGGGTATGTGGATCAATTTCCTCCTTCTCGCGCTGCTATTGCTTGCCGTGGCGCATTGGGGTGTTGCTGTGCCATTGAGCATGATGGCAGTGCGGAGGCGGCACAACAGGAAGTTGGTGGGCCAAAGTTTAGACACACGCCCGGCACGGGGAGGTGGAGTGAAAAAAAACGGTCACCAGACGGAGATGGCGGAGGTTGGCACTGCAACACACATAAACAATTTAATCTAAAACCCATTTTTCCGTTTTGGTTCAATGGCGGTTTGTCAATGCAACTGAGATGACGGCGAAGAGAACTGATGCGCGCTTGGGGGAGGAAGGTGCGTTGGTTGTAGAGGCCCATCACCATCATCAGTATCACCCTCGTCGGCGTTGGGTTTCTGCCTGTAGCAGAAGATTTTCAGTCAGCGATGAGGATATTTGTTTTACGCGTACATACACGCGAACACGAGAGAGATCCTCAATTGAAATCTGATCAATGCTTCGGGAAAGTTCAGTGGAATGCAAGCGTTTAAGCCTCGCTTAAGATCGAGCCGTATGTATTTGCGAAATGAGGCAATTGTACTTGCTGTGCCCTTTCGCGTTGCTCTTCGTTTGCTGCTTCCAACTGGTCCCGAAGACCGGAGTGCAAAGGTATTATCTGCCACTGATGATCTACAAAGCGGCGCAACAATGGCGGTGTACTACGCACACTTAACGGTTGAAGGAAAGTAAATCAATTTGCGCGCGATGCAATTCAATGTGGATCCAGCCGGCCCAATGTGGGAGATACCTCCTACTCGTATGTCGTGACGTTGTTACCGTCCCCTCGCCCCTCGGCAACTCTGCGGCAATTTCCGCATTCACCTTTATTATTCCGCAATTTGACAAGAAAGGAACCGCGGCTGTCCTACGCACACCGGCAGAACCCTCCAACGCGGTACCCGTGTTGCAAAAGGGGAAACCGACGGAAAGCTTAGCGATCGAAAACAACACCTGACACCTTCGTTCTGCGTTCTCGTTCCCTATCGCTTTGCGGGTTTCTTTCGTTACAGCAACGAGGCACAGAAGTCACTCGAGTGCCGCGCCTCTAGGACCTCTGTCTCTTTTCCGCCCAATGACGTGTCAACCTGTCGTGACCGGCGAGAGCAATTTGAATAATGGTGCCGTAATTTATTCGCTTGTTGTCACATTAATTACTTAATCGCCGGGGTCTTCGTTTGTGCGTGCTCTGCAGTAGATAAAGTAGTCTTGAAAGCGGAGAATAGGTGCCTACTGTCAACCATCTTAGGACCTCACGATTGTAAACGGAGCAACTGTTGAATGCTACTGTATACCGCTCTTTCGTATAGTCCATTTCGTATGGTCAAACGCGGGTCTCAAGATGCCCGACATTAAGCATGATTGACTCTCGACAGAGCGAAAGCGTGAGCCACACCCCGATCGTAGCCTTCCAGTTTGTTTGGTAGCAGTTCAGTTCCTGCTTCAGCAGTTGTAGGCAACAAAGGAAACGAACATGAGCTCATAAACGATCGGCAACAGCGCGAGTAGCTCGACTACTGGAGCGATAAGTCCACTTCACTGCACCGAAGTCATGCGCTAGCTGCTGAAATGTTCTGATATGTGCCCCTCGGGTGTACTCAAAGCACCTTCAACTTGCCCATCGAGGAACGCTATGCATACCAGTGTCTCTCATGCCAAAGTCGTTATTCATATCGCCTTTCGTCGGAGTGAATGACATTGCCCGGAGCGTGCTGCTGGTAGAAAGCGAGTAAAGAACCAATGTGAAGCGGTTCGGGTTTTTGTTCCTTCATTTGTTTAATTCATACATGCAGCAAGAAGGCTTGGTTGTGCTGTTATCTACGCCAGCAAATTGAAAAGAGGGTCAGCATTCTCATTATGCACAATCAGTCCGTGGCGCACGTTGTGCTGCCAAGTTGACAAACTCAGACTTTCGTCTGACAACTTGCTTGATGTGTCATCCCGTAGAGTTGGAGTTGTTGAGTGTGTGGAGCTATTAGATGGAGCGGGTAGTATTTACGAGTACTGTTTTGCTATTAAAGCCAACAATTTGGATGGATCGAGCACTAACAAATTAGACTACCAATAGATCGCGTTCGATCAAAAGTTGTTCAGTATAATATTTAGTCTCAAGCGTGTCATGAAGCAAGAGGACATGAAACAAGTCGCTAGAACAACGATCAAGCCCACAATACCTTTACACCTTTCGTAGCTACGGAGAGTTTCTGACATACATTTAACGTCAGAAACTCTAATGCAAATGGATGTAAGAATTATGTAAGAACTCATGGCTATTTGCGCGGGACAGATATCCTGATTGTGTTTTGAAATTGGAAGTTAACTAACGATTCATCATCATACCCTCAACTGAAATGCCCCGTACAAAGCGGCTGACTTCTTTCTGTTGGTCGGTATTCCAGTCAAAAGTAACGATCGATTCGATCGCCGTGCATTGGTTAACTTCTTTAACTATTGTCCAATTCCGTCTGAAATTCCTCACACCAGAGATACAGATCATGCCGTTTTGACGTGTTTGTAGCTGTCTGTCTGTCGCTGGAGTTTCCTCTGCGCTTTGATCGAGTTTTTCGAGTGACCACATTTTCGCATCGGACGTCTACGTGTGCGGAATGTGAAATGATGTTTCAGGTCGAAATCCCCGTAATGCGTTGCTCGTTGTTTGCTGCTGTGGTCTTTCTTAGCAAACCTCCAAAGAAGTTGGCTTGCGTAGTACATAGCAATGTGATTTTTTTGTTTGTTGTCGAAAGGGCCACAAATCAACGTCAGCAGAAACAAGCGGGACAAGGCTTTTCAAGGCTTCACGGTGGGACGGAAATGTGATATACAACGATAACTAGTTTGTTGACTAAACTTTCAACCTCGTTCTTGGTGAGGGCCGAAACAATAGCGCCACGAGTTTGGGTCGCTTGGAGTACGCGGTCTTGCTGTCATTCTCAGCAACAATTTCAACCAAACATCACAAAGTCTGGTGAAAGTTTATTGTTTTATTTTTTGAGGAAACACTCTACACATGAAGTTACTGGTGCGTAACTATAAAATGCGCCCGTGTTAAAATTATGAGCATTGTTGCGATTCCCCTAGCAGCGGTCTTTTCCTGCTGGGGAGTGATAAGGTGTGGAGGTTTTTTTTTTGAAGACTAAGACTGGATTTTTGTAGGTTCTAGAATGTTATTATCATTGGAAGGTTGGAACACTTTATGCTTGTTTTGACTTCAATTTTGCAATAGAACGCACACGTTCCACCCGTCTTCTCTCCGCCTTAAAGGTGGAAGTAGTCAATTACGACATTTACATACCATGCCTATCACGCGTCAATGGAAAGCGGTGGCGTGCCGCGCGCCACGTGTAGGTCGTGGTAAAAAGTTGTCACCGTAATAATTAACCAAATGAGCAACGTGTGTTTTCGATGGCATGAAACAGCACGCGTAACAACGTCAAAATTCCTTGGAACAAGTTGCTGCAGAAGTCGTCTAATCCGTTACAGATGTTGCACCTTTGTCTTCGTCTTTATTATGTACTTCGAGAAATGTCAGCTCGGCTGTTGCTGACGTTGGCTGGGCTTGCGATGATGATTATAGCGAAGAAATGTAAGCTCGTTTAAGGTAGCTAGAGGCTCGTTCATTTAGAGAAATACCTTGTGTGCAGCAAAATGTCACCGCAATGGTAGATCGCACATGATGGAAGCCTTTCTTGCAATAAACAACCTACTGGCTCGCACAGATACACGACGACGTACGATACGCCGAAGCTCAATCCTTACGGGCTGAGAAGTCGAAACGTCGGATAAGGAGTGCCTGGTTGCAACAGGTTAATTACATGCTTACCGAGTGTGACCTGTTGAGTGCGTGTGCTCATCTGTCTCGATTGATTAGGTTTCTTTCCACGCTTTGCTCCGTCGGCTATGGTACTATTGTAACGGCCGACAAGCGTTGAAAAGCGGTGTATAACGACGGTCGCGTATGCACACTTCTCCCCTTTATGGAGCATCGAAATCGATCATCTGGTCTGCTTTCGGTTCGAGCAGGAGCCAAACATGCTCACCTTAAGCTTTAGCGCAGTGAAATTCAATCTTGCGGTGAAGGCAACAGGGGCGCGGATAGTGTCTGCAGAATGTGTCCCGCACGCTGTGGAGCTCTAGTGAGGAAAAAAAATCATCAACTTTGTGCTGTTGGCTGGATGAAGAGGGAGATGGAGCAGTGCATAGGTGAAAAGCGTAACAAAAACATTTGCATGCTATGTTTGGAGCTGCGGCAAAGTGATTCGTTTGCCAAATTCGGAACCCGTTCACGATGGTCACTCTATAGTAGGGGTGCTCCGAATAGACCAACGAATGACTCATCGCAAAGCCCCACACCGGTGCGATACTAAAAAGGGAGGACCTTCGTGTCGTTTGTAACATACGGCATTTTATGTTTTTTTATCTCACTAATGAAACAGATTGTAGCCGTTTTGCTGCTATTTCAGTACGTTGCTTCTGTGTGGAAATAGTTTATCTTTCCGGCCGTGATTGAATGCGAAGTTAGGTTTAGTTTTTCACGGTGAAGATGTCGATGAAATGTGAGAATCAGAACCTTTAGAGGACCAGCGGTGTAAATGAGCGAACACCTAGCCATTCCTTCTTTTCACTAAGTTAATCTATGCATGACGAGGAAACGTATGAAACATGATCACTCCTTCACAGGCAGTGAACTGGAATGTAGACCTCGATAACGCTATGAGCTTCGGGAGTTTTGGAGCATCTGTTACAGTTTCTAGAACCTGAGCGTGAGCGGATAGTTGGAACTGCGCGATCTTGACGATCGAAAGTAAGACGTACTTTGGCTTTTAATTAGAGAGAAGCAAAATTCCAATGTAATGAAGGTCGAGTTCTTAAAGTCTCGATACACCTCATTAAAAAAGGTCCTTCAAAGTGTATCTTGAGCTTGCAACTTTGTGGCAACGATTGGTGCACTGACTGCGAACCGTACCCACTTGACAGCTATATCGCTGGGCCACTCGTATCGCCTTATGAGGCATCCGTTGCAATAATGATGTGCTGTTGTGAGGTGTATCGCAAGAGACCCGCGTGATCGGCTATGCCGCCAGAGTCTCTCCACCGTCAATTGCCTGTTTTCGGCTTAAACCATAATTTGCTTTTGTCCAAACATGGTAATAATATTTCGTTCGACGCGGTCGCCCCCGGGGTTGCTTTCCTCTTAGTACATGACTAACAGAGACTAGCGTCGCCATCCATCGTGGCTGCATCCAGGCGGCTACGGGCGCATTGTGTGACAGTTGGTAAAGCTTCTCGTGTGTGATCGCGATACGGTTTTCGCATCAGCGAACGATGATCCGATTTGCCTGCTTGTGTTCGAACTCGGCGTTATGGCTGAATGTTCAATTATCACCTTGTGCGTCGTTCACACAACGATGTGGCGCCCCGAGAACACTGATCGCTTTACCGCAATCAATAGCCGCACCGTTTGGACCATCTGGCGCACTAGCTCTGGCGCCTCCGTTCGTTGTGTGTTGGGTGTCTCATGGAGAAGTACTCCATTCGAATCTTTTGGCGGGGCGGGGTGGGGGGGTTTGCGTTGGGCACTGGGGAGCACTGGGGAAGGTCACGCACAGTAGTTGTAGACACCTCTTTCCGCCCCGGCGGGACATCGTCAGTAGGTCACGTCGTGTATTTCACTGGTGGGATCCAACCGAGAGACGTCAAGTTTATCATATCTGGTACGGTGCTCCGTGGTGTGTCGTGTTACTTCCAAAAATGGCAAGTCCTCTCCGCACAAGGTCTTCTCGCTCCAAAACGGACCTTATTGGAGTGGATGGTGGTCGCCATTTTGTCTCTGAACGGATCAACGGCGAATTATGAGTCTGTGGCTGTAAATAATGGCGCCAGCAAGTTGGTGGAATGCTGTTAACAACAAGGTTGATATGTTTTACCTTTCAATGCAACACAAATGAGGTTTTTCGGGTGTTTGGAGAGTTGATGTTACATATATCTGCGTACTCTTGGGTTTAATGATAGTGTACCGTCTATGTGAGTTAGATTACACTATTCGTTCATTCGTTATCAACTTGATGACATAAAAATAAGTATGAATTCACCTACAACGTGTGAAACTACTTGGCCATCTTTTGTTCCATCAAAAGTGATTCCTTATCTTGCTGCTTCCAAATTCTGCGAATGATAGTGGGGCGGGCATGATTCATTAACCCACTTCCGATGCAAACGCAATGTGAAAGCATTCCACACACAAAGGAAGGCTCGACTGGCTGGGCAACTACCGATAGCGGACTGCGTCATCGCTTGGTTAGTCATCATCAATACCTGTATCCTGGTGTGTCTCTTGCACCTTTTACACATCTTCGAAGCGTGATAGCACTATTGCTGTGGTTTGGCCTTTAGCGGAGACAGTCGTTATGCTGTTGTTTTCTTCAAAATGTCTCGAAATGGAGTTTTGTTTAATGCCGCGTAGTATTCGCGGTGTCTGAGAAAGGTAGAGGGTATTTGTCGAGTGTTATAATCCGATCATTGTAAACTGCAATTGAGAGAAGCGAGCCAAAACGGGTTGTAGTAACATAAGCGGATTTGCAAGAATCGACAGTCACCACCTTCCCGAAGCCAATGCAAAGTATGTTAGAATGGGGGTGGATTGTTTTTGAACAGTGATGCTAACCTTCAATAATCACTACTAGCGAAAGAAAGAGCTTGAAGTTGAGGGTGGGAAAGTTAGCGTTGGCCTCAGTGTTGTGGCACATCACCTTAAGTGTAGCGTTAAAGGACTATGTGGGACCACTGTAAAGGAACTACCGCTGCAAAGTGAAACAGGACTGCAACACGAAACGGGAAACCATTAAGTTCGCTTGCGTCATTCAGTTTGGCGCCGTCATGCTTGACTTTACGCCGCGGAACTAACGGACGAGCGCCGTTCGTGTCCAGTCTCATCGAACCGCTCCTTCTTGTCGCACCTTGTCACTGGGAGGAAAGGAGGTCAAATGCATATGTTCCTTCAGTCCCGTTTGGCAATTGCACTTTGCTATATTGCGTTTCCTCTGTTTGCTTGAGACGATATCGTGTGTTCAAGAGCTACATAGGGATCGGGTACGAAGTTTTTTTAGTCTGATAAGATCAGACAATAAGGTGATCGAATCATCGTAAAATATTGCACACTAAATATTGATATATTGTTATTTGTCTGTCCTTTCGTTGCTTGTCTCGTATGTTACGCTAAGAGTTGCCTCACTCGCGTACTTTTTCGAAGTTGTTTGCGCAGAGTGCGCATCGGAGCATGACGGGTGTTGTGTGTATCACTATGAAACCTGTGTTGGTAACGGTCGCTCCACGCTGTCACCACATCGCTTCTATTTTGATGCGTGGAGCTGTAGATGATTCATTGAATTTCAATCATTTCCAAAGTCAATGACCTATCCCAGCCATAGCAGGATTAGAGTAATAGCTGTACAGTGTTGTCACTCTGACTTCATTGAATTTCATGGAATATTCCAACTCTTTTTGTGAAGAAGTCCTTCCAGAGTAGATTTGACCTCACGACTTGTTAAAGATCATGGTGTATATCTGAAAATACTCCAAAAGGGCGATGCGAACAAAAAAAATTAAACACTTCTCATCGACAAATGAAGCAGTTTTCAAGTGCTTAAACGTTTTGTTCGTTTTTTTTTGGTGACAAACCAGCGCATAACGCGATCGTTGAAACAAAGTCTGCTGCAATCCCAACGCGCTAACCTTCGCCATGACGTCGGATTACGTCAGAGTCATCCGGTTTGCTCGGGAGTCCATCACAGCGTACAACCGATCGGTCACGCTGCACACCACACCTTCCTTCCATCCATCTTGGAAAGAGACGCTATGCCTTTGTTAAGCCGCCATGCCGTTTGACCGGGCTGGTGGTACTCCGAGCTCTGGTGCAGAGTGTATGACGTTCGGTGCGATACGACGCTTGTGTGCGGTTTGCAATTGACCATGACGCTGACGGGACGCGAGTTTTATAATTATTCGCATTGTATACATTACCACACGTGCCACCACGCTCCGGTCTGCCCAACGATCTGTCTTTATTTGCATCGAGGTTGTGATGAAGATGAAACTGTTAAAATCAGGCGCGGGGAATACTTGCCGGGTTTGCTGGTGGTAAACTTGTCCACACTTGGTGCTCTCGCTCTCTATCTCTTCTTCTCTTGGAGTTGTGCATGTCCGTTGGCAACTGTCTTTGTCACCGAAGCCACAACCGCCGCTCATCCACGCTCGATGAATCATCCGAGCACGCTTTCGAGTGAAGCTTTCGTGGTGATGCCCGCCATTAGATGGAACATCGATGAACGGATGACGGTGACGGATAGGTGAGGGGGGTGAAGGATGGCGTCTTCACGCGTAATAAAGTGTCTATCAAACCACCCTTGGGCTCAAGCTCTCTCTCGTAACTGAGTTGTTCTAATCGAAAAATGTGCGAAAGTTAGCACCACGATGACTTACGATCGTCAATTAGCATTCCATGCAAGGAAAGCAACATTCCTTGAGGGGGCCATATTTGCAAACTCGATCATCAATCAAGCACAGTACAGCGTTCTCCTTCTATTTCTTCATACTACTTTCTTGCTGAAGTATTGCTGGTGCTAGCGGATGCTTATCACGAACATGAACTTACATCCTGTTCGTCTTCAGCCGAGCGACTGTTTGGGGGATAGACCATACCAGGGACTCCACACAACACCTCCATCAGAATGGATATTGTCCGGCAGGAACTGCCATGACGTATTGTCTATCGGTCGGAACACGATCGCGCGCAGTAATCATCACTCACTAACGGCGCACGTTCCAAGCTACTTCGAAACGAGCTTCTGCCATAGTTGCGGACCGGACAACCAGTGACCTTGAATACGTGCCTTGTACCCTTGGCAGTGGGGCAGTAACGAATTCCAGCGCCAAGACGGAACCCGAATGAAAGAGAGTCCAAGAGTGGAGATATTGTGGCTTTTTTTTAAACTATACTTCTTCTAATGGTGCTGCGTAATAATTTCCCATCCGAGGCACTCTCATTCGCGGTCTCTCATTCCACGATGTTTCTTTGTTGTTTCGTGGAGATATAATGGCGGTTTGTCTTTACACTCACGCACATTATCTTCAGTCTGCAGAGCGAGAGCAAGAGAACTGGATAAGAAGATTTTCTTTAGTGAGTACCTCCAGCGGTGACCGCGGAATGGTCCGATCTTCATCAATGGTGTCAACTGGCTTGGCCGGTTTATTTCTTCCTGTGTCTCTTAGTCTCTCGGTATGAGTGTGGGCTTACTCTTGGCACAAAGTTGAACAACCGACAACACCCACACATTGGCATGCGGAAGCTTCAGCAGTGGTTCAGGGAGGGCCTGCTTTGGGGTCTGCCAATATGCTGCGAAATCTTTGCCTTCCCGAAATCAGGCCCGTGGGCTTAATATTTTTGGAATCGTGCTTAATTTGGGCCCGTTGTTGGAAGAACCCCTGCCCAGGAAGGAGATTGTTAGGAATGCGTTGAACTGTAGCTGTGTGAAACAGGTTCGAGAACCACTTTCGGAGCTGTCATGGAGGTTGTGCAAGGGAGTTTCCGAAACTATCTAACAAACACAACAACGGATGTAGAGCGTGTGGACACCGTGGATAGCACATGCGGAGGGCACTGGGGAAGATCATCCTGTTTGTTATTCATTGGTTTTATTGGTGGAATTTTTGCCACCTTTGATTTAAGCAGAGCGAAGATTCAACGCCAAAATTCTCGACAAAACAAAATCACCAACATTACAGTCAAAATGTATGATCACATGGAATGTGTTGGTGTGTGTTTGGGATTGTTTTCATAAGGTGGACATCGCGCAACACTCCAAATAAAGCGTGTGGACCATCGGAGTACTTATGAGAGAGTCACGGCGAGACCCAGTATGGACGCTTCGTCTTCCTTCTCATCGCTGTCATCTGGATCAATCGGTACGACGACTTTCTTCTGTTTTATGACTCTCGCTTGGAAACCATAGGCTAACTAGAATGCGACCACGCGATTGATATCTTCCTGCAGGGAAGAGTTTTTATTGATCAATTTAACCGCACTAATAAGATGTAATGGGTGAAACGAGATCTGGACCCAGTGTTATGAAACGACGGACAAAATACGTAGGCAAAATTCTCGAATGTGGCCCAGAGACTTTGCTGAGACATATACATTAATTTGTTTAATATTTTGAAATTTGTGTTTTTACTTGTACAGACTATATAAGTAGTCTCTGATATTATATGCACGGAATCCCTTCTTGTGCTCTTTTCGTTATACATCAGTTTAGCAGAAAATCTTCATGCTGCACCTGCATCACACATGTGCACCCTCCTAATGTTCGTCGCAGTTGGAGGTCCCAACAGCTCCATCATCAACAAGACAATCAGTGTGTAGGCTGCAAACACGCGGTAGCAATCAGTTTATGATGATGATATTGGTGTTTATACTGACTTTGTTTGCCAAACAAACTCGACAGCCAAAGGGGCGGAACACTGAAAAGGCGGAAACTATTCCTGTTCGTTGTACAAAGTTTTCATTTATTCACGGTTTAATTTGCATAATTGTAAACCCAGTACCGTCGGCTTGGAGTAGTTTTATTTCCTTTTTTTGCTTTTATACTCCAAAACCGCGGGGTCGCGTGTTTTAGAAACAGATTGACGTGAAGATAACAAGCGTCAAATAAGACTTTGATCAAGTGCGACCTAACTGTTCACGATGGCAAATATAGGCAATGATTCGATGGGCTATTTCCAATCAACGATTCATCGGTCCGCTATTGCCACTAATTAGACAAACGGGCGCTGATAAGATTGGTAGTGATGATAACAAATATGTCTTAAAGGAAGGGATGAATTTGGATGTACGGGACCGAGGAATCAATCAATCGATCGAATTTCTTAGGTTGAAGTTAAAAGGAAATAGTAGAATTTTATGATTACTGTAAAAACAAAAGTGTTTTTGTTGTTGTTTTACATGACGTGCCAAACTTAATGACCATAAATCCAAATTGATGTGTTGGGTATTTGCGAACTCGGCCTTTGAACGCGGTTGCACCACGGAGGGAAGGTTAATTAAAGTTGTTTGCACACTTATTTCAAGATTCGCTTGTTTGTTTCTCTCTGTTCTCTGAGCGCGTTGCAAACGTACTCAAGGTGTGTGCGATGTTATTCGTAGAGCATCATCGTGCGTTAAATTGGAACTGCATGAAGTGCACAGTGTTGGCGCTATAATTATCCATCATAAACAAAACACAACCTAGCGATGGGGATGGCACTCGAGCAAGACGAACGCCTCTTCCAGTGGTGTTCGAAGTATTAGTATTTAAGTGTAGATTTGCTAAATTTGGAACAGTAGGATCTTTGCGCTGGTACTACTTAGCTTGTATCAAGTGATCTCTATATTTCCCGTCGAAGATGATTTTTTGGGCCCGAGAGATGATCGCTAGAGATCGCGCTCGAAGAAGGTTAAAAATTCAACATGAATAATGTCCTCATTGAGAATGTTTTTTGGTGATAAATCTAGAGACACTCTTGTCTCTATGTGGGAGGTAAGAACGGATAAACGTGAAGAATCTCACAACATTGTTTTGGCATGTGGAATGTTCGCTCAACGAAATGGCATTAATTTGCAGGCGATGAAAATAATGTGTCTTTGGTCAAAGCGATGGGGTGTCTCGGGATATTCACGCTTTATGGACGTATGAAATGTTTTACGACGTTCTCGGCTGAGTCTGGGTTTTAAATCTGACTGAGCAAACAAATAGACCTGATTCGTCTACTTCATAATCGCTAGGAAATCTTATATATTTGTAGTGGTAAAGGTAACATTTCGATAAATGAATGAGAAAGGTGAAACAGTGGCGCCAGCGTTTTATTTATTCTGATCTCTACATCGCAAGTGGATATTTTGTATGTTGCAGACATAGCAAATATCTCAAATATGTATTAATAAATTCCTATTTTTTGTTTCGTTTCAGACATACTCGGGCCTGTTCTGCGTAGTAGTGAACCCGTACAAGAAGCTGCCTATCTATACCGAGAAGATCATGGAGAAATATAAAGGCATCAAACGGCACGAAGTGCCACCACACGTATTCGCGATCACAGACACCGCCTATAGATCGATGCTTCAAGGTACGTGGTTGTAATGATCTGCTGCTCCGCGTTTGTATGACGAATAGGGACGTCTCACAGCGCATGATCATGGCGCCGATTAGTGGTAATTGTTGATAACTACGGTCAGGATATTGTTAGAACGGCGCACATGAAGTAATTTCCCATTAATTAAGTCGTTTTGTAAAGGGATTCATTAAAGGGAGAAATTAGTGTATGATTATCGAAATAGGAGAAACTTCAGTTACTGGTTGGTTTGAAGTTAGTTTCGAAGAGATCGAATCCATGTTGTAACAGTGTTATCTATCCTTTCTATGCAGTGTTAGTACGTTGTTAACATGCGGTTAACTAATATGGAGCAAGTTAATTGATTCTGGCTTGCAAGAAGACATCGCCGTAGTGATTGGCGTTGCCTCATCTTGCCACAACTTTGAAGGGATTATCGTCAAACGATTTAGGGAGGAGGAGCTGTCAGCGCTAAAAGGAGGACACTGTAATTAAATTGTGCCCATTCGCTCATCGTTCACCATCAGTGTTCACAAGCTCACAAGCAAAAGACACGATCGTACGCTGTTCATATAGTTTTGCGCTTCGCCGGTTAATTGCATCGCACGATATGCGCGGATCCCCTTTTCAGAGGAGAAGCCGCACATACCTAGTGCACTGATGAAGGAGACTGGAATTTATGCACCCAAATGGGACGTTTCGCAGAAGGAATGAATTCCATAGGAAGTAACATTCGGTATGGAACAAGCGGGTTGAGAAAGCATTTAGCGAATATTATCTCCGTCGATTATCCTTGACATGAAGCCAACGTATGTGTGTCAGGGCGCAAATGTTGTGTGGTTTGATAGCACGGGGGGATTTTAAACATCCGGCAGTAATGCTTCTCCAAAAACCGGCGGATGCTGTGTCCATATTGAGTAAAAAGTGAGTTGATTTTTCGGATACGCTTGCCATATCCGACAGCCAATAAATATGTGTCTTGCCACATATCCATATAAAGATTGCTTAAATATGCATACCGGGCTGGGTGATCTTTAAAGCCTGCAGCCTTCCGCTGTTTGAGTAATAATGGAAGGATTTTAAGAGTGATTTGGAACAAGATTTACTTAAGATCTTACGTATGTAACTAAAGATTGGTTGGATTGATGATAATAATATGACACGTGTATAAGTTTGTAGGTATTTGTTTTAGATGTTTTAGGCCAATAGCTGGTATTATTTTTCAATAATACATTCAGAAGAGAACAAACCATGTGACAAACTACCGTAAATATATGAAGGGATGCAACTGCTATACAAACCGTGCGATCAACGCTCTCTGATTCATCGTAGAACTATTTTCTGTCCCGTAACATGTAACATACTTATAATTATATAGCAACAGTTTCACTCGTCTTGGCGTCGGACGTTTTTCCCGCCAGTTCGTGTGTGCTTCCGTTACATCTTCAATAATTTCTTCTGCCTTCCTACTCACGGTGGGGGGTAAAATAAATTGACGTGTTCCATACATGTGAGTATCCACACACATAAGGTGTGGTGTGATCATTGCTACTGATGGGAAATGTATAGCGTGGCATAGCGCTGTATTTATTCATCTGCAACTCTGTTAACACCGTTGCAAAATGTTACTTCCGTGGGCGTTAAAATAGGTTCAGCTTGTCTGGTAGGTTACTAAAATTAAACGAAGGTAGTTAATTAACAGTATGTTTTCCTCGGTGTTAGAAGCTCTAACTTAAGGGGATAATTGTAGTAATTTTAATTAGATATTATCATTTATTTTAAGACAGTTTGACGACTTTGAATAGAGAAGTATAAATTAGCGACAGAGTGTTAGTTGATCGATCTTTGCTTTCGTGATAAATTGAGGTGATGATCATGCATTGGATTTTTTGGTGCGAGTTTTAGAGCACAGCAAATTAGCAATGTAGGCAAAACGCTTCACTGCATGAAACAGACTGAAAGGAATGTTGCAATTGCACCATGCTTTAATTGACCAATCACGAACAACTGCTGTGTGGTCGATGGTTCGATGCAGTTGACTGAAAATTACCAAATAAGTCGGATTCTAGAGTGCTCGACATTCATAAGCTACTTCCAATGCAACGGTTTGAAGATTTTTAGTTGTCGATAGCAGAGATCAATCGCAACAGAGATGGTAGTGAACATTTAAATTAACTACTACCATCAGTGATCCGAGATAGCCCTGCGTTCATTGATGGAGGATCACCGAGTAAGGGATAGTTCACACAGCGCTTGATCATTCCCCTTGATTGTGACCTTTTTCTGAATTGCAATTAATCAATCTTCAGCACACATAGCAATTAGTAGACATATGATGACTTATGGCAACACTAACGGGTGGAAGATATAGGTATGAGAGTGTGAACGGTCCATT
Organism: Anopheles marshallii; assembly: GCF_943734725.1. Taxonomy (NCBI): domain Eukaryota; kingdom Metazoa; phylum Arthropoda; class Insecta; order Diptera; family Culicidae; genus Anopheles; species Anopheles marshallii. Next base: position 82,438,938 of record NC_071327.1, read on the forward strand.
TTAGGTATCTCTCGATTTGCATAGCTATATTAGCGAGGTTTAGCTCCGGTACAGCTCTTTCAAAAATCGTTTTTTTTTTACCTTTAATGAATGCGAATGTGAACTCTGCAGTGTTTTGAGAAAAGGAATGAAAGAGGACAGCTTCGATGACAGTATTTTTTGTGGGGTCCACTAACCAAATGACTTAATGAGGTCGCGAGAAGTTGTAAAAAAACGCGTCAAAGATGACCATCTATGGTAGCGTCAAACACAGACAAGAAATCCTACCAAGGAGCTCGATGGATCTATGTGCCTCAATCGAGCATTGAGATGTCGTTTTGCGAAACATATGTTTCTTGTGGACATTTGCGTGCTTTTTTTCTCTCGCAGCGCACTCGCATGTCCCCATGCCTCGTTCCCGATCGAGGCACAACGTCAACAAGTCTATTAGCCGGCGTTTGAAATTGAAAAGCGGTCGCCCAGGAAAACTTGCTTATGGAAGCGAATTCTAAAGAGGGCAGTGATTCCATATGTGGTTGCCATGACTAAGAAGCGACGGTTGATCCATATTTTGTTGGGTTGAGTTGGCTTAAAGAACCTGGCGATGAATTGTAAGATCATGAAGGTACACACATAACCTAACACAGTAATTCCTACTCAACGGAGAGTAAATATAGGCAAAGTAACCTTGCGCATCATCTCGCAAGACGATAAGCCGATCGTGTGCCAGTAAGGAATGTCATTTATAAACATGTCAAGCTGATAAACGAGCTAGTCGTGCGAACAGTTTAAACAACACAAACACTTGTGTGTCTTAAGGTCGTCATATTTATGCACAGGTTTGCAATGTTTTCGTAGTTTAATGTAGAATGCACCATTTTCATTTCCTTTATTTTGTCTTCTTTCTTGCAGATCGAGAGGATCAGTCGATTCTGTGCACGGGCGAATCGGGCGCGGGTAAAACCGAGAACACAAAGAAAGTTATCCAGTATTTAGCGTACGTCGCCGCATCGAAACCGAAGGGATCCGTCGCGGTAGGTGTCGTCCATTGGTGCATCACACTCACGAGTATTCCGATCACTTCACCAGCAGGGATCGGGTTTTCGGTGTGGAGGAAATGTTCACAATATTGACCATATGGTGTTCCATTCAGATTGTGCTATAGCGTTGAAAATATGTGGGTCAAAGCGTGCACCACCGTCTGACTTCTTTTGGGATGCATAAAATGGAATGGTCGTTAACCACCGAGCGCGACGACGCGGTGGGAAATCGCCAGAAATGAATGCGCCATTTTGACTGCACCTTCCCAAACTGTGCAATGGCATCAAATCGATGTCCATTTATGGACGAAAAAATCATAGTCACATGCGGTGCTGCTACCCATTTTGTAGAATGCAATGTAGCAGCTGAATGGCTTACATCCCAAAATGCTGGGGGAAGCGCTAGGTTAATGGTGGTTTACCGAATTAAAAAAAACTAACTAACCTGTAGAATTATTTTTTGTACAAATGGGTCGTCCTGTCACACGGCACGAAACAATTACAGTTTTCGTTTGGGACCGGCTTCAGCTTCCTACTTTGTGTCACACCACGCTCTCAGATCATATCATTAAGATTATTCGCCTCCATTTGTCAGATTCCACATGTTTGTACATGTAAATGCGTAAATCTTCGTCAAATAGCAAGCAGTGGAGGAAGAAATTAATTAATTATTAATTATCGCTCACTCTAATGGAAATGAACGAGTTCGGGGTCGGTCGGTACACCATTTCTCGCCCCTTTCGGCGTGTATGTATTTCTATGATTAGCGGAAAAATTAACATTAAATACACCACAAGTCGTGCTGCATTCCAAAGTGGCGCGCACAAGTACGAGGATGGTAATTGAATCTCGTTCTCGTGAGGGAGCGGTGTGGTGGTGCGCAGAAGAACATAGAACAGATCCATCACGCGACACGCGATCGTGGATTTTCTACCTTTCCCTTCGTTCACTGTTGATGCCCACACACACACACACACACACAAACAACCAGAAAGAGACCGTTGACACAAGGGTGCTGTTTGCAAGCGATCGATCATTTTCATGAGCTCGTTTTGATTGCCTCTGTTTGCGCGTCGGAGTTAGCGGGGCAGCCAAAGCGAACTCAATCATGACACGAACCTCCCAGATCTAACGCAATGTGTAGTGAGATTCAAGACGCGCCTTCGCTTAAGCTTTACTAAATGGATGCAAAAGCGCAGCAACAGTTCATGATGGAACGGATACCCATTGCTCAGGTGGTCTAGTGTTAATTGTGCGCAAATGATCGTGCAATTTTTAGATGATTAGGAAGCGCTGTTAATGAATGCAATTTACAGCAACACTAGTTTTTTTTTTTTTGAAAATGGAAATAAGATGTAATATATTGATAAAAATGCACTTAAACAACAAATATAACGTTGCTCTAAAATTGTCTCTCCTCCCTCACCTGCAACATCATCACTCCTCGTCACAGTCCTTCCGCACAATTGGAGGTTAATAAAATGCTCGATCACTTAACCGCCAGCCGCCAAAAATGGGTGCAATATACGAATGTGGATTGGGTTTTATTTACCATTTTCGGAAACCCATCTGTGCCGTTACCCTAAGAAATCGAAATCGAATCACATACAGCGCCTTAAAATGAGCAAATTTTCTTTAGGCCACAAGGTGTAAAAAAATGAAAATACCCTTGTTTGGACGAAAAACACAGATTGAAACATAAATTGACTCTGTCGTCTGTTGGAAGAAGGAGGCGAAGGTGTGGTGTCCGTTGCAGGCACGGGCCACTTTTTGATGGTGGATCCTTGTTTTCTCCTTCTTCGGTACTATGTTTATCGTTCAGATCTTTTATACGTATTCGTAAAGGAAGCGAGTAGATTCGTTTGGGACGGGTTTGCAGGCTTAAAAAGCCCATATTTGGAAGCCGAATAGCCGAACGCGACAGGCGTACTAAGTCAGACACTCGTCGTGGGTCCATAAAGCTCCATGGACAAAAATTGAGGACACGGCAATATGAAAATATAATTGACCGTCGTCGAATGTGCGTCAGATTGGCTTTGGATGCTGTTGCAGCCCTCCTTCACGATGCAAACGCTGAGAGCGATCGTGAAATAAACATGTTCATTGTGGCAACACCGCTATGTCGTAAGCAATCCATTAGCGATATTTTTCCCGCTGCTCTGTGGATCCTTTTAAAAGACACTATGGAAGTTCTGTAGATTTTTCTTGATGAGGGAGGTAGAAGGAAACTTAACAAGAATAGAAATAGATCGAGATTTTGTGTATTGGCAAAACCATGAGGCCGTTAGCTGTACATTGATATCTTCTAGTTGATCTGGAAAGATAGTTACATCTCGATGCGGCCGTAGTTTCCCATACACACACACATACACACACGATTTGTTGCCAGCCTATCTGACCTGAGGTGATACAATCTAAGCATTCGTTGTGAACCACTGAAGGATTATTTTATTGAATGAATACTGCAAAAAAAAACAAGTCCTATTGCTGTTTCTGATTGACTGTTCATAGATGCTGTCAGCAGCGATCGCTAATCGGTAATCGAATGTGATGAATGACGACAGCAAACAGCAGCTAGCTATTACACACCAAATGCACAAAAACGAGCTTCCCTCAGATGAAACTATGTTAAACTCTTGTAGTGATGCAAAGGGCATTAAAAAAGAAACACGATGCTGTCGTAAGAAAACAACCCCTTGCCAAACCTCAATGCTCAATAGGAACGGTGAAGCGGACGGCGAGGTAATGTGGCAATAGGAGGCGGTTAAAACCGCAAAAAATGTCCCTCTCCTAGCCTTCTTCTGGTCTACAGCTGGACAGGATTCTATAAAAGGCGTGTGCTCCGTTTGTGCCCTTAGTGTATGTGTGTGTGGTGTGTCGTAAAAGAAAGGAACAGCGAGGAGAGAACAGCAGGGCTCTTCAATCGTGCGGGTGCTGTGTAATCCATTCTATCACGCCCAATATGGTGCGAATTATATAAACAAAAACCGGTCACACGAACACACCCCACCAGCCACACAGCCACCGGGGAACGGTGAAATAGCAGAAAGGGCCACGCGGGAAAGGATGGAATGGTGGAGTTTTATTGGGAGGAAGCACGGTGGACGAAAGAGTGCTCCGATACAGTAGGTGATAAAATATCGAAAGTCGCAATGTCTCAGAGGTCCAAAACGTGCGAGCAGTCGAGTTTTCGGTACATGTGTACCCTCCGTTTCATGACAAACCATCGGATCGTTTCAAGCGCGCAATCTCCTTTGACCGCGCGGGGTGTTATGCTGCTGAAATCTATGTATGCGTCGCATCGGGGACGCTTGTGCCAAAAATGGGTAGCTGTTGATTTTTATTAAATATTATTAATTACACTGACAAGAGAGAGAACCCACCGTCGCACCATTTACCTTTTTGCGGTCGGGGTGATGTTGCGAAGGAGGTCGAGACATTGCGAACTGTTATGCTGATTGTTGGGGCAGCGATGGTGTGACCCCCGTTCCTTTGAAACTAGTGATTATTGTTTTCTCGTTTGTTGAGTAGTTCCCCTATTTGGTCTGCTGGAGGAAAACCAGCGTCCTGCCAAAACAGAGGGGGTCTCTATTAGTACCAACAAAATCCGGGTCATATGAGTGTTGTATATAAGTTATAATGACCCAAAAGACTATAAAATTTTCAAATGTGCAAACAAATTTATCGAGTAAGTTACACACAGCTGCGTAAGCCTTACTGCGACAGTGCGCAAGAAGGAATTCTCCTTTTGAAAAAAAGAGAGAACTCTTTTAAATTACCTAGGACGGTTTTAGAGTGAGAATTGAATTCAGAGATCTCCAGATCCAGAAGATCTAATTGATATTGCGTCAGTAGAACTGATACTGATACCATTAGAGTGTTTTGCTAGAATATATTTTACAATCAGCTGCTGTTTTAGTTGAAAACTGTATCGTCCTGATTGCACATTAGTTTCTTTTCCTTTTTCAGTTTTCCATCCACTGGTATTATGTTGATTTAATCATTTTTTAAGCTAACTTTGTTTTCCTTTGTTTTTTTTTTCCTTTTTCCATTCCATGTAACTGAATCATCATGCAAATTTTCAATTTGATCTCCTTTTTCCGCACGTTCCACGCTCCACACTGTACTGTTTTGAATCGGTATGCCGATGTTGATGCTCTAACGACATAAATGCATAAATGTCCATGCGTGTCTATGCAATACTTGTTATTATGCTCGCGATTATCACATTTGCTGCATCATATTCATCCTGCCATCGCCGATACTGTTGCTGCTGCTGCTGCTGCTATCGTCGCAAAAACGTCGTAATGTGGAACGAAATATGTGCTGCTTTGGTGTTTATAACCTCCGGGGGGGTTTCAAACACACTAGACACCAACGCCAGCACTTATCATCGTAAGTATTTTGTTTTGTTTGCTCATTAGTTTTGTGCATCTTATGTACTTTTATTATTGTTTTTCTTTTTGTTACTATTATTTTTATTCCACTCCACTATTATCTACAATTTTGTTTTTCTTTTTTACTCATATCCCTTTCCATTTTCTGACCAAATTGTCGACAATACATGATTGTGATTTTTCTCTTTTTTCTCTTTTTCAAACTCTCGTGCCATTCATTTGAAATCAACACCACAAAATTGTGTCAAATTTGCTAATATAACACGAAATCAAAACTGTTGGTACCTTTTGGCATCAAACCACTAATGCAACAAATTCATTACCGTCCACCTGTTGCCAATCGTCTTCCAAAATGCTTCCGTTTAATGTTTATCGATTTGTTAAATCCAAACGCGCTTATGCTTTGCAAAATCCGGCTTTCAAATCCCAATCTGGGTGTGCGTGCGTTCGCCTTATGCTTTGACTACTGTGGACACCTTTTTGTGGAACGGTCCGGTCAATTGCGGTTGATCGCGTGGTTTTCTACTGTGTTCTAATATCTGGTGTTTTCTCTAAACATACAATTCGTCCCTCAAAACGTCGTTTTCCAATAATCGCAATCATCATCTGCTTCATTCGCACCCTCTCTCATCCAAATGCCGCGTGTGGTTACATCGGTGGGCTTAAATCAAAACACACTAAAAGGGTGGTCACCACACGAGTTTATCGGTAAAGTATATATAGTAAATGTTTTCAATTAGCGTTATGTATCTCGTAACGACTTTTTGTCATTTGCACTTCAATTTTTGCACTGTTACGCACTGCTTTTCATGTGCACTTATTTTTCATCTTTTTTTGTTAGCTAGCGTTAATGTTTGTTCTTTTATTGGTATTTCGTTGTTTGTTACACACAATTTTTATGTTTCAGTAATGCTTTGCTAATACTATATAATGTTCTTTTTTTCTTGTATCATCATTACCAATTTGTTTCAGAATGTAGATTAAGTTTTCTTATATTTTTGATATGTTTCATTGCCACCTGATTGCTACTTCTACTGAGTAATACCATAGTAACGTATCAAAAACGGGTAAACCCGCACGCTTTTGCCACGTTTGTCGATCAGCTACTAATGGCTCTATTAGGTTTTTATCAATTGATTCATAATATCGTCTCCCGCGTCTACCTTTCTCGGTGCATTTCATTTGCAATTTATTTTCCTCTATAAGTGTTTTGCTCACCTACTCTCGCTTCCTCCTCCTTGGTGTTGGAATGTCGCCATTATCTCATTAGTGCCGCTGTTCGTACCTGTTACCGATCGCGTCTATAATGGGTTGAGGGTTTTTGTTTTTGCAATCATTAAATTATTGGATTTACAACGGGAATGTGTTTTAGAGGTGATAAATGATTTGATGGATGGGTTGTTTCATTAGCAAGTAAATGGCGCATGGTGTGCAAGTAGGTTAAGATAGATCTTAAGGTTGCAAGTAGTTTTAGTATGGATGGAGATCATATGAAGAGTGTACACAGTAATCTTCAACAAACTGCAACAGAATCGGATAGGTATTCTTGTGGTTCTTGTGGATTCGGAACTTCATCCATTCTATACAACCATCTCGACGATTCAATCTCTTTAATCGTCATAAAGATTCTTATATTTGCATCAATATTTGGTGTTATAGCTAAGGATTGAAACTGTAAAATGACTGGGATTTGAATGCATATGTGTACACCACAACCGTTATTAAAATCAATCAAAAGCAAACAACACTGTGCTTTGCCATCTGCTAATACATGTACTTTCTTTTCCTATTTCCTGTTTGCCATTCGAACCAATAGGGCGAGTTGGAGCAGCAGTTGCTTCAGGCAAATCCCATTCTAGAAGCTTTTGGTAATGCAAAGACGGTGAAAAACGACAATTCCTCTCGTTTCGTAAGTATTGCTGTGTGTTCAGTGCCGAATCGCGACTAATATTTAATGCATTGTTGCTCTCATGCTGCAGGGTAAATTCATTCGGATAAACTTCGACGCTTCCGGTTACATCTCCGGAGCCAACATCGAGACGTATCTGCTGGAGAAGTCACGTGCCATTCGCCAGGCGAAAGATGAGCGTACATTCCACATCTTCTACCAGCTGCTGGCCGGCGCATCGCCCGAACAACGCGAGCGCTTCATCCTTGACGATGTCAAGACATATCCGTTTTTGTCTAACGGTGGGCTACCGGTACCCGGAGTGGACGATTATGCTGAATTCCAGGCCACGGTGAAGAGCATGAACATTATGGGCATGACAGCGGAGGACTTTAACTCGATCTTCCGCATCGTTAGTGCGGTGCTGCTGTTCGGCTCGATGACGTTCAAGCAGGAGCGTAACTCGGACCAGGCCACGCTGCCCGACAATACGGTCGCACAAAAAATTGCGCATCTGCTCGGCCTGAGTGTGACGGATATGACAAAGGCATTCCTTACGCCGCGTATCAAGGTCGGACGAGATTTTGTGACCAAGGCGCAGACACGGGAACAGGTAGAGTTCGCCGTTGAGGCGATCGCTAAGGCATGCTACGAGAAGATGTTCAAGTGGTTGGTGAACCGAATAAATCGATCACTCGATCGTACCAAGCGTCAGGGTGCCTCATTCATCGGCATTCTCGATATGGCTGGTTTCGAAATATTCGAGCTGAATTCATTCGAGCAACTTTGCATTAACTACACGAATGAAAAGCTGCAGCAGCTGTTTAATCACACCATGTTCATCCTCGAGCAGGAAGAATATCAGCGCGAAGGCATCGAGTGGAAGTTTATCGATTTTGGACTGGATCTGCAACCCACGATTGATCTGATCGATAAGCCGGGTGGTATTATGGCCCTGTTAGATGAGGAGTGCTGGTTCCCGAAGGCAACCGACAAATCGTTTGTAGAGAAGTTGGCCGCCGCTCATTCCATGCATCCGAAGTTCATGAAGACGGACTTCCGAGGTGTGGCGGACTTTGCTGTCGTTCACTACGCCGGCAAAGTGGACTACTCGGCGACAAAATGGTTAATGAAGAACATGGACCCATTGAACGAGAACGTGGTGTCTTTGCTGCAAGCGTCACAGGATCCATTTGTGGTTCAGATTTGGAAGGATGCTGAGATTGTCGGTATGGCACAGCAGGCTCTCACCGACACGCAGTTCGGCGCTCGCACACGTAAGGGTATGTTCCGCACCGTTTCGCATCTATACAAGGAGCAGTTGGCGAAACTGATGGACACGCTGCGCAACACTAACCCGAACTTCGTGCGCTGCATAATTCCGAACCACGAAAAGCGTGCAGGAAAAATTGATGCTCCGCTTGTGCTGGATCAGCTGCGCTGCAACGGTGTGCTCGAGGGTATCCGTATCTGCCGGCAGGGCTTCCCTAATCGCATTCCGTTCCAAGAGTTCCGACAGCGCTACGAATTGCTTACTCCGAATGTCATACCGAAGGGCTTTATGGACGGCAAACGGGCTTGCGAGCAGATGATCAAATCGCTGGAACTGGACAGTAATCTGTATCGCATCGGTCAGTCGAAAATCTTCTTCCGTGCGGGAGTGTTGGCTCATCTGGAGGAAGAGCGTGACTACAAGATTACGGATCTGATCGTTAACTTCCAGGCGTTCTGTCGTGGTTTCCTTGCACGTCGCAATTATCAGAAACGGCTGCAGCAGTTGAACGCAATTCGTATAATTCAGCGCAACTGTGCCGCTTACCTGAAATTGCGCAACTGGCAATGGTGGCGTTTGTACACGAAAGTGAAACCATTGCTGGAAGTTACCAAGCAAGAGGAGAAGCTGGTGCAGAAGGAAGATGAGCTGCGTCAAATCCGTGACAAGCTTGACAACTTGTCGAAGAACTCCCAGGAGTATGAGAAGAAATACCAACTGGCAATGGAGGAGAAGACACATCTGGCCGAACAACTGCAGGCGGAGATTGAGCTTTGTGCCGAGGCGGAAGAAGGACGTGCTCGTCTGGTTGCTCGCAAACAGGAGCTGGAGGAGCTCATGCAGGATCTTGAGTCGCGCATTGAAGAAGAGGAGGAACGTGTAAACGCACTGACAAGCGAGAAAAAGAAGCTTCAGATCAACATTCAGGATCTGGAAGAGCAACTAGAGGAGGAGGAAGCCGCCCGTCAGAAGCTTCAACTCGAAAAGGTACAACTCGATGCCAAGTTGAAGAAGATGGAAGAAGACGTGGCATTGATCGAAGACCAGAATCATAAACTGGTGAAGGAGAAGAAACTGCTGGAGGAACGTGCCAACGACCTATCTCAAACGCTTGCGGAAGAAGAAGAGAAAGCAAAACATCTTGCCAAGCTGAAGGTGAAACACGAGTCGACAATCGCGGAGCTTGAGGAACGCCTTTTGAAGGATCACCAGCAGCGCCAGGAATCAGATCGTTCGAAGCGAAAAATTGAAACGGAGGTAGCTGATCTGAAGGAGCAGATCAATGAACGACGCATGCAGATCGAGGAGATGCAGCAGCAACTAGTGAAGCGCGAAGAAGAACTCGCACAGACACTTGTACGCATCGACGAAGAGTCGGCAGCAAAGGCTGCGGCTCAGAAAACCCAGCGAGAACTCGAATCGCAACTGGCTGAAATTCAGGAAGATCTGGAAGCGGAGAAGCTTGCTCGCTCCAAGGCAGAGAAGCAAAAGCGTGATCTTAACGAAGAACTTGAGGCCCTGAAAAATGAACTGTTGGATTCGCTGGACACTACCGCCGGTAAGTTTGCGATTGTTTAAAGGGTACGGTAAAACACGATGGCAACAAGTTAATCCATTGCATTATTTCACTTTCTGCAGCTCAACAAGAACTGCGATCGAAACGGGAACAGGAGGTAGCTACATTGAAGAAGACGCTCGAGGATGAGTCTGCCAACCATGAAGCCTCCTTGATGGACATGCGTCACAAACATGCCCAAGAGATTTCTTCCATTAACGAGCAGTTGGAGAATCTGAAGAAGCTGAAGGGTGGCTTGGAGAAGAGCAAACAACAGCTCGAAGCAGAAAATGCCGACCTTGCCACCGAACTGCGCAATGTAAACCAATCGCGCCAGGAGAACGATCGTCGGCGAAAACAGGCGGAAACACAGATCGCCGAGTTACAGGTAGGAATCAAAAAGTAGGAATAATTATTGATTAGTTTTTTTTTCAATGATTTGAAGTTATCGATTCTCTTTTTCTTGTGCATGCCTCTTCGGTTTACATTTAAATTGCATTTTCCGAACCGTACTAGGATTACGTTGAGTATTTCGAAGTATGACATGGAACTGTAGTGGTTTAGTTAAAATAATATCATTTATCTACATCATTACATTCATATTAGCAATGTTGTAACCATATTTCACATATTACTGTTTTCGATTATTTCTTCCCAAGTCACAAATTGTAATTTATTATCGTATCATCCAATGCATCAGGTAAAACTGGCTGAAATCGAACGTGCTCGTGTTGAGCTGCAGGATAAGGCAACGAAGCTGCAACAAGAAAATGAAAACATCACTCAACAGCTTGACGAAGCTGAACTGAAGGCTTCGGCTGCGATCAAGAGTGCTGGCAATCTAGAAAGTCAACTGACCGAAGCTCAGCAGTTGTTGGAAGAGGAAACGCGTCAAAAACTTGGGTTGAGCTCCAAGCTGCGTCAAATCGAATCAGAAAAAGAGGCACTCCAGGAACAATTGGAAGAGGACGAGGAAGCAAAGACTAACTACGAAAAGAAGCTGGCCGAGCTGAATTTCACCATTCAGGAGCTCAAGAAACGCTCAGAGGAGGACTCGGACATTGCCAAGGAGCTGGAGGAATCGAAGAAGAAAATGAACAAAGACATCGAAACGCTCCAGCGGCAGATCCAGGAATTGCAGGCGGCCAACGATCGCTTGGATAAGAGCAAGAAGAAGATCCAGTCTGAGCTTGAGGACGCCACCATCGAGTTGGAAACTCAGCGCACTAAGGTGTTGGAATTGGAGAAGAAACAAAAGAACTTCGACAAAGTGTTGGCTGAGGAGAAGGCTATCGGCGAACAAGTGGCTCAGGAGCGTGATGCTGCCGAACGCGAGGCAAGAGAGAAAGAAACGAAGGTTCTATCACTAACCCGCGAGCTTGATGAGGCGTTTGAAAAGATTGACGAACTGGAAACGAAGCGTAAGGGTCTGCAGAATGAATTGGACGAGCTGGCAAATACACAGGTAAGAGTGCAATATGGTAATGAAATGAGTTGATAATACTGATCGAATGTTTTTTTTTCTTCTTCTTTGAATAATAGGGTACAGCCGACAAAAACGTGCATGAACTAGAAAAGGCCAAGCGAGCCCTAGAAAGTCAGCTGGCGGAACTGAAAGCACAAAATGAGGAGCTCGAGGATGATCTGCAACTGACCGAGGATGCCAAGCTGCGGTTGGAGGTAAACATGCAAGCCCTGCGCGCTCAATTCGAACGTGACATTCAGGCGAAGGAGGAACAATCGGAAGAGAAGCGACGAGGGTTGGTCAAAGCGTTGCGGGACCTCGAAGCCGAACTGGACGAAGAACGCAAACAGCGCGCGGCTGCCGTGGCAGCGAAGAAAAAGCTCGAGGGCGACATCAAGGACATGGAGGCGACGCTCGAGATGAACAATAAGGTGAAGGAGGACGCTCTGAAGCAGGCGAAGAAGCTGCAGGCACAAATCAAAGACGCGATCCGTGATGCTGAGGAAGCTAAGGCGGCTAAGGAGGAGTTAGCTGCCATTAGTAAGGAGTCTGAGCGCAAGGTGAAAACTCTCGAGGCGGACGTGATGCAACTGTCCGAGGATCTGTCCAGTTCGGAACGGGCACGTCGTGCTGCGGAAGGTGAACGTGACGAGCTGCTGGAAGAAATCAATTCCAATTCCAACAAGGGCTCGTTAATGATCGACGAAAAGCGGCGCCTGGAGGCACGCATTGCCGCCCTCGAGGAAGAACTCGAAGAAGAACAATCCAATCTCGAGCTCATGGTGGATCGAAACCGCAAGGCTCAACTTACGATCGAACAGCTGACGACCGAACTGGCGACAGAAAAGTCGAACGCGCAGAACAACGAAGCACTCAAGTGTGGTCTCGAACGTCTGAACAAAGAGCTTAAAGCGAAACTCTCCGAACAGGAGACGGCACTCCGCACGAAGCTGAAGGCCGCGACAGCCGCTTCCGAGGCCAAGAACATGAACTTGGAGAAACAGCTCGAAAACGAAACGAAGGAGCGACTGGCCGTGCAAAAGGCAAACCGCAAGCTCGAGAAACGCATCAAGGAGCTGACAATGAATATCGAGGACGAGCGACGACATGCCGATCAGTTTAAGGAGCAGATTGAAAAGGTACTAACCTACCTACTTCGTACTACTACTTGAACGATATCTAATATTTTCTTATATTTGCTTCAGGTAAATAATCGAATGAAGACGCTCAAGCGCAACCTGGACGAGGCAGAGGAAGAAATCCAGAAGGAGAAGACACTGAAACGAAAGGCCCAGCGGGAATGTGAAGATATGCTGGAAAGTCACGAAGCACTGTCACGGGAAGTGAATGCACTAAAGTCAAAACTGAGGTAAGTTGTTGTCCCCAGTATAAAAGAAAGTTTTTCATTTCATGCGGAACTGCGGAAAATGTTAGACACTGATATATGATCTCTTTTCGTGCTCTCATCGACAATGATGAATCATTACGCCATGCGTAGCGTACATAAAGACTCAAAAAAGTAATCAAACCTAGCTCAAGGAGTCGGATGTGGTTTCGCAAACCGGATGCGCCTTTTTAGCGTCGTTCAATAATATGTACAGTAGAGAGAACTGCATAGGTTTATAGCTCCGTATAGGATGATAGTTGAATTCTTGTTCCATGTTACGCTGTCATGTTATTGAAGAAGGCTGATGGATGGAAAGGTGTGCGATGATGGGATGAACGTGTGTAGGTTGTATGCAGCAGACACACATTTGACGTAATTAACGGATGTGATAAGTGTAAACCTCAACTATCTCTTAAGTAAATGCGTTAAAGGTAAAGTTAGTTGCAGCACCTTTCCGTTTTGTCGTGAGTGCCGTTGTAATTGTTGTGATTTTGGTCGTTGTACAAATGTCTTACTGGTCAGCACTAGATGCCAATAGATTACTTTTACAACTCAAGGTTCGGTTATGCTCTAACACATGAAACAATCGCATTAATGGCTGAAACTGAACCTTGAAGTTGTATTAACGTTGGCATTCAGTGTTGTACTGTAAAGGCCATATAAAGACATAGAATCATGCCTTCTTCTGTCTAATAAAATCTCCTGCCCTTCAGCGCCTTTGAGTGGTTCTACAGCATGCAATGTACAGAAATTACCGTTGTTGTTTGCTTTAACTTTCTTCTGGACCCCGAACAACTAGAATAGTGTGGATAAAATCTTTTGCATGTTTCCCGATTTGGTAAAGCCTTCCTTGGCGTTAACTCTGTTAATAATGTTATATTTTGTACTGCGTTGTGCATTAACCACTGCTCACCTTGAAGTAACAAAATAAATACTTGCAGTTCATTTTCTTTGTCCATTAATCACCTTTCCAAAAGAGTGTGCTTATTATTAGTGATGAATTCTAATATCAGTTTTTCTAGCTTTCTAGCTAATGCATGAGTTTTTCCTTTATTTAACGTGTTTTCCTTTCCAACTCTTCAGACGAGGTGGCGCAATGGGCAGTTTGAGCTCGTCCCGATTGACACCGAAGCGCGAGAATGATTCGATCTCGGTGCAGGATGAATCGCTGGATGGCGAAGATAACAGCAACTGACGAAAGACGTCTTCCAATGGCAAGCAGCAGCAGCATCAATCGCAACACCAGCAACTCTACCACCATTCCGACAACCTTTACTGAGAAGTGAATATGAATAGGTGGCAACAATAATGCATAAATAGGTTTACCAGCAATAAAGGGACGAATGAGCAAACAAACCCTCTTGGGGTGGGCGGAACGTACATACACACGCACGTGCACACTATGTAAGAACGGACAACAAAATGCGATCAGTGATCAAACCGGGTGGGTCGAATCGAAAATGCATTTACCCATTTTTAACTAAACATTCGTTTGTCATTGAACATGATTTAAAGGGCTTCGATTGTTGGACGGAAGGAAAGTTACGGATAGGAAAGTTAGGTGTATATGTGTGCGAGAAAGTTAAGAAGCGGATTAGAACGATTTCCTTGTTTGTTTTTTCTTCTTTCTATCCGCCTTACAATTGTATGCTTGATGGATGAAAGCAAGTTGATGTTTTATGTAAAAGCGCAACACTGTCGATGCGTTTATGTTCACATTCCTGTTACTTTTTAAGAAACGAGGGTGGCGTAATGTTCAAAAAGGATACAATACGCTCTTTCCACTGGTCTGTAGAATGTTAGACCTCCGATAGAGAAGGTGTGGAAGCGTACACTGTGATCGCTGGAAGGGAATGACAGTGCTCGCTGCAACTGCCTGGAAACGATGAGAATGAAATGATGATAAAGATGAATGTTTTTTCTGTGTGAGAGAGTACCCTTAGCAAAGTGCCATGTTTAATAACAATCAAATCTAGATAGATCGAACGAAAGGAGCAAACTGAAAATGAAAGGGGTTTTTTTCATTCGCCAATTCGCGACACACCAGCATAGGAAAAGGTCCAATTCAATACGTACTTGCGCTAGATGGTGGTGGTGTTCAGCCTGTCATAGTCATTCTCTTTCGAAGGAACATCCCGAATCGATCGTTTCGAATTCAACGCGATCCTGATCATCCTCCGTCCCGTTTTGTGAGTTTTAAATTTATTTTGTTTTGTGTTCTGTTCTCATCGTCCTTATCTGTGCGAAAATTGTGTATGTTTTTGTTTTTAAATCCGCAAGATGCAATAACAGTAGCTCTGAAAACATGATTTTAGGGATATATTCCATGTGTTTGTCTGTTCATTGTGCAACGATCGCCATTGCCTTATGGTTTTACGCGTGCAAATGGTTGCGTTCATGTAGTTTTTTTTGTTAGTTGTGTGTCCATCGATACCGAATTCAATCATATCGAAATTTGTTGGCTTGAGCAAAATATATGTGGGTACTAGAGCGAGGATAATCTAAGAAGTTTCGTTGTACTGTTTATTGTAAAGAAGAGAATAAGGGGAAAAACGGAAACAAGAAAAAGAAACAGGAGGAAGTGTGAAAACAGCAGCAGTAGCATTTTTTGGGGGATTTATTTCGTATCTTCTGATTTTGATTATTATTTAATGATTTTTTAATTCTTTTTATTTTTGTCCTTTATTTAACTGTGTATTATTACCTTTATTATTATGATTATTATTACTATTATACTTTAAAACCGCCTCCGATGCAACCGCAATCGAAGCAAGCCTTGAAAACGAATCGAATCCCCGCAGAGCTTGGGAAGAAGTAGAGATAGAGAGTGCGCGTGAAAGAGAGAGAGAGAAAGAGAGAGAGAGAGAGAGAGAGAGAGAGAGATAGGGAGATAGTGATCAAAGAGGGGTGGGTGAACATCATCAAGTCGGGGGTAATGCACCCCTCTTTTTGTAGGACGCATTTTTTTCTATCTCACTGAACATTTTTGAAGCTAATAAGAAAAACAAGAAAACAAATCACTCAAAACACACAACCTCCTCACGCGCCTTCACATCCCCTTTGCTCCAACACCCTCCCCCATCCCCTGTTACATACATTTAATAAGCCCCATGTACTTTTTTATAGGAGATGATAAATCGGCAACAGCTGTGCAGAGCAGCAAATGATTAAAATTGATAATAAAATAACGTTTAAATATTGAAACAAAATGCGAATGTCGTACAACTTGTGTAATGCGTGGTTGAGTGAAAGAAAAAACATGGCATTATTGTTTTTATTGGTTCAAGAAGGACGGTAAGTTATAAACAGTTATTATTCTTAGTGCTTGACACTGGAAATGGTTCTAAGGCCGTACGATAAAAAGAGGTCAACGTTTCGAAGCTAGCGATCTTTTACAAATTAAGTTAGTATGCCCAAAAACCGAATTCACTACCTTTCGATTGTTTATCATTGACCCCATTGCAAACACATTGACCAAAACATTTAGCAAAATCGTAAACTTCAGCATTTTCATACCGCTCCATTAGTTTCTCACTCCGGTTGCGTCCGTGAAAGAGGGGAGAAGAAGAAGAACCCTGTAGAGGTCGCGTCGCGCTGAAAGCAACCGAAAATCCAATCTCTGCTACCAGGGGATCATCCAAAAAGGGAGGCAGCGTTTTTTTCCAAGCTCATTCCGTGCGGTGTGCGACATGTGAAAACCACTCCAGCTTTCAACTGGAGCTAGCAGGAGCGCATGCATAGAGGAGATAGCAGGCGTCGCAAACATGCTAGTGGCTTAGTGTACCATAGAGTCTTCTCTTTCTCTCGTTCGTTATGGAAGGATCTTCTCTCCAGTGTTTTTATCGATGCAAGATCACAGGGTGTCGTCATCAGTCATTGAAAAACAAACTACGATCACGGGTTTGTATTTTCATGCTTCATTGCGATTACTTCTGTTCAATAATTTATAATATTATGTTTATTTCATGTTTACTCATACACGTTCGCACACATACAGAACGAAACTAACGACATAAAATGGAGACCAAAGCCGCGGAGCTGTGACACTACGCAGTCGCTTAAATTACACTCATTCACATTAAATTTATTACAGCACTACACCACCGCGAGATCGGGATTGAGTGCGCGGACAGAGCCTCGAGAAACGGGCGTGCCACTACGCACCACTTTGTTCACGACGTACATCGCCTAGTTTGTGCTTCAAGACATTCATCAGGATTAAGTTATTCGCCTCCCTGTTTCCTGTTGGCCACGTTTATCTTCCTTCCACCTTTGTGCTACATACAGGTTGGGCAGTGACAGGGCAATGATGGCGAGAGGGAGCATTTTTGCGTCGAATTAAGAAGCCAGAGGACAAAACAAACTAAAATGAGGACTCTGGCGGCGTTAAGCCGATAGACATGGGGAGAGAGCAGGCGCCCCAGCACAAAGGGCTATCATGCCACATCGTACAGCGAGAAGGAAAGCCAGCCAGGAAAGGGGTCAGTTCGAACGGCGGGTACTTTAAATGCGCGACAGCTGCTGGAGTAGATTGCAGGGCCAGATCGCCTCCAGACGCTCCTTGACGAAGTGAAACGGCAGCGAGAACCAGCTGAGCGTCGTGCTGGCGAAGATACC
The DNA here is from genome assembly GCF_943734725.1 of Anopheles marshallii. Lineage (NCBI taxonomy): Eukaryota > Metazoa > Arthropoda > Insecta > Diptera > Culicidae > Anopheles > Anopheles marshallii. The sequence continues at coordinate 82,456,539 of NC_071327.1, forward strand.
CATCGATTCCGGATACTGGTGCGTAAGCAACGCCAACAGTGCTGTAATCGAACAGAGTCCGGCTGTGAAGAGAATGAAGAATGGGAGCTCCTTCTTCGGATAGACGGACACCTCGTGGAAGGCTGGCAGCAGTTCACGGTCCGCACACTCCGTGCAGGTTGGGTACGGATAGAAGAGATGGCCACGTTCCAGCGGGTACGGCAGCATACGGAACGTACCCTCCCAGGTGCAGTGTAGCAGATTGAGAGCGCCTTCGACGTTCTTCCAGTGGCTGAGATGGAAGAACGCGTACGCCAGTGCCTCGGAGTCACCACGTTTCAGGATGTGCTCCGGCGGTAGTATGAGTTGCTTCATCTCGAGCAGATACTTCGGCACATGCGGATTAAACTCCACCGCCCGATGAATCGCCTCGACCGCACTCATCTCGGCCGGGCTGAGACCGCGCTTGGATGCCACATCGGGCGAGAACTTTTCGGCCACCACGCGTGCTTTCAGCAGCGCGGCCGTGTAGCAGATGGTGGCCGACTTTGGTAGCGAGATATCGTCGTACTTGGCCAGCACCGCCTGACAGTCGGCGTACGCCTGCATCTCCAGCAGCGCCTCCAGCAGATTTTCGTGAATGTTCAGCACGTTCATGATGGGCGATATCTCCTTCGTCAGATCGCGAAACATCTTCACGGCTTCCTTCAACTTGCCGAGCTTGCGGGCACACATGGCCAGTCGGCGCTTGATGTAGATCAGCACGTTGGTATCGCGCCGATGGATGCCTTCCGCGATCGTGCCCTGATGTTGGAAGGTTTGTGACCTTTTGTAGTTACCTTCGGCCACCTTCAGTGCCGTTCGGAGGATTTTCTCGGCCTCTACTATCGTGGTCGCTTCCTCCTCTGCCAACAGTATGTAGGCCGGGGCACAGTCCGGGTTGAGCTCGAGTGCACTTTTGGCCGCTTTGATTCGAACGACCGGATTCCGCTCTCGCCACGCCGTCTGCATGATCTCGTACTCGGCCTTACCGGCGTCTCCTTCACAGGTGAAGAATGTCTGATGGTCCTGCGCCGACAGGTTCATATCGTAGAACGTAAGTGGTTCTTTCTGGGTGGCCCAGTAGAACCGCTGGTACTCCGCGCCACGGAACAAATTGAGCGGATTGCGCCACACTTTGCATTCGGGCATGCTTTGTGTGGTACCACTGCTACCACTCGTACTGCCGCTCGTACTGGCTGGGGCCGGCGAATCGGTGCCATTGTCGCTACCACTTATCCACGGACTGATGTGATTGATGGACACTTGTTCTAAAAATTTGAATAAAAGCAAATTATGAAATTTGAACTGTCGCACTGTGTTACATTCCAATCTCACCGATGAAAGACGTTCCATACTTCCGGAAGTACCACCATTCGAATATTAGTATCAACCCGGAAATGAGACTAGATGTGCCGGTGAGGGCAACGTAGAATTTGGGAGTCACTAGTAAATGGAATGAGCGGAAAAAAACAACATTTAGCGAACCGGGTTTAATGTAACTGAGACCCGTTGAGGGCAGTGGTGACACGAATCCGAGTAGCAACTTACGCGTGCTGAGAAACACCGATGAATCCCACATCCTTCCACGTCGGAAGACACAGACTTCCGGATAAAAACGAACACGCGAACGGTAAACGGCGCAGGAAGAGACAGAAAGAAAATGTATGATTTTTCCCTGGAAACGCCACAGAAAACACGACAAAAAACACGGCAGCAACAGCACAGCAGCAGCACTGCAAGACAAGACAGAAACCTTTTTTTTGTTGCTTTTTTCCTTTTTCTTTGCGATTTGTCAAATGCTTTGTTTACGTTTCGGGGCGCAAGCTTTGTTTATCATTTGTCCTGTGCTTGCTGTGCGGATTGGCATATTCAAACGAAACGGAATTTCGGAAGGATGTTTTCAGGAATATTGGGTTACATTGCATTTTTGTGCCATTGTTTCCTATGTTGAATATTTGCAGATAATCCAGATGAATGGAAAGGCTTATGTTTTGATTTGTTTTTTTGAATAAAATGAAGGCTAACTCTTTCGAACCCAGTTGAAGAATTGAACTCGCTACAGTAGCCAATAGCAAGCTTCCAGAAACGTCAATCTGCATAGGTGGTGGTCTACGGCTGATCGTCGTACCCACGAAGCAGTTCCGAAGTCGGCACGAAGCGAAAGATTGGCCGTTTTTGGGCCAGATAATCGGCCGGATAGCAGAATTATCCGGCCCTCGAGGGTGTTTGAAAGAAAGAAGGAAGGAACGGGGTGGAATGAGCGGGGGATTACAAATAAATATATGAATTAAGAAAAATTATAAACAAATACAGTCATTCCTCTTCAAATAACGCTTCAAAATCACCTTCAAAATTCGCTGATCGCACTCAACATATACACACATGTGCACATGGCTCACTAGGTTCCTTCCGCACATTACAAAGTATTCAGCGCACTCTTTGCAGCGCCAATAGCACAGTGTTTAGTGTGCTCTTTGGAGCGCTATTTGAAAAGCACATTGTAGCGTAATTCCCGCAGTGAAGAGCTGCTTCGTGCTCACCGCTCATCGAAGTGTGCGAGAACGTTTCGCTCCGTTCATTCGAAAGAGCTGCTTGACCCATCACTAGTTGCGGGGTAAAAATTGTTCCTTGGGTTGCTTCCATGGTACGAATGCCATAAGTTTTTTTTCATTTAAATTTTGAACTTGCTAGCGGACGGATCGTGCATGCCGCTTCTCTCGCCACAACATTGTCATTATCGTCATCGACATCGAAGTTTGTGTGAATAAAAACTGCGAACGAATGTAAGCAAAGTTTCGTAAAGCAAGTACACCACGAATCGAACAAATACGGCGTATTAAAGTTTGCAGTTGTGGTGTCCCAAATCCCGCATCACTGCAAAATCCTGAAAGTGCATCCGCGCTGCTGACGGTATCCCTCCGGAAAATTGTTTGGTTCTGTGAGTTTTAAGGGTTTGTTTTTTTTTCGCAAAAACAAACCAAAACGTGTAAACAGCTTACGGAACCGGAACGAAACCGGCCCATCCACTATCATTTGCATCGTGTTCGAAGAGAGAAGGAAAAGCTCCGGTGCACCCAATGCACTCCTCGGTCACACTTTGTTGAAAACGTTCCGGGGCACGTTAGTGCAATTTGTTCCAGTGGGGCACAAAATCACCTCCAGAAACGTATCGAAACAAGTGTGTGTGTGTGTTTGAGTGTGTTGTTTTGGATCTGTGTTGTTTCTTCGGCTACGTCGCGTTTCGTCTTTGCTACTCCGCACTGGTTCTATGTTGTTATTTCGATCCGTTACGGTAATCCGGCCACTGTGTGTGCTCGTTCGATGGTGTGAGTGAAAACATCAAAGCAAACCATATTCCTCCCCCCACGAAATAAAAGGGCCCAGAACAAGGGCAAGCTTTCCGAAACGCAGCAAACCTTGACCTTTGGTGTGTGTCATACGCGCTCTGGTGCATTTGACGGGAAGCTTTTACCGTGCCGGTGAGCTTTATTTGTGCGGTTTTACTCGCGGGAACATGTTAGAGTTACATCCCGAAATTGGGGAAGTGCATCTTACCCGGCCGGCCACGGCTGCCACCACACGCTCCGCACTGGAAGCGATCAAGAAAAAGTTCGAACTTGCAGCTGCCGCCGCAAGTGCAGATGTGAGCGAGAAGCTTCTACTCGAGAAAGGAAAGGAACCAAAGCTGACGTTCGGTTCCGCGGGAGTTCCATCGACTCCGGACGGAACCGAGCATTCACCGGCCAAACCACCGTCAGCCATCGGGATGATTGATTCCCGTGGGTGCGCCAAACCAGCCAAAAAGGTAAGTTTCGCTTATGACTTTCGATTTTCAACCATTATCTCGCATTACCTGGCGTTTCACACACGCGTCTTATCACACCTTCTTATGCTGATTCGGATTAATTCGACGACGCAAATATTCTCATCAAAAGAACGAACTCTACCAGCGGAAAATACAAATCCTCACTTCCGCTGTTGTCGAGGGCTTTTAAGTTCGCAGCTGCAGGAAGTTTAGCAGACACAAGGAAGGGTTTTTGCTTGTGGGAATTTTCGCATCACGAACGAATCGAGCTCGTTTGGACAGGAACCGGTTTTGGAAAGTCAGCTAAAATTGGGAACCAGAACACGCAAGCAGTGGCTGAGTGTGTCTGTATAGCGGTGGACGAATTTCCCAAAAAAGGAAAGATGATATTCTTTAGCGACTTCTATTCACTGCGCTTTAGGAAGCGGGACAACTAAAAGGGAAGACTTGTTTTTTTTTTAATTGTTTTGTTGCATCCTGTAGAAGGGGTTTTATCGGGTTGCATCTGCACGTTGGAAATGTCCTGGTGGGAATAGATCCAATTAAGTTGAGTTATTCAGAGTTGTATAGGAAGCAACTGAACGATCTTATAAGGAAGGACTGTCTTACTTTAGACAACCTGGAGTTAGATTTCTTGCAGTATAGTTGATATTCTGGCCATATCAGCAAGATGTACCCTTCTAGGGGTAGAACTTTGAATCGCTCGAGGATCATCAGTCTAAATTGTTTCTGATTCTAAGAATCGACTCCAAAAATAACTCACTACTTCTCACACACAAAGAAAGAGAGTAGATGACCCGCATCTCAACGCTGCTCGAAATGGAAATTTGACGTTTAACCTCTTCGCTTTCCGTTAGTTTCCGTTAAATTTCGCCAATTTGATCGAACGTCCACGATCGACGATCAACGGTTGATGCTACCACAATTCGGAAAGCGAAATGCAGAAGTTGGTTCGCATCTTTCACGAGCGGATGTTACCTTTCCCCGGCATTGCAATTACCGACCCGTCCACCCTTCCGGCTGCCGTGCAGCTTCCAGCGCAATTGATGCTGCCGTGAAAGTGTGTTTGGGAGTAGCAGAAGGCGTTCAAGCAGCAGCAGACTTCCGAACCGGCAATTCGGAAAAATGAAAACGAATCACTCAGCACGGCACAGCTAGTTCGCCATTTCCATTTCGAGCGTACGCGTGAGGTGCGTGAGGAAAATCCGTTTCCCACCACGGCGGCTGCAGGAAATCTTCTGGCATGCCATGGCGAACGTACGTGTATCGACGTGGATGCGCCTCGAAGTGCAAGCGAACCCACTCGATCGGAAAGCCGTTAATGGATATGGGAAAAATGGCGTGCCAAGAGGAGAAGGTGAGAAAAATTCCCTCCCAGCCTTATTGCTGGTGCTAAAATGTGGGTGAAATTGGTTTCCGATGTGCGAGCCTTGCGAGAAGAAAGCAATTCCAAAAAGGTGCATCAACAAACGTAGACACATATGCTCATTGTTTAATCAAAAGGCGTTTTGCGTATGCTCCATTCAGCAGATGCCGCATTCAAAACAAAAAGCTTGACGCCATTGCTGGTGATAAGCAGACGAGGAGATTGGATTGAGCATGTTCAATTATCTGCATATTTTAAGATCAATTTCACAAATTTCCACCTAGCTGTAAATAATCCACCCGTTGGCGCCACTGTAATCAAGGTCTCGCCACGTGCACCGGACATGATCTGGAAGGACGGTAATTGCAGTCAGAAGAGCAGAGCGTTTACCGCTGATAACAGTGCAGCTGACCCGTGCAGAATGCAGAAGGCCTCGGCCCTGTATCCGGTAGCGCCCTGCTCTTATCCAATGCCAATGTGAAGGACTGGGAGACGAGTCATCGAGGGCCCTGGACAGCACAGTTGATGCAAGAAACCATCGAGAGTAACGCGGTTGTAGGCTATCTTTCTCACACTGAACCTCCAGTTCGACGTAAGGGCTGTCGGTTTCGACCGACTGACCACGTCGTAGCGGAATAGACGGTGAAGTGTGTGAAGTGCACTCGACAGACTCGAGTAGACCTAACCTCTGTTTGGGACGCTGGTGGACAGCGGGGCTATGTAAAAGGGGGCAGCAGGTTTATTATAATCATTTTCAAGCAGGCACGACTCGCCAGCACCAGCACCACGATTATTATTGCGCATTGGGACGGACGGGTTGTCTATCGAGTGTTGCTTCCGCCTAGGGATCTTCCCACAAGCCTCCACCGTGGATGTGCGTCGGGAAGGGTACTGCGTCTGTATGGCGCATATCTGACGGATCACATCATCAAATCCGGCACGCTGGACGCGTGTCTGAATGATCAGCCGAAAACGACTGGACGTGACAGTTGGCCTGGACTGTTGCGAATGTGTAATGTGTTGTAGAACTTCAATCTACGTCTATCCCCTCCCTGGGAGGGAAGATGCCGCCGACAAACTTCCTGCCTTATAAAGAATCTGGAGTGGAGATCGCGGAACCACTCTGTTCGTTCGGTCTGTATTTTTGTTCGGTGGGTGTAGGCTTGTCTGATGTATCTCCTACGCCATTACTCGCAGTACGGCACTTGGCACCTTTCGTCGCCATCGATCATTGAACTGTCAAATGGATTCTAAAATCTTCAAACCTTGTTCGAAACCACCGAATAGTGCAGCATTCGATGGTGGGGGTCTTTCTTTAGGGTTTTGGGTCCGGTTGCATGTGACGTGATCAGGCAATCAGGATCCGGACATTGGGATCTGAAGGAGGTGAAGATAAGCGGTGTTCCCTTTAATTGCTTCGATCGAGGGATCTTCGATGCGCAAGTGTTGTAAAATGAACGCGTCGTAAATAGCGCAACTGTACAATGGGGAGTTTTATTGGTGTTTCGTCATGTAGATGGGCTGTAGCGTGTTTTGTATCGAGTATGACGTCATCTAATGTGTTGTCCAAGCAAATCAAAAGGAACGTCGTGCAAAGTCATATCGACGATGGTTCAGAAGCTATTTGGACGACCGAGCCCATACCGAAACGGTTCTGAATGGAACCGTCTGTTTTCCCCATCCAGTCCGTCTTTGGCGGAAATTAGTCGCGAACACGGTCCAGAGTTCATTCGCATTTCGTTCCTGGTACTCACCGTCTATCCAACACCCGTTAGCCCTTTTCCTATGAAGGCTAGGGCACCATAACTCTATGTATGCAACAGTGCGTGATACAAGTGCATCCGAGCCTGTACCAACAGCATCATCATATGGCGCCAGTCGTCAATTTCCCTTCCATGCCTACATGTGCAGCAAACATTGACACACCGTGGCACGGGAGTGGACGGGAGCGTCAAGCGTGCAATTGCCAGTTGCACATGAACCACCCCACTGCCGAAGGAACACACAGGGGTCGTTGCATGCCAGCATGAAAGGATGAGTGGCACCAGCAGCGGCAGCAGCCGCATCGGTACTGCCAAGTGCCACCTTACTGCAACGTCGGCGACACTCGGTCTGCCCATTAGGTGTAGGGGTGAGTGTAAGTGTGCGTAATGAATAAGAGATGGGCCCTTTCTGCCTTCTCGCGCAAGCTGTAGCGAGGCGGACTATTTAGAACGCAAGGAACACTACCGTTTCGTGTACCCGGGCGAGTAGTCCCACCTTTATAATGAAGGGTTTTTCGTTCTTCATGTTCACGAGGTCGAAACGAAACAGTCACACACTGCCACGTTTGTCCGAGAGTATGTGTGGGGTATGGTGGGCTGTATTTCAATTTTCCAGATATAAATCTTGCATACAGCGGTGAATGGCCTTCGAGCGATAGGGCCAAGGGCCATCGTAACTTACATGCAGTTGTGAAGCTCGCGATGTTCACGTCAACGCTAAACCTTCATCGCAATCTGGAAGTTATGTTTTGATTATTACCAACATACAGCGGACATCAATGATAGAATCGCACCTCAACATCGTTGAAAAAAATTAGTTTCCTAAATTTCCCAAATATTAAGCATTCCAAACCATTGCTCCAACCAACACATGATGGAACGTCTGCTGTGGGTGCTCATGTTTGGGGTGCTAATTCTGGACGATGTATTATGCAAACGACACAAACATATCGGTGTACAGCGCCACACGGCACTGTTGGGTTAATTAGTAAGCACTATCGTTGCCCTCAACATAAGTCAGTTGGCATTGCGTCTATGTGAATGAACGATAATGTCCCAACAGTGACCCATATTAGTTGGCTTTAGTGACACTAGAAGCGGCCGAATGCAGAAACCCTTCGTTTGGTCACAAATGGTTGTAAGAGAAATGTCAATTCCGTGTCTTCATTGTGGCGTTGCGTGTTGTGCTACAAAAAACTGCCTTCCAGCTCCCACCTATCTTATCTCGCGCAAACACACACGGGGCCGCCACTCGGGCAGAATCGATGGTGTTATCGTAATGCTTTCAATTTTTGGAGTGGCGTGCCCAGGAACTTGTACGCGTGACAATCAATTTCTAAGTGGTTGATTTGAAGCATGTCTTCTTCTGTCCCGCGGTGTGTCAGTTCTTAAGTTCTCCCATGTCGTACAGGTTGTGCGTTATTCACTATTGGCCCGGTGTGGTGTTGATGCGGTGTCTGTAATGGCGTGACAGCACACTGGACAATGTTCTGCCCTTGTAAACGTACGTTTATTGCTGTGCTGTGCAATTGTTTCCCATCACCACCGTGTGGTTCTTGTTTGTTTTTTTTTCAGCTTCAATCATTCGCGATCGTGCGTTTGGGGTTGTATCGGCGTTGTGGCAAAAACGGCACATGGCTTGTTTTTCTTTTGTTCAACGTACCGGCGGTCTAGGAAGGGGCAGAGCATTCCCATTTTACTGACACGTTTGAATATTATATTGTGGACCCATATTTAATAGATATCAGTTAACGCTTTACGAACCAGAAATGGAATGCCCATTTAAAAGGTTAATGTACAAGCGAACATCACTTTAAACGTAATTTAAAGAGCACAAATCGATCGTTTTGTTCCCCATCTCAAAGTCCTGTACCATGTATTTTGTGAATTTCTGAACATGAAAGGGATGGAAACAGGATTAAGGATAAACAGGGGTTTTCAGCTCATTGGCCTCCCTGGCAGTGATAAGAATATTGAAAGAACTTTCTACTGATCAGGAGCTGATGTTACAATGCACTGTCTGTAACATGTTTAAAGGAAGTATGAAATTCCCATTGAAGCATAATTTTTGGTTTACAATTTCCCACCACAAACCCCTGTAAAATCACATCAATTTGTTTGCTTCTTTTGCCCTTTTTCAAACCGCTCCTCGGAGTATTTCCGCTCCAGCCGAAATGTCAAAACGATTTTCGTTGGGATTAAAGTTTCTCGACGTTCGCTTTTCCGCCTGGATGAGACTGAATGCTTTGTGCGCGGTTCTGGATGTGAACCGCTATTACCGTAACATTGACAGACGATTGAAAAAGTTCTAAAAAAAAAAGGAAACAGAATACCTGCAGGGAGTTCCCTTTTGGTGGTTATTTCGGTTTAATTTCACATTCCACGCGTCGCGTCACCATTACCTCGTTATTGATATTTAATGATCGGTAGCACTTTTTTGGACTTGAACGGGTTTTAAGAAACACGAAACATTTCACCCAACCAGCTCCAAATATGTTCTATGTTTCTTTCAGCAAACCCCCGCCGATGGCGAGACAGACAGACAGATTTTGCGTATCGATTCAACATCGAGCGGCAACACTTTTACGGAACATTGTAGCAATTTTGTCCGTCGCAAAGAGCGTTTCGGCTTTAGGAAAAGTTTCAACTACACGCGGTTGTGTTGTGTTGGTTGGTGTCTGGAGCTGTGAGATGATTTGATTTTATAAATAATCGAATCTATTACGCTTTAGCCCAACAACACTCAGCGCTGTCGACAGCACTTCGACTCCACACCGATTGAAGCAGGGTTAAGCGTTGGAAGGGAGAAACAGAAGTCTTACTGTATGCAAAAACAGATAAATATTGATGTATTTCGCCAGCGATAGGTTCTTCCGCGTCCGTCGTGTTACAAACGGGCAACCCTCTGTGGGGCGAAACTGTGTCAAGGAGTCCCTATTCTGTCCGCTCACCGTCTCCGAAGCCGCGACGCCCCTCTAAAACAGCAGACGAAACTGACAGACGGAAACGTCAATGAGCCCCCAGAAGGCATGGGTCCCGGTTTCAAAGTAGCAGCGACGGCCCGGTTTTCGGAAGGTCTCCGAGGAGCACCGGGCAAAAGATTGATGGCGGCGATAATGATGATCTCGTCGGGTACGAACAGAGCTTTCGATGGCCGCGGCAATATCTGATGGGCCGCGATTATAACGGGGCGGTGGGTGGAACTGGGATACATTGGAATTACCTTCCCGTCATCTGCACCGCAAAGGTGTCCCAGCGTTAAGGAAAGAGGTGAACCATGACTTTGAAAGTTCGACGAACTCCTCCAGCACGGGACTTCTCATCAATCAGAGTCCGGTGGCGCGGGCAACCTTCCGTCCGGAGCCGTCGATCCCCGGGGTCTCGATCATCGGTAAAGTGAATGGTCACGAACATTGCGAACGCGTCTGTCCCTCTGCCGCGTGGGGATGAAGGTGATGTTTCAATATAATAAAAAATAATAGCACCATCGAACAATTACACTTGGTTGGTGTTGGTGTTTGTGCGCTGAAGAATACTCGTTCGAATAGAAGTGGAAGAAGAACGCTTAACCGTGCTGGGGTTCTCGGCCGAAAGAGATTTCTTCGAGAGAAAGGATCATGAAGGTGTCATGCTCAGGTAGTTTTGGCAACGCTAATTTAGGTAGAGAAACATAAGTAGGCCGAGAAAAGCACAGAAACCAAACAGCTCGCACCGTAATTCTGAAGATTTACCATAAGATTAGAACATCATAGCAAGCGGTTCGGTTCACGCAGGTACGACAATTTGAAGAGTTTCTACCCGTGTCTGTAAAATTCGAGGGCCATAATTTCTGGAAACGGATCCGACGAAAGATGGTGTGTGATACTGGCCGGTAAACCTTGGATTTTTACTGTCGACTACCTCCAAATAAGGTTGCACCAATGCAGACGATAGAGTTCCCGTTCGGGATGGATGGATAATAAGCAGCGAATTATGGCCATTGTCGTGGCGGTGAATTGTACATTCATCTTGTCGGCGGATCCTTGAGCTGCTTCACCACCGGGGTACCGGGTGAAGCTATCGGCTAACAAGAAATCCCAATTCTTTGTCTTTATGCGTCTGAGTTGCTTAAATATGGCAACGGCCGCCTTATTGCACCGACAAGGCAAGGCCCCGGCCAGCATTATCACCTTTTCTCGATTACATTCACAATAAAAGCACAATGAAGGTTCGCCTCTTCTTCGCTAGCTAATCAAATTTCCCTTCAAACCGAATGGCCTCAATCGGTCGTGGGATCTCTTCTCCAAAACTTTCGACGCTCCTCGTGTTGGTGGTGCTCCAAATGATCCGCACTCTTGGTTGGTACCGAAATGAGCAAAGGACGTAAACAATGTTTAGCACCGCACAGACCGGGGGGGATAACGGTGCCACCATGAGCAACGGAGCTTTGTTTATCGCCGTAACAAACATAAACACAACAGTACCTTTTCGTTGCCACACCGCGTCGAAACAATAGTTCCGATGCGTGTTACGAATGCGGTTAACCAGTACTGTACGGATGTTCCATCTCATTTGCATCTGAAAAACAGTGCAACGGCCCTTAGAGTTCTTTGTGTGGGTCTGATTGGCTACCGGTAATCAGAGTGTTGCGTTTGGAACGTTCACATCACTGGCTAGAAAGAAAGGGTCTGCAATGGCCCAGTTTTACCATCGAGAAAGAGATTTTTAGAGACGATTTTCGGTGATTTTGTCAGCTTTTAGCACATTTTTCGTCATCGTCAGAATATTACAATGTGTGCCAATTTGCATATTAAACCACAATGCAAACAACATGGAGATGCGTTTGTATGATAAATGGCGTCCACTACCGTGGTCAGGCATTCGTTTGTGATAGCCCCTTTGGGTACTCCGTGCCGTGCTGCTGTTGATTCTCATTTATATTTAAATTTAGTTTTTTATTTGAACACGTGTCACTCTGCTCGAGCCTCCCGATGAATAGCAGGTTGTGTTAATTTTGGTTTCTCGCTTCTGTAAAGTTTTTGCATAGTTGTTTGATTGTGGCCTCCATATCTCCCTCGTGGTGTTGCCATTGGTGTGCGCAACCGTATTACGATGTCGAATGCACTTTTTTCGTTCGTTGCTGACGAGTTTCTTCTTTCCGCGAATGAAGTGTGGCCAACAAATCAACACCCATTAGCAATTATTATTACCATTGCCCGAAAACCAACGAGTCAGTCATTTTCGGCACCAAAAAACCGCCAGTGGAAGCGTTCGCGTTGCATTGAAATGTTGCATAATTTGGTGGTTTTGGATGTTGGAGTTTAAAGAAGATGATGCTTCTGACCTCCGCAGGCGGTTAATGTGATAGTTTTTTCTGTAGCTGAAAACAACGGGTGCACTGGTGTAAAGTGGCACACAGACACATGGAAACGTTTATGTTGCAGGGAAGCACATGAAGTTGGTTCGATGGTAATCCGCAGGGCAATGGCATTTGCTTAATTAGACGTAATTAAATCCACTTTTCGTTATCGTCTTGTCTCATTCTTTCCTAGACTCGCGCCCACTGTTCATGGGTGTGCGTTTCGATGGTGTGAGTTCTCTCGTTTCTCGCTACGCTCAGAATATTCCTGGCTGTAGAAGAATTCCACCCGGCGGCCCCGGAGGCTATTTAACCGGGCACAAAACCTCCCCACCCAGTGCTCCGGTGATCGTGAGCTCGAAGAACCGCAGACCAAAGTGAAGCGAGAATGCCTAACCGCCGCATCATCATCATCTGTTATGTTCTGCAGCTTCGATGTTTCGATCGCCATTCCCTTTCCACCATGAGCGTTTCGGCAATGTACGATCCGCGACGGATTGGTAAAGACATTCGAGCACATGGTAATAATGCCACTTGCCAATGGTTCTTTCAACTTATGGCAGTGCGAAACATAAATCCTCCCCACCGAGTTGGCGTGGTATTTAATGCTCGAAGACGACTGCTTTTCCTCGACATCTAGCTCGTTGGTGCTGGTGTTGTCAACTTCCCGGACTCTATATAGGGGAATAAAAACATGTGTTCGCTTCAGCTGTTTGTTAATATTGTAGTAAATCTCTCTCCTCCAGATTGTTATAACAAGCGTAACGTGCGGATTCATGCGTGCCTGCAACATGCTTCTTTTTGTTCAAAAAGCTAGTTAGATTGCGTCATCTAGTTCGATGGTTTGTCACGCAAAAACATGTCTATTGTTGATCTTCGGCGTGTTTGCAAGTAGTCACCAAAAACTGAGTTCAAAACAGTAGCGTACAGGTGGAAAAAAGTATGTTCCCATACCGGGAATCGAACCCGGGCCTTCTGGGTGAAAGCCAGATATCCTAGCCACTAGACCATATGGGAGATGAAGAGAGAGCGACTCAATACCGTACTTGTACGCAACACAACAGGCCCATGCTCAGTCTCTTTGAATTGAGTTTCTGCTAATGTGGGGGGAGCATATCAAGACAACTTGCTGAGTGCTACTCTGCCTGTGAGTGTTTGTTTTTATGTTGTCAGAATAAGGAGAATAGGGAGTATAGATGTTTATTACGATCAATTGTAAGTTATCAACAATTTAGCAATGCAATACTTTTTATTTTCAATCTAGTATGATACATTTGCTCAGAGTTCGTCGATAAATCTTTAAAAAAAAAATCAAAGTTCAAAGCTGAACTTTACATTATTGTTATAATTTATTGTCATTCAATGATGGACGAAATTAAATGTCTTGCTGCGTTAGGTTTGTAAAACCTATAGTGTGTTTGAGAGGAAATAACCGACAGTCCCATATTGTCTAGTGGTTAGGATATCCGGCTCTCACCCGGAAGGCCCGGGTTCGATTCCCGGTATGGGAAACAGCTTTTTTTGCGACATATCTAAAACAAATGCTATCTCTAGCCAGTTGAACGAAAGTTCCCAGCCAATTTTTATTGTTTTAATTTAAATTCCATCTCAGTTTCATTTTTCAGTCAGGTTTTGTCTCTGCTAAATATCCTCCCATTGTAGTATAACAGTTTGATTTTTTTTATTATCGGTAGAACGGCCGGGCTGTATATCTATCATAGTATATAACAGTTGCTCCACACACAAAAAAGAAACCTCTTTTCCCATACCGGGAATCGAACCCGGGCCTTCCGGGTGAGAGCCGGATATCCTAACCACTAGACAATATGGGACTGTCGGGATGAGAGCCTTTGTAAACAGCCGGGGTCGTTGGTTATGGACATACGTTGCATTGCAGCATATGTTTTAACCGAAGGTTAATAACAGCGCCAGTCGTAGTGAAAAACGCCTTTCGCTGTCAGTTGAATAATCAATTACTAAATTTTTATGAGTCCCGTTCTCCAACATCACCCTACGCAGCGCAATCGTGTTGATTTCGGCAACGGAGTGCAATAAATAATACTACAGACCGTTTTATAGTGTGCTGTCGTACCGTACCGTCATTGGTTGTCAAATCCATTTTTAATTCCCTTGTCTGCGGTCTTTAAATCATTGCCTACAAGATGCATCCGGTGACGGGAAGGATTGCAGTTTCACTTGTAATTAAATATTTGTTTGCAACCGGCGTCATTGGACACTGTTTCTCCGTTTTAGCTGCTATTTTGACATTGGCTTGAGAAAATGCGCAACAAACTGTCATTGTTGTGCTTTGGCCGGGTAGGAAATTTAGCCCGAGTGGAACACAGTGCTGCAGTCTTGTGCATTGTGCATTTCCTAAGTTGAGACGGTGGTGGAGAAAACAGAAAAAAAACACATAACCATCCGGTATTCGGAACACTATCAGTTATCTATCGACCTTCTCCTTTCCCTACTAATGGACAAGCGTAGGATGAATTATTTAACTTATTTCACGTTCGCTAGTCTGACTCACGCGATTCCATTCACCCGAGTGGTTGGCGATGATGCAATGTGTGTGTATGTGCTCTGGTTCTCTCTCAACTCCATCCCTTCTTCCACGGTTTATGTCAACAAGCGTATCATGCGCATCATTACAACCGGCCAAGGGGAACCATCAAACGAATGGGGTGAAAGCGTAAGGTGGTGGCCATGGCAGAGAGTCTGTGTGACAACCGCTTCCGTCTCTGTCCCCACGTTTTAGAATCCTAGGGTCGGGGTTTTACATATATGTACATGTTGCATCGATCGATCAGACATGGATGCTGACAAGGACGCTGGCGAAACGCCGCACAGTGGAAGTGAAAGGATCAAATCCTGCCTTTGTCGGTGGACAAAAAAGGTTCACAGAGTAGAAAGAATATCCTCCCCCGGGGGAAAATGTGCTCGTTGGTGGAAAACAAAGCCCCAAAAGGGAAAACACTAGCCCCGTTTCGCTACACTTCTATTACTTCTGTTGTATTCTTCGGTGAGCAGTTGTTGAAAGCTTGTGGATGCGTGTGCCCTACCGCGGTTCACTTATTCCATTTGTTATTATTTGTTTTGGTAGCTCCCACCACCCGCACAAGAACCGAGGTCCTTGAGCTTTCTTCTCCCCGTTTCTTTCCTGTGGCCACCATCCGGAGGAGTAACGTTGTCTGGTGAAGGTTGGAGTCTGCGCAGATCCTTTCGGTGCTGATGACTCATCGGCCGGCCCCATTCCAGTGGCGTTAGGCACATGTACATTATTTACTTTCAAACTTCCTCGGGCATTGGTGGCGGGAAAGGATGTTAGCGAGGCAAGCTGGTTCTTAGACGGTATGATGAGTTTCTTCTCTCACTTCCGGTCGCGTCCTTAAGAATCCTCGGTTGTTTGGTCGTGTCTGGAATTGATTAATCGTTGCTGAGGAAGAATCTGTCGCTGGGTGTGACGGTTGGAAGGAAAAAAAGTTCTTATGCAACGGCATGAACTTACCTTCCGGTGTTACGGATTATGGAGGGACAAGTCGAAGTGAGCTACAAGCGGATAGTACCTATATGATACTGATCTTTTATGAAGACATGCTTTTTCACTTGATATAAAATTGAATAAAAGAATTAATAATTGAAGAGTAACTGTTAATTAATTTCATATTCTTTTGTCCGTTTCGTTTCAGGTAAACATGATTGAAGATGAACTCTTATATGTGTTCCATTGATTGGTTTAATATATCCAGACCGTAAGTAGTGATCGATTATATAGAGTGCCTTCTGACGGCCTTGCTGCTGGTCTCGGAACTCCAGCTTTCATGTCTTTCGTCGGTTTCCTATCGGACGACTACCGGTGTGACATTGAGTGATTGCACTTCCTTGCACCAGTCTACTGGCCCATTCCTGGCCTGATTATTCTGCAATCGACATCGAAAGCGAAACAAATCAAGCAAACAATAACCTTCTTCAAGACACAACGCGCGTTGGCGTGTACGTATTGGAAGCGTGCTAAACTGCTTGCAGTGTCTTTCGTTTGCCTTTCGGGACACTCCTGCGTGTCAAGGTGGAAAGAATAGCAAGAAATGGGTTAGCGGGCCAAGCAGTAACGTGTTGGGGATATGTTGGGGAGACTAGTCCACGGAACACCATTCTCATGTGCTAATGACATAATTGAGGCGTGAAACGTCGCCAATCGGTGGACGGTTTCTTGTTAGCATGGTACCCCGATGCAAACTGATGACATTAGTCATGGCCCACAAGGAGGCACTTCCGCGTGTACGGTCGGATGGGCATGATTGGTCATGATTTTCCAAATGGCGCCATAAAGCGGAAGAAAAACAAACTTCACTCGCCCCTTTTTTTCTGGAGTAGGTGTTGTCGGAATCGGCTGGATCGATCAATTTGACACACTTGTTCCCGACGAGGCAACAACCATTGTCAGTTAGTGGCTATTACTATACTGTTTACATTTAGGTGAAGTTCCAATTGAAGCCGTCGTTTCAGGTGCGGGTTTCGCAAACGCTCACCTGGCAAACGTCTGAAGACGGTTAGAAGCGACAAGGTCGTGAGACAAATATTGCACTAATTAAGGTTTGGAGCAAACATGGCCTAATAAACATGGTGGATCCAAACAATGTTGTTCTAGCTAGGTTGGTCACATTTATACAGCTATGACTCCATAGAGACTCCATAAGCTGGTGGTTAACGAGCTGCTGGCGGAACCTTGCATGTCAGTGTTCCCAGTGTTTGACACCTGTCGTGTTACGCTTTTAGTTTGTTTTATGGATTGTCAACACACGCGATTATTGGCAACGATGGCGTTGCCCCTTTTCTCCACGCTGGAAGCGTTATCAAGGCCAATTATCAAACGATTGGACGAGATTGTTAAATCATGCTTAACAGCACCTTTTGGGAAACACCTGGTCTCAGGCATGCATTTGACGAGCTCTCCCAATCTCTGGGGGGCAGTCTAACTTTTTCCAGCCCTTTTTTACTGTTTTTTCAGTTGGTTGTTTTGCATGAGTTTGCATGATGCAGAACCACAGCGGTGTAGCAATATTTGTTCTCGTTTGACCTCTCACATCCCAAGAGGAAGGAGGCTAGGAGGAATCAATCTGCCCTAGCATAGTGAACCTCCAACGCAATAAAGTGAACCACGATACCACGATTCAGATGCAGTCAGCGGTCAGTGCTCTTGTTGCTGCCCAATGGTACTATGTTTGGAATCGGCATCACTTATCATTGATATTTCCTTCTTTTGCCTTCCCCTGTTGCTTTGTTCCTCGTTCGAGATTTCCGCTTATGTTCCCCATCATGGTCCGACAACGCTCTACTTGTTTGCTGGTGGAGTGTTTTTTTTTCTTATTGTACTACTCACTTCGAAACAGTGATCAGTTGCTGGTTCATCAGCATTTCTTGCTTATTTGATTTCGATCCGCGCACTTCCACCGGCAGATCCCAGCGGTTCGGTTTGGAGTGTCGGAACATTGCGTTTGATTATTTGTTTCTCGTTTTCCGGTGTGGGGAAGGCCAAAAATTGAGAAAAACAGCTGCTGTTTGGCTGCGGTGCGTTATCTTTTAGCTCGATGATGGTCCAGCCGCATTAAGCGGCAATAGGGCCAGTAATGGACTGATCCGAATATAATTTAAATCACAATGTGTAGGAAAATAACGATGTGGGGATGGATCGGTCGATTCGCTTCTTGCAGGCGTAATTAATTAGATGCTCATTGATTGATTCGCAGCTCTCGTTCGGATCATTATTTTGTGGTCGCGATCAGAGCTTTCAGACGTCCAAAAACTGGAAAATGGACGACGGCCACCATGCCACAAGAAACGAAGTGCTCAAGCCAGCTTGAACCTGTCGTTATCAACCGACCAACGGGGCCTCTCGTCTACTTATCATATGGAAGAAAGTGGAAACATTCGCGTGTGTTGGATGGAGAGTGCATTGTTATCACATTATTGCGTGCGAGTTAAAGAAAACCCGCTTCGGAGATACATCATTTCACTCTCGTTTGTGCTGGGAGCGAGAGCATTTTTCACGACTTTCTCACTGACGAGTTGTTGTTTGTGAAATTTAGTAATGCGAGAAAGAGCGAAACGGGTTACGAATAGGTCAGGGATCGGCAACTAGTACTGGTTGGGTGTTATAATGTAATTTAAAGGAAATGTTTTTCTCCACTGAACTACTACTGAAGTTTAAGCGATCAGGAGGTATAGTTTAGAAATATTAAACTGCCAAGGATAAACTTCTTACCTGAAGAATTGTTCGATGATTTGACATATTAGTAATCGTCCTTGAGAGAATTGATCGGGATACGAACGAAGGGTAGATAAATGCAGCAATTCACCATGAACTAGATAACATACGGCGCTTGTCGGGCAGCCACGTTTACCGACCCCTGACATAGAGCGCTCGAAACAAGTGCGTTCGTTTGCAAAGCTCTTCTTCGCCCATTACTTGCTGTGCGGCGTTAGGCGCGTTCGGATCGTTTTAGTTGCGCTCCCGTGGAAAGGTCCTCACGTTGAGGAGAGGTGTGGTGTTGTTAGTGTGTGCAAAATATATTCCCCGTACATTTGTTTTTCGATTTTATCATTGTATAATTGATAGGCAATTAACATTAACAACACTGGGCCTACTTGGATTAGAAGGGTGTAATGTTGATGGCAAGAAGATTGAAAATTGAAACAGCATCTTTTGTGAATGTGCATTTGTACATCCACCTATTAGTGGTGTGAAACATGTTTGCGAATGTTTTTTTTTTATTATTGAAAAAGATCCAATCAACGTAATACAAGCAGAATAGATATTACAATCGACGCGAACCATACGCCCGAAAGTGCATACTCTTCATTCAATATCGTCCTTTTACGCGTACCCGCTTCTATCTGCGTTGGTGTGTGCGTGTGTTTTCAGCAATACACACCCATCTTAATACTCCCTCACAGAATCGTAGTGGACGCTAGTCGTAGTAAAAGGACGACGTTGCGCGGGTACGATACCACTAGCAGCAGCAGCAGCAGTAGTAGTAGTCGTGGTGATGCATCGGAATCCACACAGCCGATGTAGCGTGTCGTCCTTGTGACCGGTGACTCATCCTTCCAGCTTCAACCGGCGTGCATGTAGGGGTGTAGTATTTGAATGACAGTCGCAGGAAAGTTGCGTGAGCAACGAATCGACCCAACTGTGCAAATTCGGTGCAAAAACGGTAGCGGTTTACGCCATTGCGAAAACCACTTCGTAAAATATGCCTCCGTGTTCTATGGCCTTGTCATAGTGAATTTTCAATGGATTCAGATAAATAGACCCTCTACTGTGTGAGTTTATTTACCTATTTTATTTTATTCATTGTGTGTGTGTGGTTTCTTTTTTTGATTCTAGACGCGTGTGCCAGTGTTGACCGTGTTCGTGTATAGTTTTTATTTTGCTATCGCACAAAACACAGTAGTGAAAAAATTTAAAAGTTTTAAAAAGAAAGCGTTTAGTGTAGCAGTAGCAGCAAGCAGCAGGGAAGCTGAAAGCTGTAAAACAAGTGCCGCAAACCGCAATCCATCCATTCACACCTGTGTCTTCCGTATGTGCACGTGCGCACGTGCCGACTCCATCGCCAGCGTTAAGGAGCAGCAAGAGAATTAGCTCGACGTGTCCTTATTGTGCTTGTGTTTCCATTCTTTGCCGAGCTACGACCAAACGCACGATGAGCAGTGTTTGTACGCGTTCGTCGACGTTCAATGTAAATTTCAATGCATTTTGTGGTTGCGTTTTTTTTTCTTCATACCCCCCCTTTCCTACCATTTTATCCCCAAGGATTTCGCACATGTTACATCGTAAAGGTTATTTTCACACCACAACGACAAATCAGCCATATTTTACACCAAAAGGTGCACTAAACGCACTATACAGCTCGCTAAACGATGCCGTTGAAACATATTTAATAGTCCTCGGAAGCTCTCGGAGCTGACAAAGCAGCATAAAACGAGCATGAAATGTGTCTTGCAAGATTTATGGAACTTATTTTTACTTTCTGCCCATGGTTGTTGCGATAAATCATCGCCAATTTGTTGCATCCCCCCTTGGGGTGGATTCGATGGCAGGTTGCCTAACGGACAGGCGGATGTGTTTGTTTTTTATCTCCCCGTGGAAGCAAACAGTGCGAATACGATGGATCCCCGAATTTTATAGTACTTCACGGGTTACACAACGATGGCAAGATGCACCGATCCGTTTGCCTGTTATGTCAATGTAACTGTTTATTTCCCAATAGCTATTTGGCGGTGTGAACTTTGCGCAACGAGCGCAAGCGAAGCGTTTGCTATCATTAAACTACGCGTCCAATATGTGTCATTAGCTTTTCATGCCTATTTAGCAAAGGGAGTTGCTTCCTGATTTAACAGTCCATTAAGCTTCAGAATGAAACCAATTTCCGCAGGGTGCAATTTTCGCGAGCGCTTTTGAATATGACTGAACGCGGCAAGCCAATACGAGGCGTAAAGACAGTGCGTGTGAAAAACCTTAATGTGTGTGTGCGAAAACCTTTTACCGTGAAGCATCCTTCCTAATGTTGGATCATAATAGAATTATGATACTGCCATCCTTTCTATGCGCGTCTCCATAATGTCCCGAATACCCACCATACCCACCCACCAAAAAAAAAAAAAAAAAACATCAAAACTCCACTTCCCTTTGACGTCAGCAAAACTTCAAGGCCATCCAAACGATTGGGGTTTCCGCATCCCGGAAAACGCGGAGAACAAAGTTAAACAGATCGCTGCTGTTGTCCTTTGGGCGACGTGGAAAGACTAGGGCACATGTCCCAGTTTGAACGTTTGCCAAGGAAAATAGAGCCGTTTCCAGTACGAGAACTCCTGCCACCGGAAGGAACTGTGAGGAGAGATGAATTTCGTAAGTGTCTTCTGGGGGAGGGGGGAGGTATTATGGAGGTGAAAGAATGAAGGCAATCTGCATGTTTGGTGCGATATCATGTCAAGGACGTTATTTTTCCAGCCCACAAGCAGCGTCGGCAATCGATGTTGCAGGTTTTTCGTGGGAGAGAAAGAACATTCACACACTGCAGTACACCATAATTTATCGGGCTTTGTTTAATGCAGGTATGTAGAAAGTCACTCACAGTTGGGCGAGAGTTCTACCGTGGAGAAGGTTAGGTTACAAATTTCTACGGTAATAACCTCAACGTACGGTCTGTCATCATGTCGCGGAACTGTGTGCATGCAGCAGTGATTCTGCAAAGTTCGCCATGAAATCGATAATCGATCGAGTGCGAGTGCGGCCATCGACAAAACCGCTAAATCCACCGCCCGTAACGCGTGCTGCGCGGTGCTTTATTTTTACTCCCTTTTTTAGAGCTAAACTTGTCCCAACATTTACGCTGAACGCGGGTAAGCAAACAGCCACAGCAAGAAAACATTCACCTGCTCCATTGCCTTTTCCGGTGTTCGGTGTGCGATAAGGTGTCTCTTCTATCGATGTTCGACCCCTCCCGACGTTGATCAAACCGTGGGTCTCTGGATGTGTCTGGGAGTGATGTTTTCCCCGACGCCGTGCAACGACTTTCACCCTAATCGCTGTTGCGTTGCTTCGGCCTGTCGTACTACTACTGGCGGGGGTTTCTCGGGGTTTGAGATAAGTCAACAGGCGAAACTCCCCTTTCGTTGTCAACCCCGGGGGGCGGGTGAACCTGACTGCCTTTGGGTTCGCTTCCGCCGGAACTAATCATTTCCGAGGCGACGATTCGAGGCGTGGAGCGTTGATCGGCCAGCTGAAATTGAGATACCTGCGGCACTGCTGCTCTTCTCCCGAAGTTTCCCAATTTCAACGATCGGGAGCCAGGGTGCTTATCCGTCCGGGCTCTACCTCACCTACGGCTGGGACCATTAGTGTGCGAATCGAGGCGTAAAATTTCACATTTTCCACGATCCGCTCGCCGCGTGTTGCTGTCAAACGGTGTTGTCGTCACTGTGCCATTTAACCGTGCGGTGTGGCGGCCCTCACTAACGGTGCGATGTGTCTCATTGAAACAAGTTCCAGTTCCATTAGCGCAACTCTCGCTGGGTACACCTGTTTTTTTTTCTTCTTACACTGCTTGTTTTTGGGCAAATCTTGTTTTACGTTGGATGTCATTGGCTTTTAGATAGCCGAGACTTTCAGGGTTATAACCCTGCTTTGCCGTCTTTAAGCCCCTTTAAAAGAATTGATGCTTCATTTTTCCTTGTACGGCATCTTAAGAAATGGAGTTACTTTATACATGATCCTCAAAGTATGCAATCCGTAGTATAAAATCCACCAAATAAGAGAACTTTGTAACAAAACATTTTTTTTATCAATCTAAATTATAAGATTATAAGATCCACAATTTACTTCATTATAGCAGGCCTTATCGGAAAATGGACAAGTTTCAGGGGTTTTGTCTAATGCATTTTTCATGCCATATCGATTTACTAATGCGGCCAGAGCGCATCTCTTACGTGAGACATGTGTGTGTGTGTGTGTGTTGAGTCTTCGTGTGGACCGCGTGTGATCCACTCTACGTTGCAGCTGACGTAACGACGGTTCCTACCTGTCTGCCCCTCAAGCATTTTCTTCATTAATTTTTCTCATCCTGTTCCGTTGCAAAAAAAAAACGAGCAGTATTTTTTATTAATTGATTAATGTTTCCTTGTTTGTTCGTGTAAGATATCTGATCTGCTTTTTCCAGTTCGTTTTCACCTTGGTCTACCTACTGATCGTAGGCCAGTTATCATCACGGCTCAGTGCTAAAAACATCATCCGGCCCAATGTTCATCGCACTCGCAACCGATCCGCGTACTGATAAAGCAAGCGATCCGGCGATCCTTGGTCGACCGTTTGGCCATTGCATAAAAGAAAAACGAAACGGCGATGCTCACTTTCCACGTCTGTGATCATCCTCGGGCTGTGTAAAAACATTCCAACGGCGATCTTGTTCGTGGGCTTTATCGATCGTGCGAGGCATTATTACCCGCTGCACTGTCCACAAGAGCGAACGGGTCAAAATTTAACACGTTTAGCACGCGTAAAGTTTAAATTAGCAAAAGTGAAAAAGAGATCATATTCAATCGAACAAAAAAGCCTTTCTAAACCTCCGATTTGCGCCACTTGGATGCTGGAGAGATGAACACACGGAATTTCATGCTTGCGTTGCCGATGGTTTGTTTTATCTCACCTTTTTGGAGCATGTTCCGTTTGGATGTTGTTGTTTTTCGTACGTCTAAACTAGCTTCCCCAAAAAACAAAAAAAAATGGAAATCAAATAAACCAGTTGATAGGCTCCCTGATTTCAACCTGCTTTTTGTCGATCGCAGCTGACTACTTTCCATGCTCGCCCTGGACATTCATATGGTTATTTCTGGTGAACTGCGAGCTGTGTTGCCGCGGCGTCGAGCTTCCGATCATAATGATGGTGCTTTCTAAAACCACCACCAGATCAGCATACATCCCTTCCCGCGGGAGTCTTTTGTAAAACACGGGGGCCACCAACATTAAAAGTAGTCTACAACCTCCGCTTGGATGTTGCCGGACGGGGGGCCCCACCATAACGTGTATGTTGCTTACTTGATTTGGGGTGAGTATGATGTCGCCCAACACCACCACCACCCCGTGCGGAAGAAAGGGGCAACCCTTTGGCATCAGGAGATTAGCATCGCGAGCGGTACCGGCGGACATTAGACGATGAACCTACTTTTAATCATGAAACCTTTTTTTTCGGGGCTTCCAAAGAGAAAGAAAGATAGTTTTTGCACGCACAAAACACATGATTGATCATCCTTTTGCTCAATTTACCTCCGGATACTTTCATCCTTTTTCGATATAAAAGAGGGAAACAGAAAAAAACGCTGCACCAACAGTTAAAGCCCGGCCGAAACGAATTGACGCTGCGGTTATGCGGAGGCTCCATCCACGCACGTGGAGCAACTTTTACGGCCTAACCTTTTCGCTCTTTCGCTCTCTCAAGTGCAATTTACGATTTGGTTTGTTTTTTTGTTTTGTTTTGCTTAGGTTTTTACTCTTGCTTTTTACTCGTCGCTTAGTTCATCGTGTGTTGCTGTTACTGTTGCTGTTATTATTTATTTTGTTTTTGTTTTCTTCTTTCTTTTTTTCTTTCTTTCACAGATTGGATTAATTTCTCCATCTTTCCCGTCCCGTTTGTTTCGCACTTTGGAGATTGTTTTAGTTGTTACTGTAAACTTTGTTTCCTTTCCCTCTTCGGGTTTCTTGTTGGCGTGTCTTGTTTCTATTTTGGCAATGCTTTCCAGGAGCTGTTGAAGGGAAAGGGGGTGCTCACACGTTTGTGGGTCTTTTGCAAATCCCAGTCGCGCCTCCCTTAATCACCTCTCCGTGTGCTTGGACGTGTGAACGCGTGTACGTGGCGAAGGTGAAGGGGTTGGAGAAAGACAAGTGGCAAAAAAAGGTACAGAATGAGTAGAAAACTCATCTGAATAGACTCTATAACCTTTCCCCCCTCGTAGTGCAAACGCTCTTCTTTTAGCCCCAAGCAATACTTCAGGAGTAGGCCTTTGCCCATCGGGAAGATCGTTTGACTACTTGGTCGTTAATCAGTAGCGCACGTAGTTTCTCATCATCACGCCGGAAACCGACGTGTCGAATTAGAGGAACGAACTGCCCAAAAACTGCACAAACCCCCTAACCCCCTGTAGCAGTTGAACGGAGGAGAGGGAGAGCAAAGATTAACGGGAAAGTCCCACGGCACGTCCGCCACCCCCTTGTGCCGCCTGTGTGTGCCCTAAGCATCGCATCATCATCATCATCATCATCATCAACATCATCTTCATCAAACGCCATCAATCGAGTTAGTGGAATGCCGGTCTCGGAAGTCCGGGCACCATCAGCTACGTGCCTGATTAAGGCCGGCCCGGCCTTTGGTGAATGTGTGGTTCGGCCAATCAAAGTCAGGCGTAGCGGATTGTTATTAATCGTTGAATGTGTTTAATCGGAAGCTCCATGCGTCACTAATCGTTTAACGGCTGCGCGGAGGTCTTGCGGTTTTGTTGACGTGTTAATATATCCTGGCCTGTTTCTGCAAACATCTTCCCAAAAACCGCGGTCAACCGAAGACCCTTTTCCTTCAATAGCTTTTACGATGTTTGCAGAATGTCCTCGCATATTCTGATGCTTTTCCTACCGACAAACCGAGGAGATGGAGTTTTCCAAGACTCTTTTTCTCGTCCAATTTCCTCAACATTTAACCATTATTATTTTCTATTCCTCTTTTGGTTGTGTGCGAAAACAAACTGTGTGCTTGATATTGATTGAATCTGAATCGTTTAATCCATACACCTTTGAAAATAAACGCCAACAGTTCGGCGGAACTCGCAGCGAGTTCGTCGGCAAACTGCGTGCCCTCTGTGAAGCGGGCGGTGTAACGGGTCTCGCTGGTAACGGCGGAGCAGGAGCCGGAGGAGGAGGAGGAGGCGGAGGTGGTGGAGGTGGCGTTGAAGAGAAGCGCATCAGCAAAAGCACCGACGACATTGCAGATAGCGACGATCGCGACATGACCAATACACAGGTAAACCCCCAAACCCGCATCCAGTAACGGCTAATCCGGTCTACTAACAAACGTTAGGAGGGACCCCCAGCAAGTGGCATCTTCGTTGAACTAACCCGACATGGAAGTCAACTTAATTGACCTATCAGTAAAGCGTTCTAAAAATCAAACACCGCTGACATCACTGATCGATAGCTAACCGCCGCTCTTGTTGTTCCTTTCCTCCATTACAGCTATGGTTCCGTGGCGTCAGGCCATCGAAGTTCCGGCACGTGTACGGTTTGCCAACGCGGAAAGAGTGCTGCTACACCGACATCAGTGTGGTACGCAGTGGCAATGATGGTAACTTCTGTGCCGTCAATCCGACATTCCTGGCCATTGTGGCCGATACGACGTTCGTTGTCATCCCGATCGCCACCACCGGTCGAATCGATTTCCAGTGCTGCAAGGTGATTGGTCATGCGGGACAGATTCTCGATCTGAAGTGGAACCCCTTTGATGATCACACGATCGCATCCGCTTCCGATGATTGCACGGTAAGTTGGGTTTGGCGGGAGGGTTCAACTATACAGCACTGATGCCTTTTGTTTTGTAGATTAAAATCTGGAACATTCCTGAAGGCGGTTTGGCTAACAATCTTACCAGCTACGTGACGGAGTTGGTTGGCCACAAGCGTAAGGTGCTGCACATTGAATGGCACCCAACGGCGTCGAATGTGTTGCTGAGTGCGGGTTTCGATCATCAGGTTTGCGTGTGGGATGTTGGAAATACCGAACGACCGCTGCTGAATGTCATCGACTGTCACGTCGACATGATCTACAGTCTCGCAATCAATCGGGATGGGTCGATGATTGCCACCACGTCGAAGGATAAGAAGTTGCGCGTCATCGAACCGCGTAGTGGAATAGTCGTCTCGGTAAGAATGTCTTGGACGTTGCGCTGTGATCATGATCAGCAGACTCTCATTTTCGTACGCTTCTATACTTCAGGAGGGCATCTGTCATATGGGTACCAAGTGTTCGAAGGCAGTATTTCTGGACAATGGCCGTATCCTGACGACGGGTTTCTCGCGCCATTCGGACCGTCAGTACGCCGTCTGGGATCAGCACGACCTGAGGAAACCGCTCACACAGGAGGTGATCGATAGTTCGAGCGGTATCGTCACGCCGTACTACGACTATGACACGCGCATGGTGTATTTAGCTGGCAAAGGTGATGGTAACATCCGGTACTACGAGGTGGTGGACGAACCACCGTACGTCCACTATCTGAACCAATTCCTGTCCGGCCAGCCCCAGAAAGCTCTCGGTTTTATGCCGAAGCGTGGACTCAACGTGCACCAGTGTGAAGTGTTTCGTTTCTATAAACTGCACGCGGCCGGAAACATCTGTGAACCCATCTCGATGATAGTACCACGCAAGTCCACGCTGTTCCAGAGTGATCTCTACCCAGATACGCTAGCGAATGTGCCAGCGATCGGGGCCAAGGAGTGGTTCCAGGGTCGTAATGTTTCCCCAGTCCTGATGTCGATGAAGACGGGTAAGAGAGGGCTAGTAGTGAAGTAAGAAAACTTGTACTTGATGATTGTATTGTCTGTTGTTTGTTGTAGGTGAGTCAATCACGGAGGTATCTAATGGCAAAACGAACCGGAGCAGCACAGAGTCGAAGATTCAACGAACACATTCCATCCATCTTGCCAACGGAAATCAAACGAACGGAGGTACCAACACTAATGGTCACACTGCAATATCGAACGGAACGGATCGAAGCTACCAGCAGAATGGTACTTACGGATCGAACCTTACCAATGGCAATAATCATCCGTTGAGCATTAAACAGCAGCAACATTCGCTCAACAAAGAGAACGAATTACTTGACAACCGCAAGATGGACAATAATACGAAGAAGTTTGCCTTCCTCTCGCAACCGACCATTCCTGACTATCGACCGCAAACGGTACATAACCCTAGCCTAGCTCAGTTATCCCGAAGATCGCACCATGGTACTTACGTTTCGCGTTCGCCCTTGTTCTCCTTTTGCAGATTATCGAAAAAAGCCAGAAAACGTCCACCAACCAGAGTACAAAGTTTCACCAACTGCAGGCAATCTTTGGGCAGCAAACTACAAACCACAAGGACATTGCCAACCTGCAAAACAATCTGCTCAGCAACTCGCGCAACAGCTCCCGGAACAGTTCGCTCGAAAACATTAACCTGCTAAACTCGGAAAACGAGGTAAGCGAGCGAGGTAGTACCTTTGCGGTGTACCTCGGCCAAAGCGAACATATCCTTTCATCCCATTTGCACTTCGTTTCAGCTCCGGAAGGCATTTAACAAACAGGCGGACGAAATTAAGAGTCTGCGCAAAACGCTTAACGTTTCGGAGAAGCGTGTGCGCGAGCTGGAGGCGGAAGTGAAGCGGCTGCAGCTGCAACTAAAGCAACACCAGTAATTCCGTCGCAAAAAGAATGGGGAATGATGGATATACACATTGTGATTGGGATTTGTGATCGTTTCGAAAAGGGAGAGTTCTATTGTGTTTTTTTTTGTATTATCTCTCTGTTGCGGGAAGCATTAAATGAATGTGTACGTGCGTGTGCGTTTTGTGTCTTTTGTGCGTATTGTCGAACCTTACGACGATGTGTGTCGTATTTTGTGTACGCTTGTGAAGTGATCGCGTAGCATAAGATTAAGACAAACGGAATGTGGAATGATATGAGCAGATTGTAGGCGAGAGCAAGAAGAGTGGAATGTGAGGAAAGCGGTGGGGTTTACGAAAGCAGTTACCAATACCACCCACCCCCATCACTTTTCTATGAAACGATTGTCCAACAGGGCGCATGATTTAAAGCACAATAGTAAACGATTAAACAAACCTGCTATCAGCAAAGAGAAGGGAAATAGGAAGGACATTTGCTTTGCCAAACGCTTCTACTACCGAACGCTGCCGTACTGTCGCTGCAGCCACACTTATACTTACATGTAAATGCGCGTAACAATATTTGCTTTTAACGATGGCTCGCGTAGCCAACAAATCGAACGAACGGTGAAAGCCGGCACAATGATATAGTAGCTTACATTGCTTATAACTCCGAATCGTACGCGCGTAGATAGTGCGATACAGTGTATTTGTTTGTGTGCAAGTTATGCTACCGAGAGCATACAGCAACTCCCTATTTTAAACCCTCCATCGTCATCTACTCGTTTCCCTAACCCATGCTTACGAGAAGAAGCTTTTTGCCTTGGCTTAATACGCTAGTTTAGCCACTAGTATGTAGCAGATAGTATTACCGGAACCACAACAAGACACAATGATCCCTGGAGGTCTTTTTCAACATCTCTTTTGGAGAAGCATTTATCTCCGCTCTGGCAGTGGATACACGTATCGGTATCGGGAGTAACAGTAAGAAAGATTCCGCAACAAGCGCAAGATGCGAAGAAAAGACAGGCATTTTTTCATTCTTTAAACAAGAAGCTATACAATTTTAAGATTAGCATACCGCTATGGCTTTTTTGCCTAGAACGTGTGAATGGGAGTGTGAGCGTGAGCGTGCATGAATGAAGTTGGTGTGTGAAGTAAGGTCAGATTGAGTGCATAATTTAAAGACAGTAACAGCGAAACCCGCTAAAGAATGTGAAACGCGCTACAACTAGTGTTGTGCAGTGGAGCTACTAAGCTAAGATCAGGCGTACAGGTCTTGCCGAGGTGTGCTACCGAGGAGCCAGCACACCGAGCGCTCTCGAAATTGTCGGTGAGCCAGCGCGGGATAGCATTTTAGTTGTATTTTTTGTGTTATATATTCAGTAACAATAAACAAAAAAAAGCTCTGTACCTATAACGGAAACAGTGTTTTGGCTTACATCCTTACTCGGACAGGTTTTCCAGCGCTCTCCAGTGAAAAGATCATCATTCCGAGCAGTTTCAAGCAGTTGTCAACTGATTTGTCGGGTCCTGCAGTGTGAAAGGCGTCGTTCTAGCAATTTATTTTTTCTAATTTGAGTTATTTTGATCGGTTTCATGGTTGATTGAAAGTAAAATTCTTTTTTCAGCCCTTTCCGCAGGAAATTCCATCATCTCTTTCGAACAGGCAAATTCTCTGTCCATTTTGTCGCTCATCATTAGAAATCGGAAATCGGCTTGTTTGGGATTTTGTATCAGCCAACGGGGAGTTTGAGAGAGATGGAAGAACCTCCAGTCCAGTTTCCAGTTCATCTATCTCACTTACACTAGCGATCGATCTTATGGGTTTGATAGTTGCGATAGTGATAGCCAATGTAGTAGAAGATCTCCTATCTCGTTCATTGATAGCATGCCAGGGCGGGTGAGCTATAGGCACGCGAGAGGGGAAAAATATAGCCTCCTAGAAAGATGTTCTCCTAGTATCAGAAATCGGAAAACGGCCAGTTTGTATGGGATTTCGTGTTAGCCGACGGAGAGTTTGAGAGAGATGGAAGATCCTTTCCAATTCATCTATCTCACTTACACTAGCGATCGATCTTATGGGTTTGATAGTATGCGATAGTGATAGTAGTGTAGTAGAAGATCTCCTATCTCGTTCAACGAGAGCATGCCAGGGCGGGTGAGCTATAGGCACGCGAGAGGGGAAAAATGTAGCCTCCTAGAAAGTTGTTCTCCTGGTATCAGAAATCGGGAAACGGCTCTTTTGTATGGGATTTCGTGTCAGCCGACGGGGAGTTTGAGAGAGATGGAAGATCCTTTCCAGTTCATCTATCTCACTTGCACTGGCGATCGATCTCGTGAGTTTGATAGTATGCGATAGTGATAGTAGTGTAGTAGAAGATCTCTTATCACGTTCATTGATAGCATGCCAGAGCGGGTGAGCTATAGGCACGCGAGAGGGGAAAAATATAGCCTCCTAGAAAGATGTTCTCCTAGTATCAGAAATCGGAAAACGGCCAGTTTGTATGGGATTTCGTGTCAGCCGACGGAGAGTTTGAGAGAGATGGAAGATCCTTTCCAATTCATCTATCTCACTTACACTAGCGATCGATCTTATGGGTTTGATAGTATGCGATAGTGATAGTAGTGTAGTAGAAGATCTCCTTTCTCGTTCAATGATAACATGCGAGAGCGGAACAACCATATGCGCGCTGGAGGGGGAAAATGTAGCCTCCTAGAAAGATGTTCTCCTGGTATCGGACATCGAGAAACGACTCGACGGGAAACGAAAATGCGATCGTGAAAGCGGGATAGATCCACCTTCTGAAAATCATGCTACCCTGATGTCGCGACTGTGTCGGCAGTTGCACTTTATCGGAATGCCGAAACGGTGCAAACTGGACAAATTTTAAATCTTAGTAACAGGAGAGAATAGCCGATCGACAGGTAACCGGTGGATCGATTGCACGACTATCTCACTTTTCCATACTCATACCTTCTCATCTACTCTTCCGATATAGTCTGTATCCGATACTAAACTGGTGCAGCGCTTTACTATCGCTTGTGCCCGAGGGAGAAGGTCGTACATTTTTTATGGATGGAGGATCCATTTTTGTATGTTCCCCTGGTGCAGAAAATTGAAATGTTCGTTTGTTTCGTTTCGTTCAAAAACGATTAGAATCGGGGAAAATCGATTTTACCCACCCTGCAGTCACCATTCAAAACTGCAAATAACGATTCAGAAGGTATGTTTTGTTGATTTCTTTTCACAAAATTGCACTCAACACGGAGTGGTTATTAATCCGATGATTTAATTCATTTCAAATTCTATGTAAAATATCCATAGAGCTTTTGTTTCGTGGAGCATTCGGAATGAGTTTGTCATTTTTATTTTTTTAATTTATAAAACATATTACCCTAAAATCTATCATTATTCTAAAGCATTTGAACATACTGTGGTGTGAAAACCGCGCACAACAGGGCGTTATGATGGGACGTTGTTGATGGAATGTAAAATAATGGACGGACACGCGTAAACTTCCCTAGCAAAGGAAGTTCCACTACGATCCACGGACGGAAGAGGGAATGTAAATCATATTAGACCTGCAATTTTCTACGTTTACGAAATGCATCACACCGGGTGCAGGGGTCTAGCGAGTAGAGCGCTCTACTGCCTGAGAAGTGTGGAGACTAGTTGCATCAAGGGCACCACCAGAGTCACCGCAGCTAGCAGACTGCCAGATATAGATTGGACACGCGGGGCAGCATTACATCCGTCCGTGTCGCAGGTGAAAATGCACGATCGGTACTCGATCTGATCCCCCGGATTCCGCACGTAGTTGCAGTAGTTACCTAAATCACGCGACGAGCAGTAACGCTTAGCACCGATACCGTCTACGTGCGTATGAATGGAAAATAAGAAACAAATTAATCGTCAATCAGTGTGTAATTATTTAATCAAACGTGACAGCAACATCTCAGTAAGCCGGTAAAATAAATAAAGCGTGCAACAGTCGACAAAAAGGATTAAAGCATGCTGTGAGAAATTAACGTGAGTTAGCAACGGGAACGAAGTGATACAAACTAACACGGACACAAAAATATACACACACAAACACGAAGCAAAAATCGAAACCGAACCATGCATTGCTGTCGACTTGATGCAGTACTCTGCCTCGAACACGTGATCGCACGGTTCCGGCTTGAAGGGTGACGCCTCATCTGCGACCAGCATGTCCGAACAGTACATAGAGTGGGCGGATGAACACTGGTAGCAGAGGATACCGTTCGCTGAAAAGGATTTATGAGTCAGTATGTGTGTGTGTGTGTTAAGATGCTACCCGTTTATTTACATGCACCCAACACCTCCATTGGCTTTTGAAAAAGAAAAGCGGTGTAATTTTGCCATGCGAATTGCATACATTGCGGGGTAAATTTGAGTAACGCTGTTACACGGCGCCTAAAGGTATGCAAGGATTTAAACACTATCATGGAGTTCTTCCCGGTTTCTGTGCAATGCCCTTGTTATCCCTTTGGTTAGTGGAGTTAGAGGTTAGATACCATTACCAACAACGTCTCCGACAGAGCAGAGATTTGTTAATGCACTTTCTACCAGCCAGCAACAGAGTATCGCAGAGTGAGTGGATTAGTTATTACGAGCAGCCATGCCGTGAATCTGTTGCAAGTGTCTTGTTTGCAGCCAAATATACCTTCGAAGCGGCCAATATGCTTGATGCAGTACTTTGCCCCGTACACGTTGGAACAATCGACTGGCTTTAGGTCGGGTCGATCGAACCTTTCGAACCATTCGCTGCACTGGAACGGAGTCGTCGAATCGGTCGTATTGCATACGTAGCAGTCGATGGCCGTGGCTTCATGGTTCGTCACATTCCGAAGAAGAAAGAAACATTGTTAGAATATTATCATCCCCCCCATTATCATTCCTCTTTAGTTCTCAAGCCTGAATGTTCCCCTTAGCATATAATCTATCACTTTAACCATGCACAAATGCATCTCTCGTTCGCATTGCCGTTCGTATGTTACTACTCACACAAGAGATAATCATTTTAATGGCCAAAATCTCGTACCCATATTCCGCACCATTGCACTAACATAGCAGAAAAAGGGTGCTTAACACGAAAGCGGTCCAATTTGTGTCCATTGGATAGCGAGTAAAAGCACCACAAAAACGGGATAAAACGTTCCCATTTTCTCTTCTCATTTGGAAGGAAATAAAGGCACTTTCCAAGCACGCAGCACAAAACGGTAGAGTCCTACAATATAATGCAGATTTAATCAGCTTAATGCATTCGGTTATGGCTACAAAAGATCCTTAACGTCCTCAAGTATTCGTTTGTCCTCTCCAAAACTTGCGTTTTAACGATAAAAATCCTCCGTACTTTGAGTAATACTTCAAAAACGCCAAAGTGCTGGGGAGTGCTTGTCATGAAGTGGTTCCATTCCATTTCATTTCCATTCCTTAAAACTTGTAGCTTATTAACATTATTTCACAAACGGTTTTCTGCTGACGTTGCCGCGTTGGTTTCAGTTAAATGAAAATGAGTAAACAGAGAAGCCGCTTCAAACTTGTTTCTCAACAAAGTACCAAAGTCAAATAGAAGGGCTCGCTCAGTAGCTGTGTTACTTTGGAAAGTCCTGCGGGAGTTTAGTGCTGCAACCTCTCGCTTCATTCGATGCAACAAAAGCCAGCAATGTGAGGATTTTCCTACCTTCTCTGTCCCTTTCGTTTGTTACACGCCTAGACGATCAATATATGAACCATTTCGATTGTCCATTGAGGTGGAAGGGTGGCGATAAGAACCCTACAGCGTACGGGCCCGTACTAGAACGTTGCAGGCGGCACAGAATACAAATGGTCCATCCCATCCCGGAGCGGATATTGTTGCTAAATGAATCAGCCCATCAGCCCGATGACTGGTGCTGGGCCTTGTATCTGATGGATGGACTGCCCAATAGAAATCATTCAATAAAAGAGCATGAATTTTTGGCATGAAGCAACAGTTTTCATAACGTTTTTAAAACATTAAATTCCACCTTGAACACGATTGAATATTCCACCAGCGTCAGAAATTCCACATCTCACCAACGATCTTCATCTCACCGATCTCCTCATTTCTCACTCTGGGCGAGTCTCATGCTTCTCACTCGATCAAACTCATCCCAAACAACAACAAAACCCCAGCCCACATGACTCATTGCACTGTTCCGTTTTTCTGGTAGTTTTTACCACTTGTAACACACCCAACTTACCACTTTCTATGGCAGCCAGCAGGAAAACGACTCCCAGCATAAATGGCTTCATGTTTTCACGTTTAATTGGCGTTTTTTTGTGATTTCTACGCGACACACATACACGCTAAAGCGACACGACGATTAGCGTTTGTTTTCTAGTCACTGTGCTGTATGGGGTTGTTTCCTTTCCTTAGCAACCGTTACCAAGCGAAACACCTGCAATCGAACTAGAGTTAACAAACCAACAGGGCTGCCTAATTGATTCACGGAGAAAGGTAATTTTTACGCTTACGTTTCGCTGTCGCTGCTCACCTGCTGCAAACCAAACACACACGATCACGATCTGTCATTGACTCATTTGACAGATGAGCTGGAACGATCAGTTTACGGTGTGGCGCGAGCTGCTCTTGTAATGGCAGCTTCAATTTAAATGTATCCAAAACACGTGTTGGATGTTCGCCGTTCGACGATGGTTATCTGCACTGGTGGAAAAGGAGTAAATAAAAACACACACCCAAAAGGACGTTGAACTACTCGCTTCGAAAGGAATAAAGCGACTGTAATGCAATACAAGTGAAGCGGTCCAGGCTGTTGACTGGAAAGAAGATGTTATTTTCCAAAGCACATGCGCATTAGGGCGTTGGGGAAACTACGCTACCATTCACTGACTACACGTCCCCTTTTGGGTTACAAACCGGCCTGCACGCATTAGCTGCTCCCTCTAATTAGGAATTTGAATCCTATAGCCGCACCTTGATGCGCATCTACTATTGCAGAGCGTGAATAACGATAATTAAAATGTGCGGTAAAGAAAAATATCTTTGTGACTTGTTGTGAATTACATGAAGGGAAAAAGAGATTGATGATCGAGTATATATTTGTGTCGTTGGAAGAGATGTGTATAAAGAAGCGTGTGTCCGCTAATGTATTGCCGACAAGCAATAAGTCCGATCTGCTATGAGAAGAATTCATTCAAACCAGATGTTCAGAGCATCTGTTGCTTGTCAAACACGTTTTTGCCAAGAAGCGTGCTATAGCGTCCCGTGAAACTTTGAATTATATTCCGGCTTAGTGGGTTCATGTTCGAATGATGTTTTGTATATGAAACGAATGATGATACACATACATGTCCGGTGTTCTTTATTTCTTTCGTCCTTTTATTCAATAAATGTCCTTGCTCTTATCACGATGTTTGCCATACATAAGTCTTTCTCTGCGTACGCTCGGGCATTGTAGGTTATTTTGTCCACATACTTTGCTACCCGTGTAAATGGTAACAGTTTCAATACTTCAAATAAAATGCTTTGTGGCTGCTGGCGAGTACTTTTCGATAGATACTGCTTCCTATCTAAAAAAAAACAAAAGCAGTTGTTATATCCCGTTCGTTCCGGTGCCGAACATGGCCCAATTGTTGTGTACGTGAGAAAATACTTCAAGAAGCATGTTAAAAGCGTTATCTGTCGCTGTCTCCGACCTAGAAGTGTCGATTTGCTTCCATGTTTCTAAATCTAAAGCCAAACTTTGCACACGAACCTCAGGCACGACAATTCTTTTATCGAACTTATTCTTCCTATTCTCGCTTACTCGCCGCCTATGCAAGCTCATTTTTTAATAATACATATATGAATTCTTAAGTCTATACACAGGTAAATGATTCAGTGAACAAGAATTAAATGTTAAACACGAAATCTTACAAAGCAAAACATATCACTCCCTTACAGTCCATTTTTTTATGCAGAAAGCAGTATCGAAAAGCGGATAAACAAATTGAATCTTTTCTCCGGGCTACGTCAAACGGTTGTGTTGAGGACTGTCACGTGTTATATGTTTAAGACTTCAACATTAAATTTAGTGATGCAATTATCGTAGTGGTGAAACATCCTTTCGTATCTGTAGCCCGAAATGTGACTAACGCTCATCACGTCGATACTTATTCGTTTAACGCAAAAAAAGGTTATACTTAAAGCCCAGAAACAAAGAGATAAAGGTACAATAATAAAACACACACTCCCTCTGCAAATAAGATTAACAAAGTATAAATGAAATATCACACTGCGCCCTATAAAACACAAGCGGAGTTGTTCGTTTTGGAAGAAAATTGAAAGTCTGAATCTATGATAACGTAATAGAAGCATCAGAAAGGAAAATAAACACATAATATAATGTCCACTTTTAGTGAAAACTAAGATCGGTGATCGGAGCGGTAGCGCACGCATTACGAAAACATACTGATACGTTTAAATAAATATACTCAAAAGCACCCACCGCACACTATCTCAACTATATCCATCCCAAATCAATGGGACGAGACACTTCAAACGCTTTTCGATTGCACTACCGGACGCCTAGGTCAGTGCCGGTTTAACACGTGTTTTCTTTCGCTTTAAACTCGAATCTGTCTTGAGCGAACGCTTCTTCTTTAGCAACTTTTTCCCGGTGACATCGTTGCCCGACTTGGTCGATTTGGCTAGTTTCGTCTGCTTGGGTTTGAGCGAATTCTTACCAAATTTGCCACTCTTCGTCTCACCGCTGCTGCTACCACTTCCACTCGCGATGCTACCTCCACCAGCAGCTCCACCCTCGAGAGATGATCCTGGACAGACGGCGGACGTAACGACGTCACTACAACCGAGTGTGATCAGCTCTTCCGCACTGGCACTAAGCACCGTACCGGTGTGCAGATCGGTCGTTGCCTGTGTGTACGTCGAGATAAACTTCGTAATTCCACCGGTTGTGGTAACGATCGTGCCCGCTGCCAGTGGAACGGTGGTGTAGGAGCAACAGGGTGCCGCATCGAAGCTATCGTCGCACTGCATCAGGCTGTTAACATCCAGCAGCTTGCTTTCCGACTTGACTTTCTTCCCCGGGGCCAGTGACGGAAGATCCGAAAGGGTACCTGGCACAACGGCTAAAAAGTTGGGTAACGAACCCGAACCAAGGCCGCCCTTAAAGCACAGCTCCAATGCCGCCGTTCGATCTACACCGGGACCACTACCAGGCCCACCGATACCCGGATGCTGCGGTGAAACTTTGATCTTTTTGCGAGGCACTTGTTCCTTCGTGCTACGAAGCATAAGCTCCTGGATTTTCTTGCCACTGCCGGTACCTATCCCCGATGTACCGGTAACTCCCCCACCAACATCGCACAGCACCTTCGCTTTCTTCGACTTTCCAAAGCTACCCACTTTGCGTGACATCTTGCCACCAGCGGGACCATGGGACGTTTTCAGCGTGACGGATCCGGAACCCGTTGTTTTCAGCACCTGCCGTCCGCTAGATCCAGCCCCAGGGCCAGCCATACCGGGCACAACGGAATGGCTAGTAGTGTTGTTCCCATTACCACTGCTACCGCCCGAGCTCGTTAGTAGAAGAGTCGTCGAATCAGAGTCGCCTACAATTTTACACACATTCGCACCGCCGGCCATGGTTGTGACGGTGGCACCGGGTTGGCCCCCGGAACCGAGCCCGACCGTTGTGCCAAGGGTGTGATCCCACTGGATAGCGTTTTCCTTAGCAACGTCTATCGAACAAGACAGCTGATTGGCGAGCCGCTTCGTGTGAGACTTCTGGGTCTGCCAGTGGTCCGAGCATGAGGACGTGCACAGATTTCGAAGACGATGGCCGATGAAAATAGAGAAATAAAATGAAGGTGTAAATGAATGCGCGAAGCTAGTCGTGTGTGTGAAGATGATCATGATATAATGAAGTGCCTATGTGCCCTTTCGTTTCCAACTCTATTTCTGTACCGAACCATAAACGGGTTAAACATTTCCTAGCTTTAAATACGCAGTTATTAATGGACAGGTGAATGTATTTACAATAAACACGACCCTCAAACCTCGTACCGGAGATATAAGAGTGCTAAACCATCATAAATTAAAGTACATATAAACACAAAAAAAAAACAGAATTCTACGAGATTCTCAGGAAGGACAAAACATTCTCAAAATTATCACCGTAAAACACTAAAACACCTACAAATTAGATAGGAAAAGGTAATAATATATGTTAAACCAACTACCGTGGGAAAAGAAAGCAAACAGAAAACACAATCAACAGTTTAACTTTATTAATTCGCTATCAATAGTAACATGTCCCTCTGTTTGGTTCGTTTGTTTGCCCATTGAACGCGGAAAGAACGTACTTCAACAACGTTTCATAAATGTAGTATATAAAGAATATGAAGATGCAGAACCACTTTAACATTTTGAATTGTTTCCAAACGAGGGACAGAGTAAGTAAGAACACATCGAAGCGGCAGCTAGTAGTTGCAGATTGTAGCGAAAAAGCATCCATCACCAATAGTTATCCTTCTAGGGTATAGCCTTTCGTCCACTATTACTGCACATTGAGATCATAATGCACTGCACCGTTGTTAGTATCGCGCTAATAGTAGTGGAAGTAGCAGTAGTAATAGTAAAAGTTGTAACATGGCACCAGATAATGTCACGATTCTACTCTTCATTTCGGTAAAGAGAAAAACCTTAAAGTTAACGTCAAGAGAGTGGTGC
The DNA here is from genome assembly GCF_943734725.1 of Anopheles marshallii. Classification (NCBI taxonomy): domain Eukaryota; kingdom Metazoa; phylum Arthropoda; class Insecta; order Diptera; family Culicidae; genus Anopheles; species Anopheles marshallii. Next base: position 82,495,539 of record NC_071327.1, read on the forward strand.
TTCTGACCGGGATACATTCCTATTCGGGACCGGGCCTATTCAAGCCAATCGTAACCTACAATATCACCATACTACAGGAGGGAAAGAACGAAAAAGGAAGATAGAAACATAAACGACCAGATGGAAAAAAGGATGAACCAAACACCAAACCATGCTACAAAGCGTTATTATGAGATCGTTAACTTAAATCGAAGCGTTTCTTTGTACATGGTTTCATAAATATCTCTCCCCACTATGAACTATTTTTTATAACGCTACGAATTAAATTATAGATCGTTTCGATGGGTTCTTTAGTAAACATGAACACTATACGATGATAATAGGTGGATAAGAATGGCAAGCAAATATTTTTAAGGACAGGGCAAGAGATAGGGACCCTTCGATGTCTAGGCGACCTGATGCTGGGGCTGCGGTTGATGATGCTGTTGGAATGCGTCGGCAAAGAGAAGCGCAGCCCGCGGACAACATATTACCTTGTTAGTGACGCGTGCCTTCGATGAACCGCGTTCGATTTCGATTCGTAGTGCATTCCGTAGACCCTGCAGCGTGCGAAACTCGCAATTTGGTAATCGCGACAATGGGTTCGAGTTGGTCAGATCCAATATCGACGGTCCGAGAGCTTTGCCAACCTAAAAAGAATAATATTATATTAGCTCAATCTCGACTTGGTGGATCTGGGAATTTCTTTTATTAACCTCCTCGAATACGGCCGGTGTGTACTTGGGAGGTACCAGCGTGTGCGTTGTTTTAGCAACAATCTCCTTGCCCCTGGGTGGTAGTATATTAACACATTTGCCAGTATTGTAGTTGCATTCGAGTGTGTAACTCTTAATCAATCCGGTCGTCTTGTAGACGGCTACACGACCAGAACCTTCCTTGGATAGCCCATCTCGTTTCCCTCTAAAGAAAGGAATGCAATAATAGGTTAGTGTTGGCAGTTCTAGGTAGTGCGATCGTTTTCGTTCTGCTCACTTGTAGTACATGTTCCGCTCGCTGAAGTTGCACGCATCAAAGTGGAAGTGCTGCGAATTGAGGCTCATTAACCGTGGCAATAGCATACACTCGACGGCTTCGATCGTGTTGGGCAAATGGTTACCGTACATAAAGACGCCCTTCTTTGAGGCATGTCCATGCAAATCTATGTACATGAACAGATTGCTTCGATCCTCATACACCACCCGGTCGTGTCGTTCGTCCAGCTGGGCCAGAAAATCCATACTAATGTTCAAGCTTCGAGCACCACCGCCAATTCCACCTGCTCCAATTACTGGATTCAGGTATTCGTTACGATGCGATCGATAATGGCTAAACTGGGCGGCGTTTGTTTGAGGCGTCTGGGGACGATTTTTTCCACCCGGAGCAGTGCCAGTTTCGCCAAGGACACTTCCACCACCCGAAGCTCGACCTCCTACTATTCCACTCACACCAATCAAGGAAGATGTTGCGGAAGATGTTGTTTGCTGCTTTCCACTTCCGGTACCTTTTTTGAATGAACCAAGCGCCAATTTGCCACCGTGCAGCGTGGTGACGACCTGTCCTTGTACGGTGCCACCACTTGACACTCCACCCGGTGCCGTTCCTCCACCCGCCAGATGATGATGGTGGTGATGGTGATGGTGATGATGGTGGTGATGGTGGTGTGGATGGACCAGAAACTCCTTGAACTTTAGTGTGCCTGGTGTAGCACCAAGAAACTGTGGCTTGTTCAATACATGTTGCTTGTGATGCGCACCTTTACCAATGCTTCCTTTCCCCGTATCGATCCTGGCCCCTACCGAGTGAATTGATTTTTTTAAGCTCAAACTGGAAGCACTACGACCGCTAGCGGGTGCTCCGGCACGAACTGACGCATGCCCAGGGTTGGTGCTACCCCCTTCGCTGAGGATAGGATTTAGCTCCGGAATGAGTTTTTCGGTGAAAACTTGTGCTGCAGTCGTAGCAGCCGCAACGAGAGATGGTGGTTGCACTACGGTGGGAGGTGATGCGTCCAGAACCACGACCGGCGTGGTTTCTTCCCCTGGAGGACAAACGCTTGAATCGGCCGATGATTGGGTGGGCAGCGAGGTTGACGTAACCTTCGAAGTCAACGAAGACGATGTAGAACTTGCCTCGCTGTACCCGGAATCAGACGCCGCCGGTGTATCTTGTTCGACTGAATCCGATTCTGAAAGCAAAAAACAACGGGAACGCATATTAGAACGGGTCAAAGCGGCCTTTGAATTAATCGTGGCATGCATTATTAAATTTCATTTTGCGAACATGCTGAATGACAGTGAACGCGTGTTGAATCGGTATTTGAATTGTTCTTTTTAAACGAATGGTTTCCCTCAGCGGACGGTGAAATGTGCTACCAGACCAAAACAAGTTAATGAAACATCATTTGGAATCATCGATTGTGGTTAAGTCTTTTCTGATCCGGGATCTAGTGCGCTCCCTATAATTACCGGGAGCGGCGCACCGATAGCCCTTACGCTTCCTCTGCCAATGGGATGCAATGAATTTTCCAAATTGTGTTCCAAGTTGCGAAACATGCGTGAAGCTAGCGGATGGATGAAATTCCATGGAAACGCCCTTCTTGGACATACCATCGGTGAGTGGTGACGATGCGTTAGAAGCGGTTGCCGCGTTGGCATTAATAAGACCCGCCGAAGATGACAAGACCGGTGATGTCGACGACGTGACTACTAGTTCCTTCACCGTCACTGTTTCTTCCTCAACCGCAGGCAACAGTAAAGTGGGCTTCGGAAGGGCCTGCGCTATTGGGGACAACTTCCCAGCAGCAAGCGGAAGACTCTCGGCAGAATGTTCGGACGCTACAGACTTTGTGCGACGACGGCGTAGAATTTTGCCGAAAATCTTATCCGACCACGATGATGTTATAGGTTTCGATCGGTTCGACAAGTTGGCCGTTGGTTCGGCAGGCGTTACAAAAGCGATCACAGATCTTCTCTCGCTAGACACGCTTACGGACGGTGTGCTGGAGAGAGACGGAGTACGTCGCTTTCGAGTCATTCCTTCCACTGGAAGCGACATAGTCGAAGACAAGCGTTTCACTGGATGCGTCGAGACAGAGAGAGGAAGTATGGTACTTGAGTTGGAAGCTTTCGACGACTCGACCGAAGCTGTTAATTTCGGTAGTTTCATTTTTTGAATGTGTGTTGTGTTAGTAGTAGCTGTAATAGTAGTGATAGTAGTAGTAGTGGTTACTGTGGTCGATGTTGTAACTGACAGCTGTGCGTTCTGGGTGCTGTTTCGTCTCGTTATCGTTAGTGGTTTGGTGGAAGGTGTACCTTTTTTAAGTTCCACATTAACATTGCCACCCGTTACATCCGTTGAAGTGGAGCCTTCTGCGGGGGATGTTACTGCTGTAGGATCAACGACGATGTCCTTTACTTCAATGGATGCAGCAGTTTGTGCTGCTTCCTTTTCCAATTCGTATGGTTCCACTTCATCTACGCCGAGGTGGTAGTACCTGGAAAATAAGAAGGTAATTGCGTAATTCAATAACTAACGTAAACTGAAAGTCAATATTCCCCACTGCCCAACTAACCGAATTAATTTCCTGGCTGCAAAAATCGCTGGTTGCGTCTCGTGGCACGGGCTTATGTACACTCGGTTGAGATTGTGACCTCGCGTATCCGAACGATATAAACCATTGTACACTCCGTCCGGGTTCAAAAATGGTATAATCTTAAACACGTACATCCTACGTAGCGTTTGCGCGACAACACTTTTCCGATCGAGCAACATGCTGAGAAACCCGTTCAGCACGAAACTGGCCGGCGTTTCGCCCGGATGCACGCGTGACGAGATGAAAACAATTTTCTTATCCTTAAACGTATGGCAACGTTGAGCCTCGTCGTCTGGAAACAGATTGCGCAGTCGTACCTCCCGGGCCGTTTGGATCTTGTGAAAGGAGCTTATCGTAAGCAGTTCGATCCGGCGACGTTCGATCGAGTGCGTTAGCAGCTCTCGGCAGTAGTAGATTTCATCCCGTGGATCCGTCTTCAAATCCTCCTCTGAGAGATTCGGGGTGATCGATGCCACATTCAGCTGGTGATGAAACGAGGGTAACTTCGTCTTCGTTGTGCACGTCACTGAGGACGCTTGTGCGGGTTGTTTCGTTTCACCACTACCGGCAGCGGCACTAGACGGTAACTCTATTTTCACCTTATTTACAAGATGTGTAATCTGTTGCATCGATTCGGAGGTATTTTCGTCTATTATCATTCCACCGGTTCCTGGTCCGAGCACGGTTTGCAGGGATTTGTTCGCTTCCGACAACAAGGCTTCTTTGGTCGGTACGGTCTGACCAACGCCATCGCGTGCCGTCTCATCAAACGATTCTGGGCTAGTTCGATCAACGCGTTCCATCTTCGAAAGCTTCCCTTTCCGACGGTGGGGTGCAAGGTTGGATATGTTCTTCGATTCCTCCGCGGCGGTTGCCGGGAGTGAATCGTATTTTTGCGATATTTCGTACGCCATTTTGTTCAACTCGAACGGGTGCCGTCCAAACTTTCGGTCGAACGAGGCCAACTGGTCGAGCAGCTCGGTGTACGTGAAGGGAAACGTAAACGCGTAATAGATTCGTGTCTGATCACCGCCCACCTCTGGCACTTTGTGCAGGAAGGAAATGAAAAACACATCGTTCGTGATCTGTGAAAAGACGAGGAATACAAAGTTAGACGATAGCTATTCCTTCGCACCCCGGGACGTCATTTTGCTCACCGAATAGGATGGTTTATCTTTGATCCGCTCCCAACGCCCATTGGGGCCAACCTTCGTGACTGGATGCATTCCCTGGCTGAACAGTTTGGCTTGCTTGTTCAGATTCATTACGTTGAACTTAACGATCTGGTTTGGCCGTCCGCCCGTCACGGCGAAATGAAACCAGGTGCGATTCTGGTTTTCATATGGCGTGCCACCACAGTCCGGTCTTGTCCACAGATTGAACTCTACCTCCACCAGGGGGTTTTCAGTTGCATGTGGCGTAGGTGAGGGAATTGGTAAACCAAGGGTGCTAGTGGCACCGACTGCAGTGGTTGAGCTACCGTTGCCACTTCCAACCGTCGAGGAAATCGGTCCATGGTGTTGCTGCTGTTGTCCCAAACCTATCCCAAGTGTTGCTGCCACTATGGCGGAAGCGCTGGTAATGCCGGTGGCTTGAACGATACTGCATCCCGAACCGATAATGGGAGCGCTACTCCCTCCTCCTCCTCCTCCTACAGAAGACGAACCACCTGCCGCACCTATAACATTCGACACCGTGTTGCCAACGATGCCGAGTCCTAGAAATGTGACAAAAGAAGACAAAAAGAAAAGAATTAAAATGGAACCAAGTAGCAAAGCCATGGAATTAGGTTATTTATTTGAAACATTGCCCGCGCCCGCACCAAATCGTTTATTCCGCTGTACAGAGCTATGTCTGCAGGTCTCTTTAGGCTCTTGCCAAAAGCATTTGTTGATTTTTGGGCTACTTTGATTTGATCGATTTAACTGTCATGCAAAGGTTTGCAGAGCGGTAGGGTGGGCGAGGAGGTCTGTGGGGAGCATTTTCCTTTCGTCAAACTTGTGTTTTCACACGGGCCAACGAGAGGTGAAGAAATTTTATCTTATGGTAATACTAACAACGATTTATTGATGTCATGCTTTATCGGCTCATGCCGAAACAGTCGAAAGTATTCAGAACATCGCTACTGGATTTGCTGTTTTATCGATCCGGTATAAACACTCAGACACACACTAACCTTTTCCAATGCATGCAAACTGTTTGGACCCTATTCATCATTGAACAAATTTATCAAAATAAACACAAGTAACAACTTTAAACAAACAAATTAAACACAACATATAAAATCTCCCATTAAATAGTACACATCGATTACATTGGTAGGACTCGGGTAGCGTCCGACACATCTCTTGAAGAAACAATATATCAGTGTGTCCTAAAATAAAGATTACATCCTCGTTGTCTGGCCGGCTGTTATACGATGTTTTTAATAAAACTCTGCGCCACACAGGCCAAAGGGGACCAACCGGTGCACGCTCGCGTTGTGGGTGTGTGTGTGTGCTGCCTGTTTATGTAACAAGCGCCAATCAGGCCAACATTCGGACACCCAGGAAAAAATACCAACGTGAGCGACCTCGACCGCCGCCGCTACTGTTTTGCTTTCTACCGGGTCAAGCCATCCAATTTTAATTCTAATCGTACGAATCGTAATTGCAAAGTGAAATCGAAGACGGCGACGGATGTCACTACCAGATGTAGAAAGTTGTTTCGCTGTCGTTGGCACAGCTCACTTGGATCGATTTTGCACTCAATGATTTAGGTGGTGGCGGATGGAATTTTTTGTATGTGGACATTCAATAAAAGCACATCGCAACGTGTCAACCAATGTCAAATGGGGTATCAGTAATTACCTTCACAGCATCGTACCAGCTCAACCTTGCCCAGGTTACCGGAATCGAACTTCGAGTAGAACGTGTATCCAGCACATTCGAAGTTATCCACCATCATCGTCATCGCTTTTCGTTCTGCTTGCTGCTGCTGCTGCTGCTGCCACTTTTGCCGGACAACACACCAAACTTTACTCGCTGCTCATCCTTCACCTCCTGCACTGGGTGTGATGCACTCGTACCAAATTTTTCAAGCAATTGCAATGCGGGTTGTCCCTTTTTAAAGGCGGACAACAACCGTCGATATGCTGCCGAAAACAATGCACCGCATCGGGAACGACACGAAACCTGCTGCTGCTGCTGCTACTACTGCTGCGGCACTCGGGACGTTCCTCTACTTTTTCTTTCTGTTTTCGCTCAGCTGAGACTACTTCGATGAAAACTGTCAGTGTATCGGTGTATGTGTGGATGGGAAAGTGGGGGGAGAAAAATTTAGCATAGAAATTGAAAGCTATCGTTCGTGGGGCTGTTGGATAGAACAGAATGGATGAAACAGTTCGTCGTGGGCCAACACAACCACCTCACCAATACAGTTGCACGCGTTTCGTTCTATTGCTTGCTGTTAGACGAATGGGGGTGGGGAGGTGTTGATGTTTGACAATGTGCTTCGCGTTAATCATACGGGGTGAAACGTAAACAAAACATTGCCTGCAATCACACCCCATCTGTTCTCCGCACCCCTTCGAGGCTCAGCCACCTCATCAACACACTGACACACTGGGAATCACTTGCTTTCTATGTGGTTCTGTGTCGATGCTTTTCTTTCAACGGCGCTCTGATGCAAGGAACAATTGCTGCACTTCTTGTGTGAAAACACACGCACACACACAAATCTCCTGGAATTGCGATGTTCGTCACAAATGCCTTAAATCTTTCACGCAATGCTCTATCCAAAAACTATCCACTAACACCAAACGGGACACAGATTCAACGGAGAAAATAACTCTAGTATTTACCGCGATCGACAGGAGAAAACGATGATTTTGAGTTGTTTCACTTCACTTTCAAAGCACACTCACAATAACGATGGAAAAGGACTGAATTTGCTGTTTCCCAAAGATATTTCTGTTGCGAAACAGTGGATCACAGTCTTTGTCTTCCATTCATTCCATTTTCATCATTCTTTTCACTGACAATTTCCAGGCATAATACCCTGCTGTCAAGATGCTGTCATAAATTACCCTGTTTCGAACAGCCGTAAATTACCCCTAGTTTTAATAGTCAGATTTTGCTCTGCCCGCCAGAAAGTTTGAAACTAAAACTCTCTTGGACCGAAATTGTACTTCTATTGAAATATTCAATCAAACCCCAGTTGAGTCTTCCAGTTTACAAATCTACTACGACGCTAATTTTAACCTCAATTATCAGTTTGAAAACTGTCCAGCCTGCATCGAAATATGGCGTTTCAGTCGTACAACTTGACAATCCAGTTCCACATATTTCGCACACTTCGCCAGCTGTGCAGCGTGATAACATTTTGTCAACAAGTTGTTTACCAGATTCGCACACTTATTTCAGTCTTTTGGCGGAACGTTTTTCTGCTAATAATCTTATCCCGCTTGCTTCCTTCTGGACTTAAGGTCTTATAGAAGCCAAATTTAATAGTAAGTAATTGGAGAAATTCTAGCCCTAATTCTAGTATCTGCAGGAACGATCGTCACACGATCGGTTCTTAGCAACAACAGTACTCTGCTACGATTACATAATTTCTCGCTTGTGTGATATCTCGCAGATGAATGTTCTTCAGAAAGTGGTCTCCACTAGCGTAAAAGCCATTCCTCGAAATGGATTTATGCGTCATTCGTCCCATTTCGTGTATCAGCCGGATGCTAAACCACCGGTCGAGGGTCCTACGCAGAAGATGAACATGTTCCAGGCCATCAACCAAGCGATGGATATCGCACTGGAGCAGAACGAATCTGCTTTGGTGTTTGGCGAGGACGTAGCGTTCGGTGGTGTGTTTCGTTGTTCGATGGGACTGCAAAAGAAGTATGGCAAGCAGCGGGTCTTCAACACGCCTCTCTGTGAGCAGGGCATTGCCGGATTTGCAATCGGAGTGGCCAATACGGGTGCGAAGGCGATCGCTGAGATGCAGTTTGCGGACTACATCTTTCCCGCATTCGATCAGATAATTAACGAGGCAGCTAAGTATCGGTACCGCAGTGGCAACCTATACGATTGCGGTTCGCTCACCTTCCGTGCACCGTGCAGTGCCGTGGGCCATGGTGCGTGCTATCACTCCCAAAGCCCCGAAGCCTACTTTGCACACACGCCAGGTTTGAAGGTGGTAGTACCGAGGGGACCAAACAAGGCAAAGGGATTGCTGTTGGCATGCGTGAACGATAACGACCCCTGCATCGTGTTCGAACCGAAAACACTGTATCGTGCCGCGGTCGAAGAAGTTCCAGTCGCTGCGTTTGAATCGCAAATCGGAAAGGCGGATGTTTTGCGCACCGGAACCGACGTTACGCTGGTTGGCTGGGGTACGCAGATTCACGTCCTTCAGGAAGTTGCCAACATGGCAAAGAAACAACTAGATGTTAGCTGTGAAGTGATCGATCTAGTCTCCATCCTGCCCTGGGACAAAGAAACGATTTGTAATGTAAGTTAAGGACACTCCACTTGGGGTACAGTTCCGGACGTTAATGTATTGGTTGTATGTCATGCATTCTTTCAGTCGGTGAAGAAAACTGGACGCGTTCTGATCGCTCACGAGGCACCCTTGACAAATGGATTCGGTGCAGAGTTGGCCGCTACCATCCAAGAAGAATGTTTCCTTCATCTTGAGTCACCAGTGCTGAGAGTGACCGGTTGGGACACACCCTTCCCGCATGTATTTGAACCTTTCTACATTCCCGATAAGCACCGATGTCTAGCGGGTATTCGGAAGCTGATCGATTACTGAAAACCAACACAGTGAAGAGAGTGCCTTATTTACATTAATTGCTTCACTTTAAAAAAAAAAATCCAAACTCGACTCCATTCCAGATCGTCGTTGGTTTAGAATCAACTGCGCAGCAACGGATGCATTTATATTTGACAAGCCCATGTAGAAGGATAAGATATTCCTTTTCCCCTTGCTGGAGCTGGTATCCTATGGGCTTACTTTCTGTGTTAGCTCTGTTATATCGTAAACTTCTTGTGCCTTATAAAGCATTTCCATTTGCATGTTTCCTAATGATATATGATGTTTATTCTTAGAAGTCCGAATACGAGCCGAAATCGATCGGGTGTCCGGGAAAATGGTCCTAAACGGTTCAAGATTCATCTGCTTTTTGATAGTTTTTCTTTCTGCTTACAGACAACCGACGTGATAAAGAAAACGAATAAGAAATTGCTAGTATTTTTAAATATATTTTCTCACTATAACTCGAAGAAAAAAGAAAACAATTGGTAGAAAACGAGAACATAGAATGCAAATGTGTTTATGTGTGTGTGTTGCTTCAGTATTACAACAATAAATAGGCACTTTTGTTAATAGTTACAAATTCTATCCATTTTCGTGCTGTGTTGGGGTTAAAAAATTGCATTGTTTTGGTGTCGCTTGCTGTAGTGGCAAACTTCACGACTCTCTGCCCCTTTTCCCTGCTGCCATCGAATGACTTGGTGAGGCTCCTGTTGTTGTTTTCATGTGCCTTAGAGCTTGCCTTGGTTGTTGCATCGCGGATGTCCTCTACTAGACCATCCTCACTATTACATTGGTTGAATTCATCTACAAATAAGCGTTGATTGTTAGGCGCGCACTGTTGTTTGCACACTTTACTATTCTATCATATTTTGTTATCAATGATTGGTTGTGGTCAGTAGACGACAATTGTACGTTAGTGTTCGGGATTTTTTTTTGTTTCTTCTCATCCCGTGTTCCTTATAAACGGGTCGCGGTTATAACTACAGGTTGGTTGCAAAACCAAAACGGAAACGAACACAGAGTTTAGGAACACTTAGAACAGTATTAAAAGTGACCTTTGTTATAGTAACACAATCTACGCGGTAATTAGGGCCGATAGCCACAGAACGATTTGTTCACACATTCGATGTTTAACGAGGGAACCTAGCGATTAATCACTATCGTAAGAAGTCTTATGAACTAATTTAAAAAAACACGATTGTTACGATCGCACTTGTGAGTGTTTTGAGTGGCTATTTGTTTTTAGCTGTCTTACTTCAAATTATTGCACTACTTACAGAGCGAGAACGGTGACCACACCGCGGGGCCACGCATAAAACACTTATTGAAGTAGAAAAAGCAAAGTTAAACAGTTAAAACTGCTCGAACGATCAGTTAACAAAACATAACAAACTCACCTTCAATGCATGCGTATCGCATTTTCCATCTATACTGAATGTTCATGCTTTTAACTATCGGCTATCCTACGTAGGTAATTAGTATTTTAGCACAACATTTAATGACGCCTCTCGCCTATCTGGCGACGTTCGACGACTATCTCTGAAGGAGTTCTGGAGCACTGTGTAACAATCAAGTAGTGGTAGTAGTAACAGTTAGAAAGTTAAAAATTCTTTCGCATAAAACGCTGGCACACAATTACCTTCATTTTTCCCGACGGTTTGTGGTTTCTTTTTAATAAATATCTTGGCCTTTGTTTCGTTGTCCGCTCTCGGTTTTAGTTCCTTTCCAACAAACCACAATTCATAACGTGTATCAGTGTTTCCATTAAAGCTTGTTACGGTAATTGCTTCGCTCTTTTTTCCATATAAAACTTTCTGTCAAACAACGTGTTATAAAATCCTCTTTTAAGAACTTTCTTTTCCGGCTTTCTTAACATATTTGGCAACGTTGCTTCGATCTTTTACCTAACTGCTGCTTTTCAACCCGTTAACGTTTCATCCACATTTTTACTCGAAATGACTCTCAACCCTTGTGCGACTCATCTGTCGCATTGCATCTGTTCTGTTTTCTTATAACATTTCACGTTCTTACCTTGTATGATTTTTCTTGGTTGTTGATTACACTTTCGCATGTTCCGGCTGCTTTAACACCAAAAATGAGGGGAACACAATAAGGCTGGGTACAATAATGTCGCCGAAGGCTTCCATCCACGCGTTGCTTAATATGAAGTGTGTTAAGAAACAAACGATGGAATTATGAGAACGAACAATCAACATAACATGGAAGACATTTTGTCAGCGGGATCGGTCGTAGAATTAAGTAAGGACAATGATCAACGGATAGAAATGAAGGACTAGAGCTAGGTGACAATACGGGGAAACAACCGCTTAGTACTGATACCAGGGCTGTCGACGTACCCAGCGTAGCCGTTGGTTGGTTTGATCCGATCGGATCTTAATGCTGGCACCTTCCGCTGCACGGACCGTCTCTTTCACCTGCCAAAGGAAATATATAAAAAAAACATTTAAAGACTCTTTTACTCTGTACCGTGTCCCACCAAATCAAACTTACGCTCTGCATGAGATTCTGCGCGTTTCCAACGAGCATCTCCGTTGCTTCGCGATCTTCCTCCGATCCTTGCGCACCCAGCATAGTGGCCTTCACGGTGGACAGAATCTTAAGCTGCGTGCCGATGGTCGGAATGCGTTCGCACACCTGCAGCAGATTGGTACGGATGCGTTTATCCGTGCACTGGCGGGCCAGCTGCTTCGCCAGACGCGTCACATCTTCCGACGCTTCAGCGATCTGCTTAGCAGTTGCGATCAGCTCCCGTTTGCTTCCCTTCGAATCGGCACGCACCAACTCGGACAGGCGTGCCATCAACACAGCCATTCGTTTGGCGGCTGCAATGATCTCGTTATCTTTCGACGACCACTGGCGCACCTCCTGATGCAGACCGTGAGCAGCCATCAGGATGGGTTGGTTCGCGTGCGGCATGCTACCCGCCTGGAACACATCGTCCTCATCGTCCGTTTCCGCTACTGGTGGTGGTGGTCTCATTGGTGGGACATTTTCGCGTGGTAGCGGCGGTCGCGGTGGCGGTACCGCTTCCACTCCCAAGTGCAGCTGGGAAAGATCTGGCATCTCCGGTACAGTGGGCGCGTGTGTGACAGCGCCACGAACGTTACGTACACTCTGCAGCAGTGCGCGGTTTGCTTCGCGCCAGTTCGAGGCGGCCACCGGGTCATTAATATTGGTCGAAACGTTCTTCGCTTCCTGTACCATCGGCGAAATGGAAGCCTGCAGTTGATCCGAGGCACCATTCAACCGACCAATGTATTCCGGATCCTCAGAATTGTCCGCTTCCTGTTTTGCCACGAGCAGAACACGATTGGCGAGACGCGCCTCACTCGAGGTATTGTCAACCATTTTCTGTGGCTGACGTGTACGAATCGCATCATCGCACAGGAACGAATGTTTCTGCATCTGCTTCTCGGAAGCCTCGATGAAATCGGCCGGATCCGTAGCCTGATCGCACAGTGTACGCATACGCAGGATCGTGTCAGCGTATTGCTGCTTCAGGTTATTCAAGTGCTCCTCCGCTGCTTTGCTCGTCGGATAGTTCATACGAATTCGCCCGGCCGATACGAGCTGTGGCGTCAAGCTGTCGATCTGGTTGGCCGATGCAAGCAGCCCTTCCGCCAGCTTTTTGTTACCGCCAGATCCGCCAGCTGCAACCATTCGGCTCGTCTTTGAGGCACGGTTGCTGAACGCTTGCAGTCGGTTTGACTTCTGGTTGAAGTTTTGCTCTCGACCGGGTGTTCCTTCGGGCTGTGCAACCGCCTCCATGAACTGTTTCAGCGGCGTCGAGATATCGATAAAGTCCTCCACCACCCGGTTCACCACCGCGTCCTGAATCTGTTTCTTCAATCCGTGTAACTTTTCGTTCAGCCGACGGGCGAGCTCCTGCGCTTGAGGCGTATGTCCAAGTCCGTTTGCGCACATCTGCGAAAAATCATGCGCTAGCTGCTCAACCTCATCACACAGCTGTGCCATCTCCGCTTTCTGGTGCCCACCCAACCCGTCCGCCACACGACGCCCTTCGTCCACGATTAGCGCGATCGCTCGCACACCCAACCCTCTGTCATCGCGCGTTGGATTTTGCAACCAACGGCAGGCCTGCTCCAGCCGACCCTGCACCGTATGTGCCGTCTGCTGCAGTCCAGCTTTATCCACTCCCATGATCGCGTTTAACACCGACTGCTCCAAGCTGCCTAGCTTATCGCGGATGTCCCGTGCGATGTTGTCCGCGTGCGGTGTCGTTCCCTTACCTTCCTGGCGCAAATCACACAGCGTGTTTGTCATCGCCGTTATGTCGCCGGCCAGCTTGCGCAGAATGTGCGAATCCTGTGGCAAACAGCGATCCGCCACCTTCAGACCATTCTCCACGATCTGACGTAGAGCTTTCTCACCAACACCGCCCCGTAGCGCGTACGGATTGCGCAACCATTCGTTGGCCGCCTCTAGCTTGTTGTTGATCGCGTTGTGGATCTTCTTCAGCACGGTCAGATTGTCCAGCTCGCTCTGATCCTCATCATACGTGGTAAGCTGCAGCACGCGGATAATTTCCTGCAGTTCCTCGCTCATGCGAGACGCAAGATAATTCCTGTTCTCCGCTGCTTCTTCCGAACCCTTGCCACTCTGTTCCGCGATCAGAATGTACACCTTCATGCTGCAGATCAGAATCGGCGCGAGAATCTTCAACTGTTCCAAACAGCGCACCAAGATCTCGCTGTGCACCTGATGTGTCAGCTCTTTCTCGCGCGCACCCACCTGATGTGTCACCTTGCTTAGACACGGCGAAAGATCTTTCAGGAATTGCACCAGATCCTCCATCGAATCGATCACCTCCGATACAGCCAAATAGTCGAGGACGCGCTTACACTCACGCACGATCTTACGCACCTCGGATTCATCGAAGCAGAGCAGCAGCGAGGACGTACCCTGGAGAATGCCGCGCGAACCTTCAATCAACTTCTTTCTCGCCGGGCCGGAAAATGGGTCGGAACGGAGCATGAGCGATGCTTCTTCCAGGAGCTGTGCGGCTGTTTCGACACGGGTCAGGGACGATGGCATATCCTGCTTCAGTATGTCGTCGTCGGAGTTCTGTATGGTTTCGCGTCCGACTCGCACAAGGTTCGTCACCGCCAGTGATACCGCCTGCACTGGTTTGCCGAGATCTGGCATTGCGTTGCCATCTTCCGCTTCTTCGTGCAGTATGACCAACCGTGAGACCTATGGAAAACAAAAGATCGTGTTATTTTGCGGCAACTAATCGAAAACACGCAGTCTCTATTAACGTTATCGGGTTGAGACCTGTTAAGTAATCGTGCCACTGTTGTAGCATTTTGTTGATATTTTGCATTAACGTTTTGCTTTCCCACGGCATGACCCCACAGTGCACCATCGTTTTTTGGACACGTTTCTTATTTACAGCTCTTGCACGAATTACACAACTTTGTACACGATATATTTTTTAAATCCTACAATCCCTTGCTGCTTCCCTTCCCAAAAGCTAGGTGACCTTTCAATAACACATGGCAAGGTACAAAAAAAATTGCACGAATGTCTCTCTATGACACTCTGCTTTATTGAAAAGGAAGGGACAACGATAGTACACCTCATTGCCCGAGACAGCTGGACAACGGCCAACCATGGGCGACGATTAGTCGCCGTCTTTTCCCCCCCCTAAAAAAAAAAAAAAAACAAACAAAACGAATAACCCATAAACCTTCCACGCCTTCGCATCGCCATACGCCTGTGCCTGAAGGATATTCGTTTTTATCGCTGACATGGTGCCAAATTTTCCTTCGCTGTACCAAGCCGATCAATATTCGCCCTCATTCTGATTAGATTTTTATGTGTTTTTCGCTAGTTGGCACACCTCGATTAATTCAGAGTACCATCAAACGTCACACTCTTCGATCGAAGCAAGCAAGTCATCAATTTAATATCCATTAATCACACGATGCGTTGTGCACCACTCGACCAATCGAGGATGGTTGAATTGAATGCAGTGCATCTTTAAACCAACAAGCGCAAATTTTACAACTGTCTCGTAATGGTAAAATAAATTTCTTAAGTGATACAAAGTAAACCAACTCATGATGTTTCTATTCAACGTGTTGAATATTGTTTGTATCAACTACTGCACCTGAAACATATCGAATACACTGTGATAGATGAAGGGAATACGGTTTCCAAGCCTCCCTGAATCTTTGGTTAATATTACCCATGCTTACCCCACTTCAACAGTTAAATCCTCCATATCTTTGCTAGTCTTATTCGCCATTTCATCTTTCGAGCACTTTGTGCTTGTCAGGTGGACCCCCTTACAACGGGAGTTAACGTTACACTGCATATGCAGGCGTCTCATTAACTTTGTCTCATTAATGGGCAATAAAATGAAACATCATTAAACCGGAAAACCGCATCCAACGAAACTGACATGCATTCGTAGCATGCAGTGGCGATCGCCATCGTTTCTACTGTGTTGCGGTTTTCACCCCACAAACTCTGCCTTCTTCTCGCCCCTTGCTTGGCCTGTGGTTCCTTTTCGTTAAAACGTTCTCGCTTGGTTCACGTACACGCACGCCAGTGTATCGGACCATCGACCTGGCGAGCAACCCCAGAGCGGTCGCTTTTTCGAGTGATTCATAGGTTATTTTTGGCAAAACAGAAGGGAACAACCAACGCGCCACCAACGACAACACCGTTTGCCTTGGTTCGGTTTACTCGCGTGAAATTGGATACTCCCTTGTAGTCCCGTTTGCGGAAAGTGGAATGAGGAAGGGACACCCTCGTTCAAAACAACCTTTGCCGAACGGGAAAACTTTGCCACTCACATTGCTTTGACCGTCATCAACTGTCCACCATCTCGGATGAACTGATTCACGTAGTGTTTTGGCGTCCGATCGAAACAATCGGGGCAATGCGATGTTTTCAACGCCATCCAAATCGTCTGCCCATCAACGTGATCGTCATCATATTAGACATTTGCAGGCCCAGCGGCACGTACAATACGCTGTCTGTGCTAAAATTAAATTCCTTCACATAATGTTCTCCACCCTCAGCATAATGCGCTGTATGGGGAGCGCGTGTGTGTGTATTCTGGCGTCACTTGAATACATCCCCAGGCTACCAGCTAGAAACTGACTCAATTGCTCCACCACTCACGACGGATGTCGAATCGGATTCAATGACACCGTCTTCCGGCTCAGTTTGGTTTGGTGGAAGTTTGTTGGTAAATAAAAATAACGTCCAAAGGCATGGCTACACATAGCTGCAACGATCAACGTCGTGCCCCAACCAGTTCATCGGGTTTTACGACTCAACGTACCTGTTGGGCCACTGGCTCCAAGATGCTCTCGATGGTTTTGGTATGAAACACAGGCATTTTGCAGCTACTGTTGCTCTGCGGTTGATGTGGGGAGATGATGCAATTGCAGGTCAGCTCTTTCGAGAGCAGCACGTGTGTGTATGTGTCTTCTTGCGATCGTTACTCGATAGGAATCGGTTGAGAGTCCGTGTGTGTGTGTGTGTTTGTTTTTATTAATACGCCCGCGTATTTATGTGTTTTCGTCTCCAACCGAAATCATTCAACCGGAACAATCGAGGCACAATCTGAAATGGAGAAAAAGGAAGAATATTGAGTTAGCGATAATCGAATGAACACACGGCGCCGTTCCGTCCAGCGTTTGGGAGCAGCTGGGACAAGTTCGCAACGGACTGTTTGGGAAGATTCCTTCCGAAGGCCTATGTACTGTGCACCATCTGCTCTCTCACGAACGAACAACGTTCGGCTGCGGTAGGGTGATATACTTTTGATTGATCTTTTCGATACGCTCTGGTTCGCTTTTCGCGCCCATTTCGAACGCCGCGTCTTCCCACACATTACCGGCAATCCAAAACCAGTAACGGCAAACAGGAAAAGCGTTTCGACAGGTCCGAAAATGGTCAGACACGCGACGGGCACTGCTACCACGCCCACAACCCAACAGCACGACCCAACACAAAGCAGCATATGGTGTGCGGAGATAGATGGTGACGAAATGGTTTTTTAAAATTGAGGATCTTTTGGCAGAATGAAGATCAGATCAGACTGAGGAGATCCGTGATTAGCGAGTGACATTATGTTTTTGCTCAGACAGTGGATGAATATATTGTAATTGTTGAGGAGATGCATTTAATAAGATCAAGTACTAGGACAACAGTTTAAGAAATTAAAATAACTTCAACCATCACAGAGAACTTTCTCTCCAAAAAATCACCTCCACTCTTACTATGCCTAGAATTTATCTACTTTATTCCGCTGGTAAAACGAAGTTGAGGAATAAATTAACGCCTGCACTATCCGCCAAGGACTGGATGGCCCTGATATACTACTGTGTGCCGACCCTTGAGACGACATCCTCACTACCACAACCACCACTCCGACCGCCAACCCAACCACGAAAACGAAAATAAAGAACCCTCAATGCGTCTCCATGCGCGGTGCCTAAGGCCAAGAAAAGGTGTAGCCCGGATGTGTGGACTCACACATCCGAGAAATGCGAGAAACGACACCCAAAACAAAAGCATAAAACAAAATGGGCAGCCTACTTTCAGCAACAACAACCAACTAAGCGACATTCAAGCGTCCAACCGCACAACAACCGCACGAGAAGGGCATGCACTTGACATTGAATATATTGCGGACGGAGGGGGAGGCCATCAG
Organism: Anopheles marshallii; assembly: GCF_943734725.1. Taxonomy (NCBI): domain Eukaryota; kingdom Metazoa; phylum Arthropoda; class Insecta; order Diptera; family Culicidae; genus Anopheles; species Anopheles marshallii. The sequence continues at coordinate 82,513,619 of NC_071327.1, forward strand.
TTTCTCTTTCGCGGCTCTCCGTGCTTCAATCATAGTCGCGACGTCAGCAGTTCCTTTTTTGAACTCAAAGCATATCGGGCGTCACAGACCACCCTTCCCAATTTGCTGTTGCACCCCATTGCGTGTTGCAATTTTTTTGTTTTGCTTGGTCCGCGTCTTCCGTTTTGGGAACAGTGCTCAGACTCGATATTCTTAATATATGCGTCACCTTCCAGTGTCCGGTCCGGTGACGACATGTTCAAAGTGTACAAACCCAACGACAATTAATGCCGACAAGTAACCGTCGACATCGCCAGTACGTCACCAAAACGCAATGAAAATGAGTCGCCAGTTCAAGGAACTAGTAGCAGCTGGTGGACTTGCTGGTGGTGCCAATCGTCTGACGTAATTGTCGTAGAACAGTGGTGGCGGACCATGTGGTCCCACGATCAGATGGGGAACTGTGATTGAAGTGCGAAACGTTACCAACATTCAAATATTGTTGACATTTGCGCCATCAATTAAAAAATGTCCTAGTTTATTTATTATTATTTTGTTTTTTGCTTTGGACAATCGCTGCCCACACACGACCGAAACTCATCACGAACGATCGCGTCAAGTGGTTGGATGCTGAGACAAATGTCTCTCACATCTCGCGTTTCCGAACTGTCCTGCTACGTAACGCACTGTTCTGTCCTCGCATTCGTTCGGTAGGAAGATGTGGGCGCAACAGTGCGTTCGCCATCCGAATTCATTGTCACGCGTTATGCCCCCTTAGGAACGTTTTGTTGACGGTCGGATTTACAGTGGACTGGTTCGAGTGGGTTGCGATCACCCAGGCGCAGGTGACCGGCCACCACTTCTGGGGGACATTCATCGCTGACGGGAAACCACAGCCTTGGGTGTTGGTGTTTATTAATAGAGAAAGAAGTAGAAGCAAACCGCGGGTACTGGGTGAATATGAGACCATGGACCAGTCAAGGAAAACAAACCTACACAAACACACACATCTTACAAGTGGGCGGTATGCGATCCGCTGGAGGTTCGGTAGAAAAAAAACCACAAGAACCGCTCAATGTGTAGTGGTAGTACCAACGATGGGTGGCCAAAAGCATAAATACACTGCAACAATATTGTTTATGTGACGCGTACCATACCCGTACCGTGTGTTCCGAGTGTCTATTTATTCCCCGTTTTGTTTCGGTTCGGATTTTTGAAGGTTCCTGCTTATTTTTGAAACTGGCCAGCCAACGGTGTTTTTTCCCGCCAGCTCAAGGAAAATTCCCCGTAGCATAGAGACCAATCAGCTTAAGAAGATCATGTAACGTACGGACGTGCACCAAAACAAATGTTCCAAAGCACAATGTTTTTTCCATCTTTTTGATAATTTCTCCTTTCAATGGGAGCTAGTTAGCGCATTTGGTTAATTTTTGTACATATTAGAAGTTCGCGTGTGTGTGTGTATGTGTGTGCGTGTGTCAGGGGCGGACACGTTACGAAATGTGGAGGAAAAAAAAATCAATACATCTCCTTGCCTCGCTTTAAAGAAACACTGCGAAACATTCGAAAAGGAAACCCCGTTCTTTCTAATTAGATCCAGTACTGGGCAAACTGGGCGAAAGCGTCGGTTATTATTAGAAAATGCCAGGCCTGCCTACTCTGCCTCCCCCGGGGAACCGTGGGACCTGTGGTGGAGTTAAAAGTGGAGAAATAAATTACTACCAGCGGGGCCAACACTTGGGTGGGCAAAAACGTGAATCATTTCGAGCATACCATCTACAAAACCCGAGTTCGCATGGGTACGCGCGGATGGAAATTCTACCGGGAGATAAGGACTTTCTTGGGAGTTGATTCATATTTGCCGTTCCAACTGTTTACCGTTTTTGAACGAAACAAATAAAGTGTTGAGTAAATCTGATTGGATGACGCTGAATCTCTACTCGGGCGATTGAAGACTCCCCGATGCTCGAAATTCCATTATTTCCGAAGATTCATGATTTCCTTTAGCGAATCTTTGACCATTCATGGCAATCGTTTTAACTACCAATAATACCATGGAAATGTTGTAACTAAAACAAAACTTTTCTGCCACGAAATAGAATAGAAAGTACTAAGCCCACGAAACCTTTACAGCCACATTGGACGAGACATTGCCTTCTTACGAATGAATCTACACTTTCATCAGCGTCAGAGTCACATTCCTTCCAATGCTTTCGGAACGACTTCCATGGTTAGCTTCTTTATCAGTAACTAAACAGACAAGTATGCCAAAGGTGTGTTTCCGGGCTTATCACTTTGCGATAACTTCAACGCCGGGGGATTGAGGACGTCTAAAATGCACAATATTTTACGCTTTCTTTCCCCTTGCAAGACACACACACTCACACGCTACATGTTCTGTGTCGTTTTGTAGTTCCGTTTTGATGTGAGATCATGTCCTTTTTTAATACCACGCGCCACAAGCCGCTCGACCGGGATAAACAATTGTGCTCAATTGCTGGTCCATACACATTCGCAAACACATTCGGTCATCGGTAATTATATCCCTTCATTCCGAGAATGCAGATAATCTTGGCTTTCTTTGGCAATCCTTTGGCTCTCCGCGCGCGCACACACACTCACACACACACACACACATGCTATTGCTTTCATCTGGACGAGCTGTATCGGTGGTGCCACCGAATCGTTGCACTTTACGGCGATTCTGGTTTAGCCACACAAAGATCGCGACGATTTATTTCACCATGAGATGGTTTTGTCCACTGCTCACGAACAATCCCCCTTTTTATAGCAAAACTAATCCAAAGAGCAAACCCAGTTAAAGCAACTGGTTGTAAAATGCTTACACCGTGTTTATCGCCTCCAATCCAATCCAATCACCACCCTGCACCAAAGAACGGTAAGAAACTTTAATACACTGGAGCGCCACGCACTGTTCGCCTCACCTGCACGGCGGAATCAACAAAAGTGAGACTGGGACGCGAAAGGTTGCTTTGGTACGGCTCGCGCGATTGCGATGAGATGAGATCATTCATTTCGCGAGAGAATCTTACGCGTGTGCGGATGTGTGCGTGTATGTTTTTCTTTGTTATTAAGATTCTCTTCTTCTCGCTCACTTGTAGCGCGCGATCAACGTGCATTCTGAGATTGTATGTATTCTTCGCAACGGAACGCGTTTTCTCATTTTCTCCCATTCTCTTTTCATGGAATCTGTTGCAAACATGCTGATATAACCCAAATTTGATTTCATATCGTCATTAATATAAATTATTCTGATCACACGTTGTACGCTGATTAATACAATACTATTCGCCTTAAGATTGTGCATTATTTTGATAATTATTTTTATAAATTAAAAATGCCTAGTAAGAACAGGTTCTAAAAGAATAAATAATTTTCACGGCATTGTACAATGAAGAGATCTGTTTCGATGGAAACCGCTATAACATCCTCGCAATACGGACGTACTAATACAATCCCAGCTTCCGACGTAAGCAAATCTCACAAACTGTTATTTTCTACACCACGCACACGAGAACAGATTTCACTGAACGCAAACAACATCACCAGAATCTGAGACGAACCGAGATGAATTATTTCCTTTTAAGGACGAAGCAAGGAAAGATTTTTTTGCTGCGGCGTCTTTGCTTGGTGTTAAATGCGTAGTTTAAAGGCAATTCGACAATATAAACGTATTATTAGATTGGATGAGCAGTACACTACCTGTGACGGTGGTGCTTTCACACTTTCTTATAGGGTTTGCGCGAGATGTTTATTCAGAGCCCTTTCAACATCCACCAATAACCACCGCACGCACGAACGTTCTGTATCTGACAATGTTTTTGTTCTTCTTGTTATTCTTCACGCAAGACAGTAGGCGATGGTCTCGAACATTTGGATTTGACAGGTCGGTTCTGCAATAAATAATACGAATCGTAGCTCGAGGAAGGGCTACAACGAAACCTTCATAATATTGCAATGAAAAAAAATAATGTATGCAATATTTGTAAAATAAAAAAATAGTAAAATAAAATATGATTCAAAGGAAAACATGAAAATCAGCCGCCACAAAGTCATGTGGCGCAAATGTTGCCGCCTACAAATCATAAACAAACGCTCCAAATGTCAAATTTTTGTTTTCAAATAAACTGATCGTGCGCGCTTCATAACCCGCAGTTGCTTCAGCAGATTTGTAATTTCTTCCAAGGCCGTGAATGAAAAGTTATGTTTTCTCAGTCCTTACAATTAGGCGATAATACGTTTGATGCACTGGAAAGGCAACATGGGAAAGCACATACGCCTCCAACCAACCAACGAACAACAAGATCACAACGAAAGCAGCAGAGCAGCACGGAAGAAGTGATCGAGGAATCACCAACAAACACAAAATGTTCTGCCGACATGTCTCGACAGCGGAGTGTTCGGGAAAGGCTGCAGATTATATCGACACAGACCAGAGGACGAAAAGCGAAAAATCGTACCGGCAGTAGATCCGATGGACAACAATCAATCGCTAGCGACCTTAAGGATGGCAAAGATACTACCGGCTCTTCGATTCTTAGGAAGGATAATTTTTCCGAGTTGTTCAATAGTGACATTCAGTTCAATATCGATCAATCTACTCGTAGGAGTGCTTTAAAACGAACGCAAGCCTCACAGCAGCATTCCGATCAATCCGACCATGGACCATCTCCGGGAAAGCAAATATCCATGCGGCAAAGCGATGAATTTGAAGACCTTTTTCAAAGTAGTGCCTTTTCACTGGACGCCGTTCGTAGTCAATCAATAGTGGGCGGCATGCCCAATCGAAACGCTCCTAAAGAGGGCAGTTTTAATACTCTTTTCGATCAGAGCGATTTTACCCTGGATAAAGCTGATGCAATGGCGGTACCTGTGGATAGCCAGCACAACCAGGTAACCATAGCTGAGAGTGAGCTAGAGATCTTTAGCGAAACATTGTTTGATCGTGCCATCTCGAGCGAACCCGTTATGGATGAGCTGTTTGAGACTAGCGATCTCATAGAATCCCTTCGAGTGGATTCAGCGGACGATACGACCGCGGATGTGGCCATCGACATAGAAAATGTTACCTTTTCTCAACCATTAGCATCGGCTAGCATCGCTTTAGGGCAGGGAAAATCCGATGAAAGCCATCATCCGTTACAACATACAGAGATGGTTAATTTTATCGAGTCAGAATTGGTAAACTCGTTTCGTAACACCAAAGAATCCTCCCTTCTAGATATGGTTGCCAGCAGGCACGACGAAAGTAGTATATTTTCCACAAGTGTAATAAACCTCCCGAAAGAGCCAAGAACCCCAGCTGAGTCACAAAAGAGACCACCTGTTGGCAGTATGACCCTGGATGAAACGAAAGATTTACGTTTGCTCGTCAATTGGGGTCTGCCAAGTTCGATTACAGGCGAGTATGCAAGGAAGGGAATCGTCGAGCTGTTCCCCTGGCAGGTGGAATGTCTATCTCGCAAGGAGGTATTCTTTTTTTTCAATTTCAAATTTTAAATTTTTCGTTTTAATATTTTACAACCAATTGCAGGTGGTCCTAGAAGGGAAAAACCTTATCTACAGCGCACCAACCTCCGCTGGTAAAACGCTTGTGAGTGAGTTTCTGCTTGCCAAAACGATTACCGAACGAAAGCTGAAAGCATTGTTCATACTTCCGTTCGTGGCGGTTGCACGGGAAAAGATGCTTTATCTGAAGGACCTCCTCGAACCAGGTGGGTTGCGCGTGGAAGGGTTCTATGGTGGTTATCACCCACCCGGTGGTTTCGAGTCGGTTGATCTTGCAGTCTGCACGATCGAGAAAGCTAACTCAATTGTGAACCGGTTGCTGGAGCAGAACGCGCTCCCCACGCTGGGTCTTGTTGTGGTCGATGAAGTGCATCTCATCTCGGACCCTTCGCGTGGCTACATTTTGGAATTGTTGCTCACCAAAATTCGTTTCGTTGCGGCCCGCACAGAGCATCGAATACAGATCGTCTGTATGTCCGCCACACTGCCCAACATCGATTTGCTTGCTCGGTGGCTAGAGGCGGACCTTTACCGTACCGACTTTCGGCCTATTGCGCTGGTAGAGATGATTAAGATAGGCAACAGGCTTTACAGTGCCGAAGGTGAAACAATCCGTGTTCTAAGCGGTTCCGTGCACGGATACACTATACCGAAGGATACAGACCACGTGGTATTGCTTTGTCTCGAAACGATTCTTGAAAGTTACGCGGTGATCATATTCTGCCCATCCAAGGACTGGTGCGAACAGTTAGCCATTTCGCTTGCTAGTACGCTACACACGCTGCGCAAAGATAACCATCCGCACGACGAACTGCGGAATGAATTACGCAAACAGTTGGACGGTGTGAGGCAGGAAGAGGTTCTGCTACAGCTTCGTAACTCCCCTGCTGGGTTAGACAGCGTGCTGGAAAAAACCGTACGTTATGGTGTCGCTTTTCACCATGCCGGTCTAACGACGGACGAGCGGGACATTATTGAGGGATCGTTTCGAGATGGTGCGTTGCGGATTATCGTGGCTACTAGTACCTTAAGCAGTGGAGTTAATCTACCTGCTAGACGCGTTATCATCCGTACACCCAAGTTCGGTGGCCGACCGATGAGTTCGTTGACGTACAAACAGATGATTGGACGTGCTGGCCGAACCGGACGGGATACGCTCGGTGAGTCCATACTGATATGCAGCCCGGCAGAGGAAAAGATCGGTTGGGAGCTTAGTGGAACCGAGCTACCTCCGGTGCGATCGTGCTTAGACAGTGAGAACTATGTAAGTAAACTGATGTTGTGTCCAATGAATTTTTTGAGAATTCTCATTCATATCAATCTTCATTGAACAACAATTAGGAACAATCCTGAAAGATAAATTAATCCCTCAAGTTTCATGAATCAGTAAAAATCTATGTATAGTATCGTTCAATTTTTGAGGAGTAATGAGTCTTTAATGTTCTTGTAGGCTCATCTGAAGCGAGCAATACTAGAAATCATCGCATCTGGCAGCGCCACTACATCTCAGGAACTGGAAACGTTTGTCAACGCTACGCTGTACAGCTGTGAACGGGAGCATCGTTTCACAGTGAACGATCAGCTTTTACAAACGAAATCGTTAAAACCAAACCCAACATTAGGCGCAGCCGAGATGGGTCCTCACGAGAGCAGCGAGGATATGGATCCAATTGTTTCGTGCATATCTTTTTTGCTTGAATATGAATTCATTCGCCTTTTGCAGCAGGATCACGTGGAGGATGGCAATACTTCCATCAGTATCAAGCGAACCGTCCTGAACGCTACCAGGCTTGGTCATGCCTGCTTAGCGGCGTCCCTGCCACCGAAGGATGGATTTCTTCTCTTTAGTGAGCTGCAACGTGCTCGGCAGTGTTTCGTACTGGAGTCGGAGCTGCATGCAATCTACCTGGTGACACCGTACTCGGTTGCCTACCAGTGGCAGCAGATCGATTGGATGGACTTCCTCGATCTATGGGAAAAGCTACCCACTGCTTCAAAGCGCGTCGGTGAGTTGGTTGGTGTAAAGGAATCGTTCATGGTGCGTGCAATGCGTGGCGCTGCCAATTTGGACTATCGTAGCTTACAGATACACAAACGCTTTTACACAGCATTGGCATTGCTCGAGCTGGTGCACGAAGTACCGCTGGGCAATGTTGCGCACAAGTTTAAATGCTGCCGAGGGTTGCTGCAAAGCCTGCAGCAAGTGTCGGCCACGTTCGCCGGCATTGTGACTGCGTTCTGTGCGTCGCTAAACTGGACACTTCTACAGCTGTTGGTTGCGCAATTCCGTGAGCGTTTGTTTTTCGGAGTCGCGCATGAGCTACTCGATCTGATGCGTATACCTTCGCTGAACGGACAACGTGCGCGGTTGCTGTACGACGGTGGGATTACCGGGCTGGTGCAGTTGGCAAATGCGGAACGGCTCGCGGTCGAAACTATCCTGCACAATCGTACCAGCTTCGAGGCAGAACGGGTACGCGAGAACGAAAAGGAATACGAGGCAGAACGCAGGAAGCGTCTACGTAATCTTTACCTTACGGGAAGATCGGGCGTAACTGTGGAGGAGGCAGCACGATTGCTCATACAGGAAGCGCGTAACTACTTGCAGTTAGAGCATGGTCTCGCAAATCCATGCTGGTCACAGACGACAGAAGCTGGAGAGGTGAAAAAGAATGAAGACGATGGAAATGTTCCACAAATCGAACAAGAACTTAAAGGCGAAGAAGAGCACAATCGTTCTTGTACGGCGAATTCTGACGAACAAACATCTAGCCTGCTGTTGTCGCATGGCGAATCATCGAATTCAACGCACTTTCACAACTCTTTGCTGATGAGGAACGATCGTGTGGGTAAGCAGGGGGCGGACATGCATAATGATAGCACCAAACGACTAACAATAATCGAAGTCTGCAAGGAACTCGCCGTGTATGAAGAGTTTTGCCAGCTGGTTGCCAAGCAAAGCTGTTTAACGATCGCTTTTGGTGTTGAGCAAGAGCAGTCTCCTTCCGGAATAGCCAGCATTGGAGGACATCTACAGAAGATCGAACGTTTGGCTAAGAATCGCGAACGATTGCGCACATACTCGTTTGATGATAACCTTTACCTTGCTGGGATGGCAATGGCAATTCAGGATGCTTCGTCTACTGTATATTACATCGATTTTCAGAACGACACGATCATAGATAGAAACGAAAAGGTTCGCTTTTTACGCACCCTGTTCGGTAGGGAAGGACTAACGATTACGCTGCTTGATGCCAAGGATCAGTTGAAGATTGTTTACCGGGCAGGATTAATTCCTGCTGCTGAAGGCGATGAGGTGATGACCGCTACGCTACAGGATCCAAGGATAGCTTGCTGGTTGCTTCAAGCAGACACAGAAACTCTCACACTAGATGCAATGATCGAACGACACTGTCCCACGCTGAAGCAGGCCGAAATGATGTGGACAGGACAGCGTTGGGTAACGCCCAAGTGGACCGGCCACGGATTGAATCACCACAGTCCGATGGATGCCAAAGAACGGTGAGTATAGTTTACAAGTTGTATAATTTTAAATTTGTTTTTACCATTTCATTCTCTACAACAGATGCGCCGTTGAGAGTCTGCTAATTAGCCAATTGATGCCGTGTGTAGGTAAGCGACTTGCGGCTAGCGGAGATTCGCTATTGGTCTGCTTTACGTCACGGGAGATGCCTGTCCAGCTGGCGTTGGCACGTTCCGAAGTGATTGGATTTCCTGTCGATCGTGATCGTTTGGGCGCGTTGATCGCACGCCTGAAGACATGTCGCGATCGCATCGCAGACGAAGCACGAAAACTCAATGGCAACCGTCGACTTGACTTCGGTTCTTCGCGTGCCGTTGCTAAAGCGTTGCAACTAGTCAGTGGCAGTCAGAAGCGTTGCCGCACGGTGCGCCAGGTACTGGAGCGACTGGAAAGTCCACTAGCAGCGCTCGTGATTGCACATCGCAAAATAGAAAGCAACCTGACCAGGACCATCGAACCATTGTACCGGGTCATACGTCCCGGTTCTGGACGGGTGCATGGACGTAGCTTCTGTTTCACCTCAACCGGTCGTATTACAATGCACGAACCCAATCTGCAGACAGTGGTGAAGGACTTCACTGTACCGGCCGGTCTTGGATACGAAACTGACGGTGAACGTATGTTCAGCTGCCGCAGCACGTTTGTGTGCGCTGATCCCGACAGGACGGTATTGCTTTCTGCTGACTTTTGCCAGCTCGAATTGTGCATCCTAACGCACCTGTCTCAAGACCGGCAACTAATGACGGCCATGGGTGCTAACGATGGATGCGAACGCACTGCATGTAAAGACGTGTTCCAGGCGCTAGCGGCTCGCTGGAACCAAATCGAACGAGAATCGGATGTAAGCGAAGAGCTGCGAAACCGCACAAAGGCAATCGTTTACGGCGTTATCTACGGTATGGGTGTACGCACACTGGCAGCCGAATTACAGCTCGATGAGGATGCGGCACGAACCGTGATGGAACAATTCCACGCCACCTACCCGGAGATACGGCGCTACAAAGAGCGTGTCGTTCAGTTAACCCGTAAGCTTGGATACATCGAAACGCTAACCGGACGACGACGTCAGTTACCGGCCATTACCAGCGAAAATGCCCGTGACCGGGCCGAAGCAGAGCGCCAGGCGGTGTGCACCACAATCCAGGGTTCGGCAGCCGACATTCTAAAGAATGCTATCGTGCGTATGAGACGTAATTTAGGAAAATATCGCAATGTACTAGAGTTGGGCGAGATCCGGCTAGTGCTGCACATGCATGACGAACTGATATATGAGGTTCCACGCAAACAGCTACCTAAGGTGGCTAAGATACTCAAATCAAGCATGGAGAATTGTGCGAAATTGAGCGTGCCGCTAAGGGTAAAATTAAAAGCTGGTCCCAGTTGGGGTACGATGCAAGAACTGTCCTTGGGGCGATAGCTCAAGAGCAGAGTATTATTAGCGGTTGATAGAAAGCATTTAGTATTAACGCTTACAAAGTATTGCCATGATGACTCACATCAATCCAGCCAACAAAACAAAAATGCACTGCCGGAATTGCCAGATGTTTACCTTCAACACAATCCAACTGTTGCAATTAAATAAATCGAGCAACATCTGCAAAAATGTAACTCATTGGGCAGCAAGAAAGTAGTGCGTTTACTTTTGAGACCTTTCTTAGCTTACCATTATGAGATCACCAGAAACTTGACTACAAAGCGATTTATCGTAACGGAGCTGTAGATTTGATGAAGCAGGCGTGGCGGAACAAAATCACACTTTCCTTTCGCTTGCACAAAGTTGCTCATGGGACACAAGAAGTTTCCGTTGGAGCATGCATTAAAAAATGAGCAGCAAGATCCAAGCACAGACCGATGATGGCCACCCAACCAATTGAGACCACAACAAAGTACGCTATTTAAAAGAATACAGAAGATATAGCATAAACAGTGTATACATTTAAACGCGTTTTATTTTGTTTGTATATCCGGTTGTTTGTAAAATATTGCATTACAATGTATAAGATATACATATCATAACAATTTTCTTCGAGTTATCCAACAAAAGTTTTGACTATAAAATGCAAGTGAAAGAGATGTGGCTGCATTACAAACTCTCCAGCAAGCGATCAGTACACAAGTGTATTACTATTACTGGAAATTATCAGTGAAGCGAAACCCAATTGATATTCCAAAATGGACAAGCAAAAGGCAACTGGTGAAACGATTAAGGAGTACGTCGGGCAACTTCCGAAGGGTCAGACTCAAGAACAGCGTGAACGACCCCATGAAACGATTAAAAGCGTCAAAAAGTGAAATGGCTTGTATTGGCCACAAATAAACCAATTCCCTCGCGGAATGTGTTGCCAAACGGAAGTCGATTGTTGTACCATTTCTTATTCTTTTAAATTGTCTGGAAAGAAATAGTACTATTTTTGCTGATGACTATTTGTTTTCGGTACCGTTGGTTGGTTCGAAGGATAACAAAAAGCCTTCCACGGGAATCTTAAAAACGTAGCGATTCTTTGGCCGTGTAACGTGTTATATCGAAAAAGGCGAATGGTGCATCGAGATTTGTCATTTGCAGCATTTCCTTCTGTGGATTGAACATTTGTGGAACGTTGCGTCTTTTTCTTAGTTGGATTTATTAAACAATAAACTGGGAATGGTTTGTTCACATTCTGCTTTAGATATTGAAGTAAGAATCAAATCACTGCTCTCACTTTCCCTGCTTTGCAGCCCATTCCGTCCAGGATCCCTTATAGTTACGAGCGCTGAAAAAAAGGTATAAAAGAATGAATATTTGTATGATTTTCGGTTAAACAAAGTGTACCAGAACCACAACCAAGCGGTAATACTAGAAATGAGTTCCGAAGCATCAAGATCTACGTGCGGCTCATGGAGAGATGCGATCGTGTGATAAAATATTCTCGTTTTAACACTCAACACCACTACATACTTGGTAAATCCGAGACTAGAAGCAAGATCCGTTGCCTTTTGCGCTCGTCCACCCATCTTGCAGTGAAATATCACTTCCGTGCCTGAGTTGGGCTTATCACGTCCAAACTTGTTCTTGAACGCTTCATCCGTGAGATTTAGACCGTCCTCAAGCTGAGACACTGTAAAGACAATGAAATGGGGAACGAGAGGGACAATGATGGATAAATGTCTAGATTGGATGATGAAGTGGAAGTGAGTTTTTTTCTGAGGTAGGTAAAGTATTTCGTTGAACGGTATAGCTTCGATCGCATCGTTCTATCTCCCGCAAAGCAAAAATGATGTGAAATTTGGGGTGCCACGAATGGTTGTATGATATACCTGCTCCATTCTAGATGCTTTGGATTAGTTGCCTTCGTGCATATATTAGTATAATTTAGAGCCCAAAAAGGAAGATGAACAATGTTGGGCTTACTTGCGATAACCAAGTTCCGCAATCGCTTCGAGTGCCATCTGGCTTCGTCGACCCGTACGACAAGATAGAATAAGATAATGATCCACACCCGGCTTGGGCACACCATACTCTTGTGCAAACGCTTCTCCACTAGTTTCGGGTCCGAAAGATTGCTTTATCTTATCCACTGATATGCAAACCGCAATGGTAGAACATTAACATTAGTTTGTGATAAAACTGGACTCTTTTCGCTAGTATTAATAATTTAATAATACGATGCATTTAACCACAAAAGCGACATTACATTTGATCAGTGACTGTTGTGCGTACTTACGGGGAATGTTAATACTGGTGGGAATTTTGCCCGTCTCGGCTAACTCGTCCGGATTGCGCACATCGATTAGCAGCTTCTCCGGATGGTTGGGCAAATCCAACACCTCTTCGTACGTAGCGATCGACATTGTGGTTATACTGCAGCTAGCCTACACGTTACCCGTCCCAAATCTGTTGCTGTCCGTTATCAACTGAAACGAAGTAAAGCAAAATTCGCCCCAGACAGTTAGAGTTTTCATTAGGTGATAAAGTCTTATCGGCACTGTCAGATAAGACTTATATTAATTTGTGTCTTGCTGCTAAAAACAAGAAGCTTCGCTTCGATATGATATATTTTGAGACTTATAATTAACTACACACGTGATTTGATAGTATGCAAACAGCAGTTCAAATAAGTTTATTACAAGAAAGATGTTATTCGGCACACTTAATTCACTTAACTAACTGCGCGCACAGTTAACGGTGGTATCGAATAAAAAACCCCCATAAACTAGCCAGTTCCAAGCTTCACGCTGAGTTCGTTACCAAATGTGAGACAGGTTAAACTGGCAAGTGATGTTTAGCTGCGTATTCCAACCAAGATCCGACGTAGTTTTTCACGCTATGCCAAAAAAAACAACAAACAAAAAACAAACATTAGCGTTGTAGATTCTAAAACCAATTAATAAAAAACCTGTGCACAATATCTTACTTCTTGTAACCAAGTTGGTCCGCTTCTTGTGCCGCTTGTCCCGCACGTACTCCCGAGCGACAGCTGAAAATGATCGGATCACTAGCGGCAGGTTTCTTGCGTCCATACTTCTTTTCGAATTCTTCCGGACTGAGACCTAGCTCATTACGTACAGTTTTGACTGCGAAAACAATAAAAGGCCATTAACAATCTAGTGGTTGAAATCGTGTTGTCGCCTTTGCACGATATTGTGAAGCTTACGCGGAATGTTGATGCTGGTTGGTATTTGCCCGGTAGCAGCCAATTCCGACGGTTCGCGCACATCAATCAGTAGCTTTTCGGGATGATTCGGCAGATCGTCGATGTCTGCAGTGGTGGCTACGAGTTGCGGTTCGATGCAGCCCGGTGCAAATCGATTCCCACCGCAATCGTTCGGGCTTGCTGCCACCATCACGGTACACAGTGAAAATAACAAAACAATGTTCCCCATCAGCGAGATGCTTTCATCGACAAATTTGCAATCGAAATGACATGCAGACTGGACGTTCAAATAGTCTTCCAAATTGCGTGCCAGCCAAAGCATCCAGACAGTGACGTAAAGCAAAAAACCGGTTCTATCTGACGGTAAACACTAGCGGTCACCCATGAAGCTGAACAAAGTGAACGCGCCTATTCATCATGTCTATCATTCGCTTAAAATGGCGATCTCATGCGACAATATGATCAAAAGCTTGCTTTACTGATGATTGACGTACTAAAGGACTGATAATCGGCATGCAGTTCTTATCATATCCGTTTGTTTACCTCGCGGCATAACACTCTTACCGGTAGTGGCGAACGATCGGATGTTAGCATTAATCGTATGGAGAAACAAGCCTCGATGTGTTGCATCTATACTTCCCGCTGAGATATTGGTTTTGTGGCACGTGCGAGCTATCGAAACCGAGGGGCAATAGTCTATGCTTGAATAAGGTCGGATGTGGAAGCTTGCGCGCCGCACTGCAGCTGTTCTCGATAGCATGTTTATGCTTTTCTTTTTGAAATGAATACAGGTGATTTAAATCATTACCACACAACCTGACTCAATTTTTAACCAACATTTGGGGGCGTGAATTTCCCACACAAACAGCGTACTTACGTAATCGTAGTTCTTTTAATTGAAGACGATTAGGCAGATATGTGCGATACACTTGTTGCTAGATGGATTTGTTTGGCTTGTGCCCGTTGCGCCAATGCAAATGTCAAACTTCAAACGTTTTCATTTTGCGCCCCAGTGAAAATGCTCTCCCACTGAGCATTGCTGTTGGTTGTTTCTCATTTCTTCTTTGTTTCCTTTCGTAGCATACTGAATAGTGGGACAAAGTTGATGCGAAAGATGGCCAACAAAATACAAAACAACTGTTTTCGGTACACAAAGTGCATCGACGTTTCAAAAATGCTGTAAATAGCTATTAGCGTTTGATTATCCTATTTATTCTCAGAATTTTTTCAAGAACTTTAGTACACTACATACTTGCTTTTGAATAAAATTATGGGCATTTTTCGTTGTAAAGTAAACAAAAATATTTCGAACAAAAAATATGTCTAGCTCAACATGCGATCACAGCGCCACCGGCGGAGTATGCGTTAACCATCAATTCTCTTTAGATCGGCGGCGCAGAGTTTGTCGTTTTTCGATGCCGGAGTGAAAATCGGATCGCTTTTCTTCTACGCAACCAACGTAAGTGGGAAACTAGTGTACAAAACAACAAGCGAACACGACGGAATGCGTGATTCGTTCGATTACTATGGTGCCAGCAAATGGACAAAGTGTACATTTTACAGCACTTGCGCGAAAATGTAAGGGGCTTTCTCGCGCGCGCGATCATTTGTGCGATTGTGCGTAATAATACGCCAGCAGCGTGCGCAGCATCGTTCGTACAGTGAAGGAAGAAAATGGTGCGATCGTTGTTGAAAGCTGTACAGTCCATCTAAAAAGTGTGCAAATTTTAAGGATAAATGTTGTGCCAAATGCGAGGAAAAAAAAACAGTGCAGTTCGTACGTAGCAAACCCCCACCCCGTCACCTCGTTTGGTTCACCACTAAACCAAACGGCAAACGGGAGGATGCTGGTTGAGAAAAGCAAAGAAAAGGTTGTGTGATGTGTGTTGGTGGGGAAGGAATGGAAGTGGAGAAACGCGAACACGGTCCGGCGGGGTGTGAAGGCACATTCCATTCATAGCTGCTCTTCTTCTTACTCGTTGTGTGGCTTCTTCCGTCTCGTTCGTTCTCTCGCTGTCTAATGTTTAAAGTTCATTCCAACACGCACACACAGACGCCGACTCTTTGGCGTAAGAAGCTGCCGTTGTATATAGAGAGAAAAACCTTCGGTGGATAATCTAATCACCTGCGCAAAACATGTAAACATCAAATTGAATTAGTTTGGGCAGAAGAGAACCCAGTGGCGATCAGCAGCTTAACGGCGAACCGTTGCTTCCAATTGCATGCAGTGCAGCGCGACCAGTGTGTTCCACTGTGGTTGAGGAACAAAATTCCTTCATCCCGCATTCCATCAGTGTAATTCACCTCGTTTCTGTGGACGAATAGTCGGCGACACACTACCACCGTTGCAGCAGAGCATTTGCACACGATTTTGCAAGGCATCTCTCGAGGGCCCAGCTCTGCGATATGCTCCACAACGCGCACTACCACCATTGTCCACAGGTTGTGTGATCCGAAGTTAACCGTGCGCGCCACATGATGATGGCTGCATTCCATTCCGTATGTGTCATTATTATTACCTTCTCTTCGCTCGCTATACGGGAAACAGGGAACCATTCAACATTCTTTCCCCTGTGTGTGCTCTACGCAGTGCTGTAGATTGTGGCCATGTGCGCATGCTGTTATTGCATTGGGCATTGGGTATTGGGTAGCCGAGTTAAGAGGATTTTTTTGGGATTATCACGACATTCCCCCTATGCGCACTTCGTTCTTTGTTCTATGTTTTCGTCAATATCCAAGGTCTAATTCTGAGTTGCGAGATTGCGTGTGGAGCATGTGTTAATACGCTTACCGAGTCAGCATTATCCGGAGTTATACCCCTGTTATCATTTACCCGATAAAGTTTATGTTCAAAATATGGTGTGCCGGGCCTGTAATCCTCATCAGGACACATGGACACTAGCTGCCAGTCCTATAGCAAATAGCGGCAGTTGAGCAGTTTGTGTCAAACCTGTGGAGTAACTAAAAAAGTCTCATTCCTTAGTCTCTGAGTTCTCGCATATCCTCTTAAGAACCAGCCGCTAAAACTTGTGACGATTGATCGAAATTGAAATTGAAATCAATAATATCGAACAACTTCTAACGAATTACATCGAAGAATACCCGGAAAATCTTGTGGGGTTACTGGTGGCACAACAAAAACAGGTTTACGCAACAGCACGTAGAACCAATCCGCAATTCCCGTAAACATTCTGAAGCTGTTCTTGATCGGCTTTAATATGATGCTAGTCCACACATGAATAATATACTGCAATGCAAGATCTTTGTGTTTGATTTGGTCTAACATACCATTTTTCTTTTTTTTTCAGGATGGAACCATACTTGTAACATAAAACATACATGAGAATTCTTCACGAAATATACGCGAATTTTGCGAATAAATTAAAGAAGTAATATAGTGCCAACGAGAACGAGACCCGTGTGTGGATGTGTCCAGTGAAGTGAATTCCCCCTTCCCTTAATGCTGCATTAATTGAAATAGTTTATGAAACGAATCAAGACGAAACACTGTATTACCGCCGTAGGCTGATCGAATGTGATCAACTTGTTAAGATCATAAATCAACAACCAGCAAGAAACAAACGTGTAGAAACCAAAGGGCCAAAGTAAGCGATTGTGATTGTCCTTTGAAATCAGTGGTTTACGAAAAATGTCCCATGGAGGAGCCGCGCGGTACTCACAGTACATATCCGGTGCAGGTCCTCAGCAGCAACAATCGAACGGTGCGGGGAAATCTGCCAACCAAACGGCATCCTCAATGACGACGCAACAGCAGCAGCCACAGGTGCCTTCGCTTCCTTTCATGCGACCACCGATGTTGGTGACGTCATCCGGTGCTTCCATGCTACCACCGCCACCGTGCCCACAAACACCGCCAACCTCCAGCGGACTACCAAAGTATCCTGGGTCACCCATCGGCAGTCTGTCTGGATCCGATACGGATGTTTCTACCTCGAACGAAAATTTGTCACGCGAGGAACGGTACGTACTGAGCCATGCTCGGGTTGAGCCGCAGGGTGAAGAAAATCTGCAAGGGAACATAACACCGGTGAATGAGATCCAAGGTAAGCGTATTGGAACGCAAAATGCTACCATCGTGTATGGTTAACTCACGGATATCTTCCGCATTTGCAGGACGATTCATTGGAGATAAGTTTTCCTCGAACACTTCGTCGGATTCAACGCGCTATGCCACGCCGACCGGTGGCAGCAGTAGCCGCAGTATCTCAGAAACACGAGGTGGCAGCATGTACGCCAATATCGGTACCGGTCCGGATGGACCATCGAACCGTAGCTCAATGGCTGGCTCGAATCGCAACTCGTTGAAGGAACCGAACTCGAATCGCTCTTCGATGGATGTCTCGCAGTCATCGTACAATACGCTTATCATCCACGATGACATCTACAGCTCGGTTGCCTCTTCCGGGCGCGAGTATGCCGGCAGTCCGCCACCGTACATGAAAAAGGAGCGACCACGCTCGTACGGCGAAGCTGCCCCGAATGCCCCGATGCAGGATATATCGGAGATCAGCGAAGAGTACATTAACCAAAGCCACGTGCTGAAGCATCTGGCCAAAGAGGTGAAGCTGTCACGCGCTAATGCGCGCAACAGTCGCCAGCAGTCGAGTGGCGGCTCAACGGCATCCAATATGGACGGTGAGAAGAAGATGGCAAACAAGGGTGGACAAGGTCGGCGGGGCAGTGAAACGACAGCCGGCGGTGGAGGGAAAAGCAATGCGAAGTTGAAAAGCAAGAGCCAACCCGATCTCACCCGGATGTACGACATCGATCCGGAGGAGGTGGAAGCGTTAGTGAAGGAGAATCAACTGCTCAAGCAACAGTTGAACAATTGCTATCTGAAGGTTGCCAAAAGTCAAAAGGTACTCTTTATTTGAATTTCAGTTGGTAGACGGTTGTTATGTAACGTTCGTTTCTATCGTTTTAACAGTTGGAACAGGAAATAGCAAATATCTATAGAGTGCATGAGGAATTGGTGCAGTCTTGCGATCGGCGCGAGCGTTTGGAAAGAGCGGCTCGTACACGGCTGCAGCAGGATTGCCGCAGGCTGCAGGAGCTAAACCGAGCGTTCCGGGATCAGGTCGAGGTCTACCAGAGCCAACTGCATGCATCCTCCGATCATCAGCTCGGTCGAACGCAACAGGACGTACTCATCTCGCAGCTAGTGAATCAAAGTACGTATACAAGGGTTGCATAAAGTTGAGTCTATGGCTTACCCGATAATTTTCTTTTGCAGACAAATCGCTAATCGATGCCAATCGCCGACAATGCATCGAATTACAGGCACAAAACGCGACACTCGAAGAACAGCGCATCCACATTAACGTACTCGACACGGCACTGAAACGTCTCGAGGAAGAGGTTAGTACGATGGAAAGCGGCGTGAGAGGATTCATTGCTATATCTAAAACTCTTCAACATCACTTCTTCCAGTGTCGGCAAAAGCAAGTATACGTGGAGCGCTGTGCACAGTTGCAACATGCGTTACAATCTCTGCAAAATGCAAGTGAACGACGCGAACAGGCTGAGCGAAAATTGCGCATCGACTACGATAACGATCTGCCAAATCGAAGCGGTAGCAGCACTAACAGCGAAACGGACAACCTCAAATGGCAGTTGCGTGAGAAGGACGCGCAAATACTACGGTAAGTACGAAGTTTACGTCATTTTTACTTGGTCCTCCCAGTAATGTTGATACATGTAAATGTTTAAACTTGAACTTCGCAGGTTGGAATCTGAATGTGCCCAGCTGGAGCAGCGTAATCTGGAAGAATCAAATGTGCGCAACGTGGCCAAGCTGGCCATGGAGCGAAACTCGCAGGAAACGGAGCGTATTCTTGCTGAGGCAAAGCAGGAAAAGATTCGTTACCTTGACGAAGCACACGCAGCCAATCGGAAGGTGACGGAACTACAGACTCGGCTGAAGCTGGTGGAGAACCGACTCGCTGAGAAGGACGCTATGATACGTGCCTACCAGGGACAGAAAAGTATGTGCTCGGCAATTGGTGAATGTTAATCCGCAAACATATTTTCAAACACACGATCTATTTTCTCTCTGGTAATTTCTACCGCTTTCAGTTTACGGCGGCTCGACAAACTCCTACGGATCGTACAACCTATCGTCGGATAGCTTCGCATTGAATCCACTGGGAGCGTACAACTCGCAGGCGTCGTACGTGGACGTGTCGAGCGGTGCTTTCGATGTAGCCACCGGTACCGGTGGCTCACTGCTCGACCCATCGTCCGTTGTTGTAGGCCCGTACGGTCCAGCAGCAACGGCAGCGGTTGTGTCCAGTTATGCGTCCTCTTACGGTCCAACCGCCAGCAATCCTTCCTCCTTTGTCCAGAGCTCCCTGAATCTCCCAACCGGTGGTGTTGTTGGTGGTGGGAGTGGTGCAGGAGGTGGACCCGGTACCGTTGGTGCCTATTCGTCTCCGGGTAGCAGCAGTACCACCTCGAACTACAGCAGCTCGGCCAATTTCGGTGCCGGCAGTGAGCACACGATCTACGACAGCAAGAGCTACGACGCGCAGCGTAAATCGATCGACGATCAACTGAAGCAACTCGATGAGCAGTTGCTGAGCAAGGTGAGTGAACTGTCGCTGGTGGAGAAGCAGCGCCAGCTAAATCAGCAGGCAAGGGCACTGGCGGCTAAGCTGAAAGCGGTTGCCGCCAACGGAGGAGGACGGGCTGGTTCGTCCGGTCTTGGTACGGCCAGTGACACCTCTTCGGCGGGCTCGAGCACGGACGCGAACGGCAACGGTAATCTGCTGCATGTTGCCTCTACTAACCCATCAAAGCCTACCGGTACACGCACCGCTTCCTCCTCTACCTCCTCCTCGTCTTGTGTGCCCGCTAGCGGTGGCAAATCGCATCAGCTTCGGGGCAAGGTGCCGCTACCATCAACGACGGGGACCGCGGCAAGCTCGACGAAAAAACATCATCACAACATGGCCAAAACGACCTCCACACCCGCGATAGCTACCAAGAAATCTCCCGGTGGTGCGATCACCGCATCCGTGGGCACCAATACCACGTCCGGGTCAGCTAATGGCAACCATGGCAAGAAATTAGCCGCATCATGCAAGAACGTTTCCACCTCCGCAACCGATTCGTCGTCGTCGTCCTCCTCTGAACCGGAAACGTTCTATTAAGCGTGAGGATTGCCTCCCTGCAATTGCTTGGATCATTTTAGCATTCTTTCCTTCTTCCCATACCGTATATCATTCCGCATGCATGCCGCCGCCAACACCAAAGATTAAAACAAGAAAAACAGATGTCAAACGCGCAGATGAACGGACGTGTTGCACAATTAGCGCAAGGTTTTTTTTTTTGCACTAGCGGTGTACCTATATAGCTTATATTTATTTCTTAACAATGGTAGCAGATAGACAGCAGCCCACCGGTTTACTTCGGTACTGACTTCCGTTTTGGTCGCGCCCAGAGCACAATCGTTGATCGATCGTCGAGAATAAGCAAGACAAAAACATGAGGAAGCACTCGAAGCGCAATGGGTGATGAAAAGCTACTGCCCAGTTATGATTTTCGCTTGTTTTACATACTTTCTTTTTAATAATTACTCTCGGGCGAGCTGGCAGGGATGATGGGCACCGCGTGCCTGCGTGTTTGTGTCCTTTTTTTTTAGCATGTAACGGTGTAACTAATTTATTTGTAAACTGTGCTCCTTTTATTCCACCCAAACCAACGGGTCGGAGAACAGGGTGTCGAAATCCACGGGTAAAGAGGATCGCCGTAAGTATCGCAGCGCGTTTTGGCGATGGGAGAGGGTTTTTTTTAAATTGGGTTTTAGCTTCGTTTGGTTTCCTGCCGCGAGACCGCATGACTGCATGACAACAGCAATAATAAAAAAGCCACAGTGCGGGCCAGGCGAACCGCAGGTTAATCGTAAGGGTTAGCTATACACAGAGCTATCAGAGCGCGGTAGGACTACTATAGGTTTAGAGGGACAGGTAATTAGCGTAGAATTTGTTGCTTCAGGACGACCGATCGTTTAAGCACGACCGATCGCGATCAGAGTAGATGAGGAATGTGTTGACAGTACATGCGATTAACTTCATTACCGTACAAGACGGTAGATCATGACGGTAGCAGTAACTACTAAAAGTAAAATTACCTCAAAAGTTGTCATCGCTTTTCATCCATGGCTCTAAATAGATATGTTTTCGTGCTTCCATACCAAACGATCGTTTAGTTGCACTCGTCAGGATACCGAACAGCAGGTTCGTTGAGTTTTAATAGCTACGAAAACAAAGGGAAACACTCCAGAAACGATACGAAACCTTTAAACGGAGGAAATAAAGTCAAGAACAGATGCATTTAAAACAAGAGGTCGAAATGCCAATAGGCTGTGTGTTTGTTTTGTGCGTGTGTCGTGTTGAATGCCGTTTTCTGTGTGAATTTGTGTTTTTGAACGATATAGTTTTCCTTCCCAAGCTGCCATTTAACGCAAAAACAGAAAAGTTCGATACCTTTCTCAAATGTTCGTAGGTTGGTGCTTTCATTTGTTTTTAGAAAACATGATTTTATGAGCAGGATTGAAGGTGTACCGATAACTTCCAGAATAATGTACGATGACACCTTTATCTTTACTAGCAAACGTGTGTACAATCCTGTTGAGTTTCATAGACCGAAAGCAGCTCATAGTATATAACGCCTACTTGGTTCAATCCCATAGCAACAGGTGACATTAATTGGGAAAGTAAAACTGCCCAAATGGCCCTAATTAACTGATGACATAATGTTCCTAATGCAACCTAATATCAATCACGATTTGTGTCTCTAATAAGCGTGCTGTTTATTGTGCATTTGTCTTTTTTTTTGCAATTTGCTACTCGGGATCAGGTAAGTTGTTCTACTTGAAGCCATCAAGGGCACTGAACGTAGCTGCAGGGTAAGCATTCTATATGGTCCTCATTTGGTAGTACCAGCGTAGTATACGTAATAATGGTAGTGGATCATTTTCCATTTTTCATTCTCAGCGAGGGCTTTGCTGCTTCCCAAGCTTGACCACCAAGAAACCGATTCAATCGCTGCTGGCCGACGAAGTGTCTGTACTGTCCACTAACAATAGTGAAACATTTCTACAGGTATGCTAACGGACCGCTCGTTGCAAATGATCCACGTCTGTTCCGAGGTTAAATTTTTGTTTATCTCCAGAATCTGGCACATATTGGATCGGACCGACGTTCGGAACAACCTCCCGAGCGTGATCAGCTAGGTAGTGGCGGTGGTCAAAAGGCGGACGATATGGTGCTGCTGGAGAAACAAGGCCGGTGCTCGCAGAAACTGCGAGGTGGCAGCAGTTCATCCAGCGGAACCTTAGGCAACCTGGCACACGTGTCACAAGCCGTGGGACAAAACATGACCGACATCAGTAACATTGGAGGATCGGGAGGTGCGGGTGATGTTTCCAGCGGTGGCTCAGTTGTCTCCAGTAACGGCAATAAGGTGGGGATTGAGGAACGCAATGGTTTTATCGACCGCGGACTAATCGCATCTCTTGCATAGGTCTCAAAGATGTTATCCGGTGTTTCGCAACAGGCTACCCAGCGTGGATCTTCTCTGCCACCGAGCGCACTGCCAAGACCTCCGAGAAGTTTGAAACCACCGCGCAAGATCGAGTACGGACGGCTAAGTGATGGAGGAAGCGAAAGTGGTAAGAAAACACGCGCTACAACACCACCATCGCCGGCATCTTCCTCCGGTACCAGCCAGGGTGGGGGCAGCCTCAAACGGTCCGGTCGTGAGTTCTCGCCCGCGAAGGGAAGTTACGTTGAAATGAAGGACACTCTACAGCTAACCAAGGACTACCAGAGTGGCACTACGTTAAAGCACAAATCGTACGGTTCGATGACAACGGTGGGTTCCGGCGGTGGTACACAACCATCCGTGGCCAAATTTGGCTTTGGATCTTCCAGATCTGGTACGGGATCGTCCGGACCATCCGGTGACTATCCTTCGACGAAAAACTACCAACGATTGGAGGATCCATCGCCGACCGGTCCTACAGCGGTTGCGAGCTCACTAGGCCATCGGCACAACAATAGCTCCTCCCAGTCGTCTCAGTCACGCAAAAGCTCCGGTGACTCCGGCACCCTGAAGCGATCGCTTCTGCCAAATACGGGCCGTAAGCCGAATGTTGCTGGAGGTATGGCCAAGAGCAGCGGATCACGCGACTCGTTGAATTCTGCCTCGTCCGGTTCGAATCACTCGAATGTGGGACCGGCCCGATCCAGCCCACAACCCCAGCCCCATCCCGCCGGTTCGGGATATCATCCACATCAGCTGGCTTCCCGCACGCCACCCCGTTTTCTTCAGCACCATCATCAACCTTCCACCTCCGTTGAATCGAACAAATCGCATTCGAACTACCACAGCATGCCGACGGCCCAGACCGTCCAACAGTTCCATCACGGATTCTTCGCCAAGTTTCCCTCCCCGCACGCAGGTTCACCGGTGCGAAACGGTGCACAGCAGCAACACCACCCGAAAACTTCATCCTCGCTACCGAGCTCCAGTATTCTGCATGCCGCCGCAAACTCATCGGCCACGTCGGCGATTGGCCAGGCGTCAACCGCTTCCCTGCCACCGAAACCGTCCATGCTGGACAAGATGGTCGGAGGAACGTCCAGTTCGGTCGGCGGTCAGCAACAGCGACGGGGCAACAGTTTGGCGCGGGTAGAGAACAAGTATCGCATTCAATTCTGAGGATATCCGTAGGGACAAAACGGTTTTACCTTATTAGTATAGCAAGCAAATGTTATGGCTGTCATGCTACAAGGCTCACAGTCTTAGTGTCTTACCCAAGCCGGAGTAGAAGAACTTCAGATGTGGATCGAGGATAGTGGAATTTGTTGTAATCGGTATACAATCATTGCTACAAGGTCGATCATGTATCGTGATGGAAAAGAAATTCAAAGATCCGAATCATCCAATTTGCGACACACGGTTTGTAAGTAATCCAGAGAATAATCAAGTGCAGAAGTTAAAGTGACTTAGCAGCAACGTTTTAAAGTTGAAATTTCCTGAGATCCCACTCACAGGCCATCTTTTCTGTACATTACATTGCAAGTTATATGTCCATCAGGAAATTCAAATCTTGTGCCATGGAACTCGGCATCGGAAATTGGTACTTTTGGTAGTGTGAAAAAAATAAAATGGAGAGTGAATTAGTGAAACTGAATAAAACAGACCCACAACCGTCATCAAGTTTGAGTTTCTTGGTTTGTCTAGAATTTCTTTTCCAGTTGGCGATCCGAATAATCCGTGCTTCGATAATTGCTAAACCCCATTCTGTGCAGGTTCGTGGCGAGGGCATCATAAAATGGTGCCCGTCGTATGCTTCACTTTCAGACACAACTGCTATTACCGAACGCGCGTATGTGACCTCTTAAAACGTCTGAGAAGTAGTCCAGTACGGGCTTTTCGCTAACGGTAACTTTCGCGATCTTCATCCACCGCGTTTTGGAATCGTGCGGTTTCAAAGACAATATGTATCGCATGCTGCTGGGGCAAGGTAGCGCTGGAGGCTCTTACTCCGCCCCACCGATGTAATGGCCGTCCAGGCGAGATGAGAAGTGGTTAAACAACTTTCCCGTTTCTTGTTCCGGTTTGTTCGCTTGTTTCTTTTTTTATGTGGTCTCCCGCCTTCCCCAATCACACCGTGATCCGTGGTTCCTCTTTCGCTTAGTTTTTCTCTTCTTGATTTTTCTCCTTCCACTATCATTCGCTTCCTTTTGGATGGCACGATGACGATTTGTGCGGTGAGGTTACGAAACTTGAGCCGCGAAGCTAGGGTGATGCAAAACTTTTCTTTTCTCGTCAGCTCGAAGCGCGCCGAATACGGGTGTATTGGTTACGGGAAGTTGAAAACAGGGAAATAACGACGGTATGGCCGGAAACCTTCTCACCTCATCTTGCATTTTGCGAACCAGACCTACTTGGATGTGGCTGTGCTGATGGAGGGCTACCAGCTTTATGTTTTACCACGTATCCATCCAAGCACCCACGATTTTTTAAAGGCCAGGTGTGTCTCCAGGGAAGACCATCCCGAAATCCATCGATTCCCTATTTACGTCTGGATCTCCTGCACAAGGGTTTCTGATGAGCACGTATGAGCAATCTTATTACACAATTTCAACAAATTTCTAGTTAAAATCGGCTTTACCATCTCGTTGCAAAGGTAGATATGCTTCCATATCGCCTGTACACAAACGCTCTACACAATTTACCGGTAAAAACCGTCCCCAAACCGTCCTCTGCTGTCCAGAGCATGATCGCCGTAATGTGTTTTCCCCCGCTTTGCATAATTACGTCAGTGAATCTTCGCACTAAAAAGCCATAAATAAAACAAATTTCCGCTATTTAACATGCAAATAATACACGTTCTCATCTCATTCCGTTCGGTTACTCACACAAACACACACACACTTACACACGTTGACCATTCGGGTTCAGCTTCTGACAAAGAACGGAAAAATGTAGGTAACCGACGCCCGTGGTCCGTGGTTTGGAGGAAGGAGTATTCGCATTTGGCCTAAATTACTGTGGCCCAATTTCCCGGGTATGCCTTCCCCCTTGGCAGTACCCGAATGTCCTCGATAAAAAGGGGGGTGGGTTGGTAAAAAAAGGTCTCCATTCTGTCTTGTGTGAGAAAATAGAATAAGTAAATATGTTGGTTGGGCCCCGCTATGTCTATTGTTCAAGATTGTTTGCACACGTGCACAATGTGATCGGAAGCATTCTGTCCATTTTTCATGATCGTTCCCGGGCGTTTGTTTGGCATCATCGTTCGTATTACGTCAACGAAAACTTCAACTTCCAATCCAACAATCCAACAAGCGAAGGCCCGGGTGAACGGCGATAGGACAACAAAACGGCCAACAAGAAGCAACGAAACACCATCGACACATGCCCGATGACGTTTTGATGATGACGATGATGATGACGCTGTCTAACCTTCACGCGCCTCAGTCTCGAATGTTTTCCTTCTCTCTCGCTTTTGCGCTCACGGCTGGGATTACAATTTCGTTTTCAAATCACGCTGATCCTTCTTGGCTTGGCCGGCGGGTACGTGTAGCTGACCTAGAAATGAATTTCGATCCCTTCAGCCCCTCGTCTCGCCACCTTCAAGCTTTCTCTTCTTCCGCCATCGCTCATACCACTGCTTCTTCGGCTACCTCTTACTGCCTCTATTTCCGCGGGTTTGCTTCGTCGTCAAGGTTTCACCTTGCACAACATAGGGAAACCGAACGTAACGAAACTTTAGCAGCCGGGCCCATTAGCCATGGGGAGAGCAAGAAAAAAAAAACTTGTTTCTTTTGTCAAATCCTTTAATGTACGGCAAGAAACGCATCTTCTGCAGGAGATTTTAAAGGGACGCTGCTTTTATTTTCCTTCAACTCCACCTCATTTCCACAATACCAAACATGTTCTCTTGGTGGGTTTTGAATATCTTGCCGTGGATCATCCTTCCCAAAAACCAGTTGAAGGAAAAATTAAATCAACGCAATCGGGAAGGGATGGAATATCGAATGGCTTATTGCTTCTCCAGAATTCAGTCCACCGTCGTCCCAGCATTCCTTTCTAATTCCCCCAAAAACCAGTTGCTGAGTGTAATGCACTGGAAATCGGTTCGAAAGTAGGATAAGCAGGGAATGCAAATAAAGTGGTTGTAATAGCGTACCCTTTTCTTTTGAGGTCAGTTTCAGAATGAGGTGCGGACACCTGAAGTGCTCATTATACGTACTGCAGACGACAGACCGACCGTGTTTTTCACTTCATCTTCCGCGTTGACCTTGGCGCCTTTCATAAATGAGTAAACACGGCTAACCAGTTTAGTGCACCGATTCGACGCGGTGTGTCATAAATTATTTATTGAACCCCACGGGTGCGTTGGAGCAGTCGCCCCCGAATGACTTCAGCTGGAAGACTCTGCTTTTCGGATGTTTTGGGTTTGATTACAGCCAAAGATGCAAAACTCTTCGCGCGCAGCAGTAGTCTTCGTCCCAGTGCAGTGCGTCCGTCACCTGTAAATCGCAGCCAGTGTCCATTATTCTCATTATACGGCTTTCCCCGACCCCAAAACCTCGGCCCGATTCTGTTGGCTCGGCGGCGCTATTACACCGGTTTGGCGATTCTGGTCGTGCTCTCTGTCTCTCTTCTCGCTCACTCTCTCGCTCGGCCAAGGGAACGGAATTGAGGTCAGTTAAGAAACGGTTGAACGTGAGCCACTACACTGTGGTGTGCGAGATGAGTGTACAATACATGGGGCTACAGCGCCCCATGTACCTTTGAGTGAGGGAGAACGTGGCCCGTGCGAACCGAAACAATGCTGAACAAGATGCAAGTTTGTTGATTGAACAAAAACAAAAAACATCCCCCCCTGACACATACACAGCTCTCCACCAACCCCATAAAAGCCGGTTCCGGCGTTTCGCGATCCAAGCGAACCATACGGTGAGAGTGTGTGGATGTGTTTTCGTTTATTTTTTCTCCTGCTGCCAAACGCTACGAGAGCGTCATGGCCTACTTCTCACCCGGTTTTGTTTCACGCGCAGTCCACCGTCTCGCTCGCTTTATCCTCACTACTAGTGCTCTCGGTCACTCCTATGTCGGGCAGCCGGAGTCATGTCTACTAGATTCTGAAGATGCGAAGTAGCGAGAAGTAGCACAAGACGCAACCAGTCAGGAAAGGTCCTGAAACTAATCATGAGCGAGCCACAGAAATCGGAAAACATCATAAATCGAGCAACAAATCTTACTAGAGCTGAAAAATATGCGAAACAATTGCTGTAATAAGATCTACCAGGAATGCATGTTCAGGGCTCCACAAAGAGAATGTAAATATCTTAAGTAAACCCTGTGGTCGTTTCGTCGCAAACATCGTAATCTCCCGTTTTTTCTGCGCTTATCATTTTTTAGCAGGCATCCCGCCACTTCTTCGCGTTGGTCTGCGAAACTTTGGACTCGCTCGAATGGTTTCGCACGAGAAGTGAAAGTTAGCTCCAAAGTCGATTTAATCCAAACGGAGGAAGGAGATTCGTTGTGATTCGTGGAGACGGAGCGAAGCTTATGACACATTATGGGCGCTATGCTTCAACATGTCAGAGCATTACAAACATTCCGTCTTGGATGAAACAGCCATGGAATGCGATTGATTCCTAGCTTCAACAACCCCCCAGTGGCTCCCCAAATCCAATTTGACATTCAAACCGCCATCAGCTGTTAGGCGCGTGTTGATTTGATATCGATTACAACCGGCACTCGGCCGCTCCTCCGGCACTTCCCTCGGTCCGTTTCCGCAGATATCATGCGAATTGTGCGATTGTTCAAATGTGAGTCGGGTTTGTTTTGGCTGCGAGATTTCATTTGTTCTTTGTCAATGCTGTTTTCGCACAAATGCTTCCGTGCTATTGCGCACAGTGGAGAATAGATCAGGAAAATGCTGTCCAACATGAAGTTCGATAGCAGGAGGAGTATTGTTTTTGAAGCTATTTTCAATAGCCGATACAATCAGGTTTGCTTTTGAATGATTGGAAAGCGTCACTTTACATCAAACATAATTATTGTGTTACAAACGTAATTATTATGCACAATTGTAGCAAAAACCCTGTCTGTAGGAAATCCCATAGTGCATTCGCAGGTTTGCTGAACGACTGGGTAAAACTTGAAGTATTGAACGTGTCAGTATTGCCGGACGCTGCTTGGGAGGAGCAGTTCGTGTTTCCCGATGATGCGTGGGTGCGATGGTGTGCGTGTTGCATAGTGTGGTAGTGTTGGTGTTCGACATGGTTAGGCCGTGTAGCGACTACACTTTGGTCTCGACAATGAATCAGAAAATAAGCCAAAACATTAGCGACTTTTAGTTAATTTAATACTTAAAAATAGGTGAAATTTACAAAATTTGCATGGTTTAACTGCGAAATGTATTGACTGTCAAGGTTTGATTGGTGTGCCAATTATACCACGCAATTTCACTTGTTTTGGACAGTGTCTAACCTGCCAAACCGTTGGCCATCAGCGTTCGGGTTCCGATCGGTGAATGCTCCTGTTCTTGCCGCGATCCCAAGGAGCAGTTTTGAAATTGGCACGAAGCGAAAGATTGGCCCATTTTGGGCCGAACAGCGAACCGAATAGCAGGATTGTTGGGCGTGTTACCCACACCCATCGTATGGGTGTGAAGGTAGGAGGAAGGAAATAGCCAGGGCCCGTGCGGCTGCGCTTCCACGCTATGCATCATTTTTTATATTGTTTGATGCACATTTTGTAGTGCTTCAGTTGAGATTTCATTACATTTATTATAAGAACACAATTAAAATTGATTACCGCAGAGACACACACACACACACACACACACTTTTCACTGCACTGTTTTATTGCTCTTCTAGATGGTTGCTTAATGCCATACGGTAATGGGCTATTCATAGCGGAAGAAAAAGTCTCAGAAGAGCGAGAAGTTATAAAAAGCAGTAAAGTGTACGAAAGGGATAGGTATCATATCTTAGCAAGAGCAGCTCAGCATGTGTAGTCAGCCGGTGTGGAACTGGTAGTTGCGGGGTAAATATTGTTCCTTGGGTTGCTGCGATCGGCTCTCGCAGTCTCGTATTCGCATCGTCACGCACTTGGTGTAAAACCGCGGTCGCGAGAGGTTGGTCGATACCGTTGGGGCTGCGTCTTTGCTCACAAACCCAACCATAAAGTCCAATGGAATTTGCGACCGTGAACAAGAAAAAGGAGGAAAAACAACCAACAGTCAAGTAAAATCATCGTCGAATGCGTAAACGGATGTAAATTTGGCAGCATACTCTGGTGTGTTTGTGTGTGTGCGTTTGCGTATGTGTGCAGTACGGTTGTAGCAAGTGCGCGAGGAGGCTCGGACCACGGGAGTGAAAGAAGGTGCAACAACAACACGAAAAAGAAGCGTAACGCACTCACCGTCAAAAAGAAGACAGCGCGCAACGAAGTGAACATAAAGTACAGTTAGAAAGACAGCTCCAACATTACACGTTCCGGGCCGTGTTTGCAAGAATGAGTACGAGAGAGTGTGAGAGAAAGAGAGGGCAAACGATGTAGACAGTGCGGAAGAAACGGCAAAGAAAATGCCAACAGTTGGAGTTTGGAATTGGGTGATTTTGCTTTGTTTTCCAGTGCAAGAACAAATGCACTGAACAGTTTAGTGCGACATCAATCGAGACAGACGATTCAATTGAGTGTGTGTGTGTGTGTGCCTTTCTGTTGTTGTTTTTGTGATTAGAACACGGGGTACTTAAAGAAGTTTTTTTTTGTTATATTCCCGGCTGCATCTAGAGCATAACCACACAGCATGCGATGCAAATGTGTGATCACCATCTGCCGGTGAGTGTTCCGCAGACTTAGGTACCGTCATTACGCCGTGACACGGATCGTGAATGAGTTTACATTTGGCAGCTAATTAATTGTCTATTGCCAAACCCCCGTCGCCGTCGCTCGTCCGCCCACAGCAACGTCGCTTTGTGGCTGTGGTGGTGGTGAGAAGCGAAGCAATAGAACCTGATTGAGCAATGCGCACACTTGACCGTGTGCGCCTGGCGTAACGTGTGTTTGCGTGAGAGCAACAACAGTGGTGTGTGAGTGTGTGCGAGCAGCGCGGAGGTGATCGCTCACAATTTGCTTTTCATTCACGAAAGCGGTGAAATCGCCTCGCTGGACCGTACAGTGAGAGAAAAGATTGTGGTGTTGAGGAAGAAAACTACTGCAGGCAGCGATGAATCGATGCCACCGTTCTGTTTGTGCGTTTCTGTGTGGTGGTAGGTGAGCGCTGTGATAATTGCCACCCCCTCCCCACCCCTCCCTCCCGCATCCGACCACTTTCATAACCATCGCTCATGCTGCCCCATTCCCTGGATCGAAAGTGGCTCGGTGTATTTTGTTTGCCCATTTCTCCGTGATCGTGGCCGATCGTGGCTATTCGTGCGTGCACTTTTGAGTGTGTGTAGTGTCTGTGTGTCTCAAAGCGGTGTCTCAGTGTGTGGGAGCGTGCGTGCGATCGTGATTTCCCCCCCCTGAGGCATCCAAAGCACTGAGCTTGCATTATCAACCTCGCGCATCATTCCGCCTCGCTGCGAGTTCATCGTATGGGGATGAAAGTGTATGTGTGTGCGACAAAGCGAAGAAATAGAAGAAGCGTTGTGTGATCGCGCGTAGTGGCGATTAAGAAAAAGAAGAAGCAGGCCTGCAGCGAAAAAATAAAGAGGCCGTGAGGTGAAGTGAAGCTGTGAGTTAAAATCGAAATCCGTTTAAAAAAATCCGTGAGCTCAGAGTGAGAAAAAAAGGGCTCGCGAGCTCATCGAGCTCGATCAGTGTGTACGGTGCTGTGTATGTGAAAAGCAGTGCAATATGTCCGTGTCTCACTGCGTCCGTTAGTCGCATTTTTTTTTCCACTAACCCGTCGCTCGATCTTTCCCCCGGCGCGCGAGTGACATCACGGAGTGCCAGCCGGCAAGGAGTGTTAAAATAGAAATAGTAATTTAATTCCGCGCAATTCAGGCACGACCGGTGCATGTGTCCGTGCGGTGCGTGTATGTGTGCGAGAGAGTGCGCGTATGTGTGTAAGTCACTCGTCGAGTGATG
This sequence comes from Anopheles marshallii, assembly GCF_943734725.1. Classification (NCBI taxonomy): domain Eukaryota; kingdom Metazoa; phylum Arthropoda; class Insecta; order Diptera; family Culicidae; genus Anopheles; species Anopheles marshallii. The sequence goes on from NC_071327.1 coordinate 82,545,950, forward strand.
ATGGAATTGCGACTACGGTCAGCAGTAGCGGCAACGATAAGTCGTACCATTTTTCTGCTGCACCAACAAATGCCTGGTGGCACGTGGGGCAATCTTATTGCAATGGCAACGGCGGCCACAGCGAGCGAAGGCCATCATAGTTTACCAGCGGCAGTAGCCTACTACAACTACCTGTCTGTGCAGCATAGCCAGATGACGTGACGCTGTACAGTCGGTACGAAACGGTACGGCAGCGTCTCGTTCGGAGTAAATCCAACAGTGGCCACGGTGCTACTACCACCACTGTTTTCCAACCACAATACACTAAGCATCCTACACGCGGGGGTGTGTCGATGAGCAAAGGTAATGGTTTTTGGGTCTATTTAAACTCTTGCATAACTACTGCATTTTAGCAACTTTAAGCCACGTCTGAGTTTTATCTGGTTTTATAACCATTTTCGACCGAGTTTTCTAGGGAGTCAGCCGACTTGCGCCACTCATGGCTCGATGGTCCAAGATGTTCGTCCAATAAAAAAATTTGAACCAAACTTATTCCAGATGTAATATCTCAAGCCGGAAACTAACGGCTAAGGCAAGTGATGCGAAAGATACCTAACAATCCATGGCTTAAATGCATCAATCACAAAGACAATCATTGCATTGCAATTCTATAGCTGTAAATGTGTTCCATTGGGAAGAATTTACTTCTTTTCACACCATAACGCCCGCCAATGGTTCGTTTTGAACAGCTAAATGCATATATCTCTATTGCTCTGAGCCATTATGACATTATCACCATTTATCTCACTCGCTGTGGAACTATTTTGGGGGATATTTATTGCGCTATCTGCATGCAAGATCACGACCAATTTGTAGCTCGCTAGCATGATGTGTTTCAGTCCGTTGTCCATTGGCATTAGTCCGTGTTGTAAATTTGTGACCAGTAATTACCACCGATTAGCGGGCAATCGGGTGAGAACGGTTTGATAAACACACGCGCGCCCTGTTGGATCATTCAATTTGTTGCGATAGATCGACGATTCCATTATTTGCCGGAGGCGATGGAAAATGGTTCGATTACGTGCAAATCTCGAATGCAATGCTTTTAATGGGCCGATCTTCCGAGAAAATTCTATTTCTACTGGATGTTGTTCGCTCTGTTCCATCCGCTAGGAAAACAGTAAAGTTGTCCGTTTTCAGTGTTGGTTTTGTTACAGTTCTGCAACGCTTTATCCTTCCGTACAGTGGCAAAACGTTTTCATCGAGCGAATATGGCGCACCATCTGTGCAGTTTATTTGCATCATTAGAATTATCTCCATGGCACCCGGAATGCAACTTTGCCGTGGGTGATTGCCATTCTTGATGATCGAGGGACAAAGTGTAGATAAATCCTGTTTTTTTTTTATGTTTCCGCCTAGTACCATCTCGAGTTAGACGGAACCATAACACGAAAGCAATACAGCGTTTACACTCCGGAATAGAATTAATTAGATGCATCGCGCAGATATGGGTCAGGTTTACGGTGGTACCAACGCTGTTTCGCAGCGCCGGGCGCTACTCTTGCAGATTGTATGCATTGTTATTTTATGTTTTGCCATTTTTATTCGTTGGCTATCGTTGTTGATCATTTGCCAGAGTGGAAATCTGTCATCGCTTGGGGGCGATTCTGCTATTGAATGTGCCCAGCGACGGAATTCAATTAGTATCCACCGTTTGCTGGTGAATCTCTTTGCGTAGGCAGTAGTTTGAAGTTCCAATTGAAAACACCATCCATGCTGTGCTGTGTTCTGATTGTTTGTTCCCATGGAACTCGCCCCGGCGGAGAACGCTCCGTAGTTGTTTATTGCTTTAGGTTCTTCAGATGCCTTAACTCGCACCATCGATCGGAAGAAGATAATTGCTTAGCCTCCCGATGTTAGTAGTGTGTCTTTTTTGTCATCTGCAATCAAAAACACTTTATTTGTTTAGAAATTTGTTGTCGTTTGTTTACTGCTGTTTTCCCTTAACACAGTGCATGTTCCTTCCGTCACAATGAAAACCGTTGCGCTCGTTAAATTATTCATCGAACTGGAAGGTGTATAAACAAGCGAATTAAAATAATGTCTTACGCATTATTCTGTTGAATTGTTTCGCTTTTTTTCGAATGGCTTTGTTTATGCATTGCGATCGTTAGTTTTAATTTGTTTTGACGATCCGATTTCCCTTCAGTAAATCCCTCATTGAGGGGAAACACAAGCATTCGCTGTACGTTTTTTTTTGATAATTCACAACATAAGTGACGCTTTCTTATGTTTTCCTCCAAGTAAGTAAGGCTGGGAGAAGTAAGGTTAATATTTGTGCAGTTTTGTTCGTGCGGTCCGAAAGTTTGTGGCGAAGCGAAAACTCCACCCTTTTGCATCCATTATCAACTCCGGTCCCTTCGCCTATTGGCATATTATTTCAGCTCGTAAAAATTCGCGTCATACCGGGGCTTTTCTCCCACGGGGGTGGAAGTTGATCGTTACATAACATTGAATCTTCTTCTTTTGCTTGAACAAACCCTTCCGTAACAGCCTCTTCTTAGCTGCTCGCTCCCCCCGTTGGCGTTCCGTTTTGCACATGATGTATGTCACACAGGTTTTGCTGACACAGATGTTCCGCACAGAAACCTCAAGTTTCACGCTTGTTGTACTTTGTTTTAGTCTATTTTTTTGTTTTGTTGTGCTCCAAGTGAATTTCCAAGAAAAAACCCCCTTGGTCCTTGGTCATTTCCCTGTGGGGAGGGGTTTGTTGGGGTAGGTTTGGAACATGTTACGTATCAAGTATGTTAGCGGAACACACACACACACAAACACACAGAGTACTTTCGGAGAAGACACCAACAGAAGGTCATCTGGGAAACGATGGTATTATGTGCACAAACTTACTGTTGTAGGCCAAAAGATATTTGCATTGGGGAATAAAGGGCCGAAAGGGATTGGAAAATACGCTGAAAGGCAGTTCTCTTGCATATAGAGGGACAGAGGGTTAAATTCTTCGAAAAGTGATCGAATACAGCATAATTGAATTAGTCGACTTTTTGGACTCTCGTGACTGACAGAAGCCCGGTGTACAGTGCTGTGAATATTGTTATGACGTTAACGAAAAATTAATTCCATGCTGTATGTCCTATGAAGACTAATGTTCATCTCCGCTTTATTGCATTATCCTTCACCGATCCTGCCAGTTTCGAGGTGGAAAGATTTTGGCTGCCGTCGTCTTCACAATCTGCCCATCAGCGGTAGCTTCACCGGTTGAAAAAGAGCATTGCGGCCTATGTTGGGCTCTCTTAAATGGTAACGGTGTGTGGCATTGAAGGTGGATAGAGTTGCTTTCGCTGTGTCAACGTCGTACTCCATTCACAAACAACACGCTGTGGCTGGACGAGGCTTAAAGAAACGAACGCGAAAGAGGCGAATTGAAGTTGGGAATGGCCGGATGGCATGCGGGTCGTCGTTTCGTGCTGACCTAGGCATAACACTCCATCCAGCTTACTGCCATGGTTTGTTGTTTGTTTGCTAGCTTTTGCTAACCTTTCTGCCGCTACCAGAGCTTGTGATCCCGTACGATGTGGTTCTGTTTGTGGTAGGAAATGTTCATGGATCCAGTCTCATGGATCAGCCTTTTATCAGCAACATCTGAACAGTATTGATAATGTTGAATTTGTTCTAATGAAATTCTAACCGATTCCGGTTCCTATAACATTCGAGTGATGCTGGAATTTACTGGAACAAACATAACTCCTTGGTTTCTCCAAACAAGCTCGTTAAGTTGGTGCTTTTTCGAATGAATCATCAACATTCCGATCGTTCACTGTTCCTCCCCGTTTGCTGGCTCGTGCTCATGGATGGATGTGTGGTTGTGATTTTTTACTGTAACAACATGTTTAAACCCTCCAATATGCGGCTGCAGCCTTGAAGTTGTGATAAATTTTGCACGTGCTTTGTGTTGATTACTAGCGATGAGCGAACACTGGCTGAATGAAGGTCACTTCATTCGTTTCCTTTCGCGCTGTGGAGCATAGTTGCGGTACTGTTTGAAGACAAATCAAATGAGGTTAGACGTAAAGTTTATCGCTACCAGGTTTGGAACTCCTCTTTGTGGGAGATAAAGAGAGTGGCCGATAGTTTGCCGATTAGACGAGGCAGTGTAGTAGTGCACGTTCAAGGGCTAAGGGCACGTCACGCAAAACGACCGGTTTAAGTGGCGGTGTATACGCCTGTCACCGTCGTTCGTTTGCGGGCCGATGAAGAGGCTTAGCTTCTGTGTGTGTACGTGTGTCCGCTGATTCATTGATTGGCAGCCAACCAAACCTCGATGTGATTCGTACTAGTGTATGAGAGACACTGAGCTTTTTCATCACGTGTGTTTCGATGGGAATAGGTATTCTTGAAGGGCTCATCAAAATACTTACCGTAAGAGCTATTTCTTGTGGGTTTTATTTCTGAGCAAGGCATTTGTTTGACATTGGCCAATACGCGTATTGATTTTGAGGCTTATTTACATGCCGTAGTGTTTGTTTTTAACTAGAAAAATATTAATAAATCGATTCGTTCTTTTATTTGTTTTTGCAGATTTTACCGATAAACACACATACCGTGCTCAACCTGTTTCTACCATTAGTTTAAGGTAAGTGAATAGGTTATTATGCTGAGAATTGTTGGTGAATCATTGAATGTGTAGTTTGCTAAGCACAGCATGACTTTATAATTTTTAAAATTCATTTGTATTTCGGTGTAAAATATGCGAAGAAATATCCTTTTTTGAGGATTCGTTTCAAGTTTGAAACTGTTTGAAATTGGACGCCGAATGAGCATAATGACCATGTCAGGATACTTTTTGTCGACAGACGGGCCTCAGTACAGATGCAGTACAAAACAGCTCCAAAATAATTAATGCAATGTATACGGCCTTGTTTCCGTTTGCTTCACACATCGATGAGTTGCGATTGAATTACTGTCCATATATCATGTTCGGAAGGTTTTCGGAGGTTCTGGCTTTTACCTAGTTACTCTTATCGCACAATCTGCAAACAATTTTCCCGTCCATCGACCGCTTCCTCGCACTAAATTACACTGTTGTGCAAATTTGCCCACAAATTGTTTCCTGATTTTCTCACCCGCCCGATAACATCTCGTTACCATGATGACACTAGTGACGGACTGAGCGCGTGTGTGTGTGTGTGTGTGTGTGAAAGAGAGATGTCAAAACTCCATCAACAGGCATTCCTGTTCGGTTGCAGTTTGATATATCTGTGCGTGTTGGCAACACTTTTGCATTTGGAGCGCCATACTGGTCCTCTATTTTTTGTTTCACGCTCGATGAAATTAGTTTTTCAGTTTGTTTGCTTCCAAACAGCCCTTGGGAAACGGGGAGGGGGATTGTGAACATATTTTTTGTTGCTGTCCTGCCGTACCTTGTGCATATAAGCTTTCGTTGCTAAGGGAAACGGAACCTGCGTGCTGGAAAGCATCGTTTCATATAGCGAGCGCGATACAAATAAAAATAATACCCAACAAGGAAAAGCTGTCAGGGCTGCCGGGAAAATGAATGCCGGGAGATGGTGACGTACAGCGTTTTTTTTTTTGTTGCTCACAGTGTGCGTTATCGTACCGTGACCATGGAAACCATCCTGCCTGTCTATTTGTGTGAGGGTGTGTGTGTGAGTCTGCAGCCCAAGGCAGGAAGGATGAGATCTCCACGTCGAAATGCGTCGACCGCGTGAATGGTGGTGTGTGTGGGTATTTTGTGAATTTTACTCAAGTTGAATTCGTTGTCTGTTTCGTTTTCTCCCGTGAAAAAAGGTAATTTGAATGTTTAGAATTTCTGTTGCGGTGCAGTTGAAAGTTGCGGCTTTCCATCTCGTTGAGATGCCGACGAGTGACCCACTTGTAATGGCGCGTGTGTGTGACGCAAAAATCCGTTGCTCAGGGTAACGAAATGATTGGGCTTGGGGGTTGGTTTTCGATGTGTAGGGGAGTTATTTGATTGATTATTTTTTTGATCACATTTTCGCGATGCACAACTTGCAAAAAAAAAAAAAAAAATGCGTCAAAATGAAGTAAAAATTGGAAGGAATTTTGATTCGTCCTTGGTTCATTTTCCCTCAACATCTCTATTCTTTTTTTCATTTTCTTGAGGAAAAACACAAAAGAAATTCAGTGGACAGATCGTTCGGTGTCATTCTCATGACGTGACAAACGTACCAACAGTTAAATATCCTTAATCTCGCCATTAAACGGTTGCAGTTATCAAGCGAAAGGGATAGCATTAACTTTTCGCGTGGGAATCGATTTAATCTCGATCCCCCGAACCAGCAAACAGCAAAAACCAAACGAAAATGGCTTGGAACTTTATGCGAATTCATGAGTGTTGTCCGATTTACGAAACAGATCACGTCCGATGTTTGTTTCTTTACTTTTTGTCGTGTTTTTTGTATTGTAATGTTTTGTGGTATGAGAGTGATATCTTTTCTCGCTCGATACCGGTGACCATCTGGAAGCATGAATTAACAACACACCTTGTGTGTTTGCCAATACTGTGTGTGTCTCTTGCTCTATCCGTTCCGATTGTCTTTCAGTTTCAATCGTTTGCCAAGCGAATTTAGTTGTTTCATGTCGGTTTTTTTTTCTCTCTCCTACGAAGACCGCTTCTCGATGTCACCTAACAAAGAGACTCATTTCCTGCGCACGATTATTTTACAGCAGTAAAAAAATGTTCATGATTGTAATGGGCTGCTCTCTGTGCTTCGGTCTATAATTTTGGCCATAAGACGAAATGGTTAAGCCTGACGGAAGGATAATTTAAATCGTGGTGCAAATATTTGCCCCGAAAATGATTCGTTTATGTTTTATTTTTCTGTAGCTCGCCGTGGGTCTCGTATGTAGGTTACATTACCTTCTTATGCGTATGCGTTGCTGCTTGAGTTCTTTTTCATCCTTTTAACGTCCCCTACCCGGGCGTAGGTTTGTCATTTGGACGACTTTTTTTTGCCATTTCATCAATTTCGGCCCGTGTGCTCTCGGCCTCGTTCTCGCCGAGCCCGTCGAGGTTGATCGTCACCATCACCGGCGCGACTTTGTTGTTGCGTATTGCGTGCTGCTTTTATGCTTGCGCTTCAAACCCCCCTCACGCCCTTCCTTCTGCCGGTGGGTCTCGACCATCGGGCCACTTGTTAGTGACCCAAATTCCTCTGGCTCTTTTCGATGTATCACCAGAGACCAGAGTAGATTTGTGTGTGCGTGTGTATGTGCGTATATATTTTTTTTCGGTGCCTCATTTTTGTCATTTCATCATTGTGTATGTCTGCGTAGGCTACTCACCAACTCACGCACCACGGATCCGATTTGTGGTGCGTGTAGAGATAGTTTACCCGCTGCGTTCCGGCAAAATGAATGAAAGGTGCTTTTTGTCTTTTGAAGGCACGTGTGAGAGGCATGGAAAAGGAAAGCATATTTCTACATGGAAGATATAGGACATTCGCACCTTTAACTCCACGAATACTCGTAAGAAAAACTCTCAAAATTACGATTGTCGCATGTGGGAATGATCTGGAAAGTGAGTTGTCTGTATCGTGGGTTGGAAAAGAAATGTCGATCCGTGAACAATAAAACCCAGCCAATGTTGGGGCGTGAGACGGATGTACGTGAGCTAGCAAACTGCTCACGGAAATACGATAACAAGGAGAGCAAAATATGTTTTCGCACATAAAGCAAACAAGACTCAGAATGTTGCTTTCCGTTTTCGAACTCTGCGCCGTGTCCTTTTGCTGTGATACTTGAAGTGGGTCACATATAGAGCTGTGCACCGGGTATTTGATTACAAGCGGCATCATATCGGTGTATCGACCAGACACCAGATGTATAACAGTTTTAGTATTTTAATTCAAGTGATTGAATAGCTCGTTAACAACAAATGGATATTTTAAAAGCGAAATAAAATCTACACTAAGGCTTCAAACGCTCTTTTACGATATTTTTTGTATTGGTGGGACCTGGAAAAAATGTAGTACTATGAGCTGTTTAAGGTGTACAAACATATTTTCTTGTTTTACTATATTTTTCATTTATTTGGGCAGAAAGGAAATATTTGATTGAAAAAAGAGAACAAACGTACTATGAAGCTAGTTTGTTGTCGACTATACTTAATGGCCACGTTATGTGACCCTCAGACCATACCAATACACTGCGTTATGCACGGCACTATACGTTGCCACTGATAATGCCACCATGCAATGCAGCAATTGTTTCGTCTCGTGTTGTTGTGGCTCTGCACCACCAACCGTAGTGACGAAATCGAACAACGAGACAACGAGTACACCGAGGCCCCCACCCCATCGATTATGGCGCCCGCGTACTTGCACCTGCCCACGATTAAGAGAACGGCAGGATGAGGGCAACATATAAATGCAACCTACTCAAACAACGCCACTCAGTCCCCCAAGCCAAGTATGCCAGTCTGCAAATATTGGCAAAAACCGTCTCCTGCTACAAACGAGCGCGTTTCGTTCGTTCTTTAACCGGCAAAAGGGTTTTGGGTCGATGGTTTGACGTGTGCATGTTTTTTGGGGATGGCTGGCTGTGTACGCACGGTCGAATCAGATAGATTCGCATCCACGTAAAATGACTCCCTCCAGTGCCGTTCTGTCTGGGTGGGAGGTGGGTTTTTTTCGGGAGGGGGAAGCATTTTCAATGCCAAAGTAATTGACCCAATTGTTTGTCGATGCGATATGCTACGGGCGCTGGTTGTATGCTGTGCTGCTCCGCTTCTGTTGTGGCTCATGGGTGTGCGTGCTGTGATAAGTCGTCTGGTGTTGACATTAACCTGATAAGAGAAGGGATAAAGAAGAAACTTAGCGTGGTTTCCAACGCGTTTCAAGAGTACACACAGAGAAATGCAGATAATTTCCCCTTGGCGTGTACCTGAACGTAACGTTATATTGATCTGCATCGAAAGAAATGCGATCATTCGAAGACATTTTATCACCTCGAATGCACACCGAATGGTCTTTTGGGAATTCTTGAATTCTACAAACGTGTTATTGTGGTTAGTTTTCGTCCATAATCAGCTGCACTTTGTGTGCGAGATTTCCTCGCAGTTGAGTTCCGAAAATCGGAATCCGCGCATTTTCCTTGTCAGGAAAAATGGACCAACACGTCTACCATTTGCAAACATCCGAAATGAGGTTATGTCAGTGTCGCTATGGTTTAGTCGATTGAGCTTTTATCGTGGTTGATACATAAAAAAAGAAAATAGAAAACCCAAAGATGCAAGTGGAATTTTCATCATCAATCAAGGCTTGGAGCTTGGAACTCCAAGGACACAACCACAAAGATCGAAGGTTTTTGCTTCCTTCCGCACAACTGGAGGTGCTTTGTGCGCTTCCAATGCTTATATCCTGCTCTTTTCCACAGCATACAGTTTCTTGTTCACTTTTTTGTTGTCTTGTCCACCCCGAACGACAGGACCTTCGTAAGGAACAGCAGTTCCCCTCTGTGCCAGTGTAACGAATTCGAAGGATTGTTGTTCGCGAAGAAAGAGCTTTCCTGCCATGGTCGCAGAGCAGTTTTCCGAGGCGACAGAGGAAAAGTTTGTTTTTATGACCATGGCGCGCGGGACCACCTCCCCCGCACTATCCCGTGGGAAGGAAAACTTTATGCACACTTCGTCCTCCACCATTGCGACCGACGAAGAAGAGAGATAGAGAGAGGTTTTGATGATGGTGCTTCGTTTCGGTAGATTAAACTTTTTTACACTTTCATTACTTCCGACATTCATTTTAGTGTGTAAAGGTATAATATTCGTCGTTGAAGATATGGGTTCGTTCAAAACTATGCAATCGTTTGTGAGTCTTTATTACAGTTGATTTAAAATAATGGTACCATCGTATATGTGGAAGAGGTATTTAATGCAACTTTGCTGCAAGGGTTTTTTTCGGAATACGCAGAGGAAGTTCTATTGCTGCAGTTCTTAAAAATGGCAACATCTTTAACATAATCAAAGAAGCTTTCGGGTACTTTAAGTATAAAGCTGTAATTTTTGTTAGAACAGTGATCTTTGAGTCTTTGGCATGTCATGCGAAACATACCGAACGATCCAACTCGTGGAATACTTTCATGAGAAGTAAAAGCGATGTCACGAAGTTATGAGGATGAACATATTTTATAGATACGATATTTACTCATATTTAACCAGTCATCAGGTCTACACATTTTTCCTTAACACCGCACGAATAAAAACTGCCTGTGGGCGTTGGTGTGTTTTTTGCGCTAGTACGTGTTTGTGTGTGTGGAGTAACTTTTCCACGTAATTTCCCTCGCTTGAATGGCTTCAATTGTTGCGGTCGTTGCTGTTTCCATTGTGCAAGAGTGAAAGCGTGTCTCATTGGTAAGAAGATGCTTCGAAAAGTCGTCGTCCTTCGGTGCTTTCGATCGGTACCGCTGCCCGCATTAACAGCCATAGAGAGAAAGCGGAGTGTGGCGGCCGCGTATCCTGCTGTAATGTTAGGGGTGGGTCTGTTTTTCCGCTGGTGAATAATGCTTTCACTGTCAAGTTCGTGCTGGTGTATGGAAAAGACCTAGCGGGGTAAGATGGGTGAAGTTAAAGGCGCAGAGTTCATCCCTCAGGGGAGATGTTGCAAATGAATTGGAATTTTCCGAATGGATGAAACATAGCAAGGCTGCAATATCGGGTGGAAGGCCTGCATCGAGACGTTCCCGGGAAGTGCTTCGTTCTTCAAAAATAAACCAATTAAGAACCAAGGCCTAAAGGTGGTTGTTGATGCTGCGTCCTGGAGGGTAATGTTAACACATTTGCATAAAGCGTGCTGATAAAAATAGCTAAGCTATACATGTATTATGAAGCATGCTCTCACTCTGTCAGCTGCCGACGACACTTGAGCCCACGAATAGTCACGTCGCAATTCGCCATGCTCACTTTATCGCGCGTCGTAAGGTTTCACTTTCGTCGTGTTTTTTTTTCGTTTGTTTTCGCATTCCACTTTCGAACGGTTTCTTATTTCGAAGCCGTTTTGTTACAAATGGCGTAAACGATCGAGACATTCTTTGGGAGGGTTTTAATTGACGAGGACGAAGAAAAAAAGATCGTGAAGATGAGATCGCTTATGACACATGGTGATGATGTTGCTCTTTGCCCATGCCCCGAGTTATTGCGCCTGCGATCATTTACCCCGTTCAACTACCTGCGCCCGGGAGTTTTGATGAAAAATGTGTTTCTCTCCCCCTTCGGTGGGGGGCAGCTGAATAGATTTTCTTCGCTTGATGTCTACGTGGTGATGAAAAACAACGCTACAAAAAAAAGGAAATGCACCATACGCTGAACCACCACCACTACCGCACTGTGGAGCGACCACTCCGTTAAGCGTGGTCGCGAGTGTGCGTGAGAATTAAGCGCTTGATTGCACTTTCTTTCCCCTCCGCTCACCGTTTACTTGCCACCCGACAATCACACCCTCCTTTACATCACGAGTGCGCAATGGTGGTGCATTTTCTTTGCTGGCGCGCCAACTCAAGTAGAGCGCACAGGGCAGAGCTTGGCCGCTGCGTTGTGTATGTGTTGTGGCCCGTGGCTCGTGTGGCGAGTCGCAGCACGGTGTGCGTGAGATTGCATTGTAAAGCCAGGCGCGCGCGGTGAAAGTTTTTCCACCCGAGTTTTGTGTCGCACAGTTTTATGGGAAGGAGCCAAACATACGAAAGCCCGAGTAGAGTTTGAGGATATTATGTGGAACCTTTTCTCCAACGCTTTCGAAGTAACACTTTGGATGACGATGGGTTTGGAGTTTGAAAACAAAAAAGAACTTACGGATAAACTCGCTTATTTATTGTAAAATTTTCAATGTTTTATTGCACACGATCACTTCCGCGATCGAGCGATCTTTTCACAACAGTATTGGGTTTAGGCGTGATGATACAGCTGGTGCGATTCGGTTTGCCAGCAACATGCGACAGGCCAAACAAAACAATCCCTTTACACTTGGGTGATCTATTTTGGTGCATTGAAGTTTACGAACGCGCATATTGCAACCGAGTGTGGTGCGCGAGAATGATTGCCGTTTGAAGTGAAAGGCAGCGTTTTGAAGTGTGGCGATTAGGCCGGGTAGCACTTCCTTTCCTTTGGGGACCTGTGGAAGGTTGGGGTCCCGCTCGTTGTGGGGCAATACCATCGATAAAATGGCATCTGGTGTGAATCGTGTAAGCGAACGAGTTTCGCCACGCTGTAAACTTTAGAATAAAGACCGGAAAATCAGCATTTTCCGGAAGAAAAGGCAGAAGGTGTGGAGTCAGTTGCCCAGACCATCCCCTACGTCATCTTGTGTCTTGTGTGTTGTTTGGCTTAGTGGTGTTGCATGGGTTTATTGTTTGGAACGGTACGGCGGCAAAATGCTCACCCAAGATCACGCAAAGTTTAAAGAGTAGCCAAGAAGGGGAACAAAAAATGTGTCTTGTTCGGTGTCTGCAAAAGGTGAGTGACACTTGTGGGTTAATGACGCACACGCGGTGGGTTTACATTGTTGCCGGGGGTCGATTTTGGTGATCGAATTTTGAACCTGAACGCACACAGAGAGCGGGATCGTGAAGATTCAGCATAAGACAGCAAGGCAAAAGGAAAGGATCCCATCTTAAAAACTGTTCGTGTGTGAGTCATCGGTTTTTGAGGGATGTTTCGAGCGGACGAAACGAGTTCAAGAACGGTGAACTCACAGTTTTCGTTTATTTTGTGTGCTCCGTTTCGCCCCGCTGCAGGCCAGTGAAGAAGTATCGGCGGGGTGAGATAAGATCGTGTCCCTCACCTGAGCGGAGTTTGTTGAGAAGAAGCGTTAGCGTTGGAAGTGACGTATAGAAGCTATTAATCAAATATTCCGACATCCGCATCCATGGCGAGGGGCGCGCATGCATCTCGACAAGACCGTTCTTTAGCAAATCTTCATTGCGTTTGGCATTGCTGTTCGCTGGCTGCAATAAAAGCTGGAGTGCGTACAATTCAAGGCCATCCTCAGGTTCAATGACGAAGTGAATGCTCCTCACTGCAGACACACAGTTTGTGTCTTGCGAGTCTCGCATGCTTGCCTCTGCGGTGGTGGTATTGGTATTTGTTTGCCTACTTGTTGACAAACGGGAAACACACAGGCAAAAGGCTGGCCACGCAACGTTTATCACATATTTCTATGCACATTAAACATTACCGATCGGTCGACAAATGCTTGGTGGTGTGGGATTGTCGCTCGTTTGAGGATCGATCGCGAGCTGTGTTGAGCTCGACCCGCTTGGGATCGCCCCTACATCATGAAGCTGCTGTAAAAGAATTGGTTTTTGGCGATCCTTCTATTTCTATGGCACCATTTTTCACATTTGCCCAAACTCTCCATCCCGCACATTGTTCCGGACATGAGTCGGCCATTTTCTCGCACGAAAATGTCAAGGTCGTCCGCACAGGCAAGACGTAACGTTTCCTTTACGTGTCACCGTCGCTGTCTTTTTAGGTGATTTGGAATTTCCTCACCAAAAGGTCGCATGCTGTGAGAGCTTTTACGCGAGGCGGAGAATGTGTTTCCGTCCTTATCTCGCAAGTTGTGTTAAATTTTTGCATATGCATTACAAAAAAAATGTTGGCAGTTGCAAATATCATCGTTACAACTTCGTTTACTTGTTATAATATTGATAGGTCTGTTGGTGTCATACTGCAAATCGCTTCCAATTCCCGGTGTTCTAAGCGCTCCACTAACCAACCACACGGGTACCTTTGTACGCGTTGATTCGCGGTCAATGATTCGTGCGAATGGTTCTGGTTTTCTTGCTCTTTTTTCACTTCTGTACTTCGAACGTTATGAATATTTATATCAAAAATGCTGTACAATGCTTCCGCAGTGCGTTGCAATGGTCCGTGTACAGTGATAAACCTAACATTAGGGTTATCAATTTTTGTTATGATTTATTTGAGGAACAGGGTTTCCTGTTCTTTTGCGCCGGGTTTGCGTGTGTGTGAGTGAAGCGCTTCGTTTATGATGCTGCCATTTTTGAAGAATAATAAATCAAGATTGTACAACAATTAATAAACAGGAATTACATAACGAGCGTTACGCACATTAGCAAGCAATTCACTTTCTTACTGCATGCTGTGGATCTGTGGATTTGGACCACTAACAAATGATTGCTGATCGTCTTATCTACGAAAGAGGCGGTTCGTCACGGGTGTGCTTTATCAGCAAAATGTGCGCAACTTTGTACTGAAGCTGTTTTGTTGGGTACATACCCGGGCCCTGTCATTGGGTTTTGGGTTGGTGTAAACAATTGATATCTCTGTTGCGTTGAAGAAATGTGAAGAAGAATCTACACAACAATAAATGAAGTGTTCGGTTACATATTTTTAGAGTAGTTATCTATTGATAGGATTCGATTCAATTATCCTTCCAAAAATCAAGAACCCTTGGGAATATCTTAATCTGAAAGTAAGAAACGTGTCTGAGAGGTTTCTGCGAGTACCTGCGAGTATAAATATTTCGTATTTTTTGCTACATTGATTGTTTCTAGACATTGCCAATTTGTAGTCTGGCATTGTCGTCTGCTCAATTGTTTGGTAAGCTTACGTAGTAGAGTCAATTTAATCCATTATTATTAGCTTATCCATTAGCTTATTAGCTTAAAGGGATCTCAACAATTTTTACAATTTTTCACATCTTGGACTTGAAGATGTTAATTGTTGAGGTCTTTTTACATCCCAGTCATGGGAGTTGTTCCGAAAGGCCAATTTAATTGTGTTTCAATATTTACACATAATATAATATAATATAATATAACATAATATAAGCGGACAATAATATAGCACAAATCAATAGAACGTCAGTTTTAGAATAAACTTCAATACTTCAATACTTACTTACTTACTTCAATACTTCAAAACTTCAAAATTTCAATAGACAACACATAAACAAACAAATCAGGCAGATATCGTATTATTAATCCAAATAAGAACAAAAGATATGCGTCATGACTTAATAGCATGTCCATCCTCCATCAAGTGTGTATTCACAGCAGTATGTTGGGAAACTACCGTCTTATGACTTATCCTTATGGAGGGGTATGTATCCAAAACAATATAAAAATTTGGCAGCATTTTCTGGCCATTAAAACGTTTATGGTTATCGTTTTGTTGCGGAAATTAAGCCAACGACTCTATTGACGCTTCCAGACTGGTGGAACCTGTTTCGTTGGTTAACATCATTAGAGTGGCACCGCGTCTTCGCAAAGGGAAGAGGTAAATTATGAGGCCTTGAGAACTGGTCGCGACTTTAAAGCTGAACGCATCTCTGGTCTGGGTGGCCCCGAATAAGTGGGACATTGTGGTTCGATAGGAAAAAAAACCCTACCTAAAGCAGTACACAGTTTTCACCGGGTGGAAAAATTCTGTTGGACAAGCAATTTTTGTAAGCGTTGCTGGACCGCAATTCCCGGTGGGATGGTTGTGTTTGCGGGATGAAGGAAAGGTGCACCAGTAACACCCAAAGTTAACACATTCCAGCTAGAGCACAAAGCCACCCCAGCCCATAAGCGCCTCCGGTTGGATTATCCCGAGCGTTACGAAGGTTTTGTAAAGTATAATACAACGCAAACGGCGGTACACACACACACACACCGGAAGGCAGGAAAGGGAAGGCACGATCGTATTCGAGGAGCTGTTTAGTTCGCGGACACGCGCGATCTTGACGACGGAGCGCTGTCGATTCATGGAGTTCATGAACGAGCAACTGTGAACGGATGAACTGGTTTCAGCAGAAGGTGCACAGGGTGTGGAGCCCGCGGGTGCGAGGGCATGATTGTGCGAGATCGAGTGATCGAAGACGCGATGCGAGCCCCACAATGAAAACCGGTTTGTCCTTCGCAAAGATGTTGAAGTTTTTTTTCTTGCTCTCTCTCTCTCTTTTGCAGGATTTAAGTTAAACTTCCTTCGTTTACTTGCCTACATGCGTGGTTTTCGGTGTTGTTGTTGGTGCTGCTGCTGCCTTCAACTTTTTGATTCCGAAGGGAGCTTTCGTTCGCGTTGGTAATTCGTTTTAAAGTGAAGGAAAAAAGCCACAGCGAAAGAATGCTCCGAAATTAACTTTGGGTTGTCCGGTGCGGGAAAATTGATCGCAGCGCCCCTCTGGTTGGTTTCATAATTTGTAGCATAGAGTTAAAAAGGGCATAGTAGTGCATTGTATCGTTCAAAAAAGCGCTTTTCCAATTTTTAGCATTGAACTCACAGTGGGTGATTAAGTGATTTAACATCTTCCTTCCACTGCACGCATATTTTTCTCGATGATGAAAAGCTGACATAAATTGCTAGAATTTGACGGAACCTCAGTTGTTAATAGAGATCTTCTAAAGACTATTTATTTTGGTCTCCAAATGTACGTTCCCCATAATGTGCGAGTAGTTCGTAACTGTTTCGGTGTTAATTATTGTCTCGTTCAACGAAGAGAAAAAGGAGCATTAGAAAAGCGCATCGAATAGCAGCAATTCTATTACGTCAACGGTTGTACAGTTCGCCACTTTTCCATGCAACCCAGCTGGACCCGCCGGGGGGACACGGTCACTGCTATATCTCAAGCCGACGCAATTGCACGCAAACACTCGCAAACATCATTCCCTCCCAGTGCCCTACACCTTCCACCGCTTGGCCGGTGCGCTTTATCTCACTGCGATTATAGCATTCAACAAACACGGTCGCGGGCTGTCAAAGCCGTCGGGTGCCACCGTCCGAGTATCGCGTTGTCCACGTGCCATAAAGGGGGAGGCGGTACGGCATACCCAATCCCACTGGCAAGGGAAGCTGCTGCTGTGCGTGCGTGTGTGTGGGTGCGTGCCAAGCGAAACGAGAGTAATACACATTCCACTTGCCGAGTTGAAGCCGAAAAACCCCAACCTCAAAGCCGGAACGTGCACTGGTGCTTGGGCGGCTTACTCACTCACACCACGCGATGATGACCACCAACCTTTCCCCATATTTTGTTGTTGCTTTGCCGCCCCCCCGTGGTCCACTGCAATGAGCGGTCAACGGAAACAAACGGCCACAAGAAATTGGCGCTGGTGGAAAACACGTGCCCTTGCAGTCTAAAATTAGTTCACCGTCGTCTGTGGTTCTTCGCAGCGCGTCAGCGGATTTTCCTCAGCCGATTGAAGTGTATATGTGTACCGTTCGATGCAGGGAAAAGGGACACGGGTTTACGTATCGAAAATGGGGTTTGGATGCGTTGGCTTTCCGGAGGCAGCCGTTTTTGTCAACCAACGCCTGTTCTGGGGAAAAGTCGCTGCTCTTGGATGGGAAGAACGACTCTGCTGAGATGAAAAGCTGTTTAGAGCGTGTTTTCATTATGCGGCTTGCGTTGGTGTTACGTGTGTTGCCTTACTAGAAATGAGTATAAAATGCTGTACATTAAGCAATAATAATTAACAATACCTGGAAGCTGCTTACTGCACTAAAATAAATATGTTTTCATCCTTCTGTAGTAACTTGTTAGTATGATATTTTCCACACTTTGAAGTTCTTCCCGTCCCAGGTTCAGTGAGAGATTTTACACTGAGATCAGTAAGAAATATTCTTGTTGTGATTTGTTAGTTTACTTTTATACTAAACTCTTTTAAAGATGCTTAGATATAAATTGTTCCCCGTTTCACGCAGGACTGACCCATGAGGTTGTTGTGTCGATAAGGAAGGAGACATACATTGTATAAATAATTTAAGAAATTATTGTAATATTAGACCTTCTAGACCTACCAAGCTTGATTTTGCACAACAACCTGTTAAAAAAAATCCTTAAACTTTTTTCTCATAAGTTCGTCCCAACCAGCAAAGTGCAACAAGTGTGAGAAAGAGGCTATGAATGTTCGCCCTTCGTACGGGATAGTTTCTCATCAGCTCACAGCTCACGGCTCATCTCGCTTCGGTGAGATTGACTTTACGCTTGTTGCATCTTTTCATCGGAGCGCGTTACTGCACTACAGTCAGCGAGTCCTGGGCTTGGTGGACCGCGTCACACCTACTTGACGTCGGTTGCGTGTTGATTTTTTGCCCCTCGTCACGCGTGTCGCAAAAGGGCAACCTTCTCCACGACCCTTCTTGTACGCCGTACCGTTTGGCAAGCGAATGAACGATAAGCGAAATCACTGGCCGGGCTTATCGTTCTGCCGGTTTAACCCGTCAACGAACGCCAGCGTCGTTGGCTTTTGGTGCATTTGCCGCAGCCTCCACTTCCTCTTCCTCTGCCCGGATGATGGTTCACGACTTGAACCGGAACGTTCCGGGGACAGCGCGACATATGAACTCTGGGAAATGCATCTTTTGCGAACAAAGAGAGATGCAAGAGAGGGATAATGAGAGAGAACGAGAGAGCGAGTGTGTGTCAGTGATCTTTCGAGCTCATCAGTCACACGCGCATCAGTACCCCCTAAAGGCTAAATAGAGAGCAGAATGATAATGTTCGTGTTTATGTGCTGTTATGCTTTGCATGTGTCTGTGTGTGTGTTTGCGTACGTGTGAAACCCAAGAATGGAATGGTCAACGTTCGCGCACAGTATTCTATTCTGAGCGACGAGCGGCGGATCCGTGTCGACGCCAGGGGACTCGTCCGGAGGTAGTCGACGGAGGCCCAAATGGAGGAAGTGTGCCAAACCAGTTAGTCAGCTGCTTCAGCTGTCAAAAACCTTTTTCATGGCCGCCCGTCAGGTTCGCGTTTCCTCGGTCGTCACTCAGAATGATTGTTCGGATATGATTCGAGAACGGGACGGTCTGTGCTAGTTTGGTAAGTTGGACTTTTCGAAGATGACGATCACTGAGTCGTGTAAGAAAAAAGTATTGCCAGAATAAAATGATGATCTTTCGAAGACGTCCTTGAAGTCCGCTATGTCAGACCAGATGATTATTTGAATTTCTCAAACGTCAATTCAAATGTTGCCTGTCACTTTGACATAATTCCTTGCCAGTACTCGTACAGTGCTATAGTAGAATCTCTATTATGTTGTTATTAGATTCAAAAGTTTCTAATGTCAACAACATACAGATTTTGTTGATAGTGTCAGTCCCCTTTCGTGCATAGGCGAAAAGGTTACTGACTCAATGGGATAGCTTAAATTAAACTTCAACGGAACAATTTGAGTGAGTTTTATGCGCTTTCCGTTCTCCAGCTGGTGTCTTCCCGGCATCGTCTTGGTCATGAGGCGCTCGTGTTCGGCTGCCTTACCTTATCCCCAATGGGAGAGGCGGGTGGGGGGTTTGGTATTATTTTCCATTTCCCCATCATCATCATTACGCCAACATCAGCATCATCATCATCCGTTCGCATTCTAACGGTAACTGAAGCTAGAATGTATCTCCAGTATCCAATTCCCCTACCGCTATCTGCACCCTTAGATGGTCTTTGGTAGTATTTTCCTTCGTCTCGTCCGATTTCCGCTTCGTGCGAGTTGCCATTTTCTTCTATTCCACCATACCGCTTCCCTCTCTTTTTGTCTCGTGTTACGCGCTCCAGTGGCTTTGTAGCCATTTTGTGGTTGGTTGGTTACGGTGCTGCCTAGCTTCCTGGTTTTAAATGGCCCCCACCGAATGGTTTCTGGGTTTGTGCCGTGCGGTGGTTGAGAGATTCCAGCGAGACATTCCCGTTCGGTTCATCTCCCTGTACAGCTGTGTGGAAAGGAAAGAAAGTGCAACCTTCCCCCCACCAATGTGGCCCACCACCTCACCTGTGGTCGATGAAAGAGAGAGGAACAGAAAGAAAAAACCGAAAGGTGATGGAGGTGATTATTATCGGAAGATGGAAGACCCTTTACAGCTTCGGGCGGCCACTGACTGGACACGGCGTCTCGGTAAACTGGATCTCGAAGGAGGTTAATGGCAATGCAACACTCCTCCGCCATTGTTTTGGACCGGGTGACGAAGGGGGAAAGGAGGGAGGGGGAATTGGGGACTAAACCTAGCCACTCTCGACGTGGGCTTGTGCCCGGTGGAACCGGTTCATCTAACGCAATCAGCATATAATGCTCCGGTGGTGGCTTCGGTCAAAGTGGTTCGCGGCTGGATGCTGTTTCTTGAACGTGTGATTTTTTACGCACATGTATTTTTTTTTCCGGAAGCGACACGTCGCGGCCGGAGATAATCGGCGGGTCTCGTTAGAGTGTGTCAGAGAGAGAGAGAGAGAGAGAGACGCAGAGGCAGAGTGTTTCTTCACGACGTAATGTTGCATCCGGACACGATGAAACTTCCGCACTGTTTCCCACTAGTTTCTTGGAATGCATTTTCGTGGTGAGCAGGGCAAGAGTTCGTTTAACGGCGAAATCTTCCTGTTTGGTGTAATATTTGTACAGCTTGTCTTGTATAGTCGGATGTGATCTTTTATTTGAAGACATAAGACACGCTATTGAAGTTCGACAGCACTACAAAGGGCTCGAACTAGACTCAACAAGACAAATGAGTTATGCATGTACAGCACTATTATTCCAATCCAAAACGCACATCCATTCGCAGAAAAACATCGAACCAAGCGTCCAAGAGCTGAAGTGGAAAAGTTAGTTTAAAAATAAATTCTAACTCCGCTGCACGTGTTCCCGAGCTGTGTTGAAAGGCGAAACTAGTCACACAGCTCGCCTCCACGCCATAAAGGTAACGAAGGAAAAAAGATCACACACAAACACACACACACTCACAAAAAGATACTAGTGGGGCGAGAATGGCCAACATCTGGTTCTATTTTCCGGGCGTATATTGCAATGCTCTTTGTCCCAGTGGCCAGCGCAGCCGTGTAGGCAATGTTGGTTCCGTTGGTTTTTGCTTTTTTGCATCCTCCTGCCGGAAACTTGCCGAAGGTTTATTTTCATTAACGCGTAAAAGAACGGTGCACATGTTGGCGGGACGTTTTAATGGTCGGTGCAGCTATTTAGCTCGCGATAGAGTTTTCATACGAAAACGGTTTACACCACCCATTGGCGAGATGCAGTTTTCTTGGGGGAAAACTGCAATAATCTCGGTGGGCCCAAAAGTTTAGCAAATGTGTTTTTTTTTTTGGGTAAAATGTCGAACAATCATGATTCATGCATAATCGACAATGAGCTGCTGTATTGCGCAATCGTTTAAACAATACCGATTGCACTGTTTTAAAACCGGGTGTATGTGCAGGAAGTTGCAGGTCGTTCGTGAAGAAGATCGATTTAATGTGCGTGTCGCAAGCGTTTTTCACGTTTGGGGCGCACGGTGACGCGTTGGGAGTGAAAAATGGTGACATGCTCTTGTTTTGGGAAGTTGGCGAGTCGTCGTGTTTTTGAAGCTATTTTTAGCGATGTAAACAGTGGGTACGTTGGACAACAAGCTTATTTAAGCATCGTTTAAAGGTGGACACTTATGTACACGAATGTTTTTGTATAGACGTGTTGGTGAGTGATGGCAGAGTATTGATAAACAGCAGACGAACATTTTGTGGTTATGGTGGGAATAATTTTGCGGGAATATTACCTAAATTAACGATACCTGCGCATTGTAAGCTGATAACGGTTGTAAACAATAAAAAAAATATTATTAGCTCTTTTGACACTAAATGTTCCACTAGCTCACAATACCCTACCGGCAAACCGGTCCCACTCAAATTCTTATTTTCGATTTCGATTTTTAAATGCATCACTACTTGTCGAATATGTTGACTAATATTGTTTTCTTCGATTCTCTTTTCGTTGCAGGTTCGTATTAAAATTAAAAAATGGCATTAAAATGGCGGAACATTGTGACTGATCGGTTGGAATCTGGCTGGTTTGCTGTTAACGTAGCATCAATGTTTACAAAAATGCTCTTGCTTCGGCTGCATTCGGTGTCCCATGGCCAGAGCGGCACAATAGTTCTTCTTTTGCTTTCCATCTACATCCGATCGGACACTGTTGCGGGACATTTGCAATGGCATGGCGGATGAAACAGGGCAGAACTAACGGCACCGGTGTGTGGTGCGGTAAAAGGGAGCACTATTTATAGGCGGGCCTCCCGGATGAACATGGAACAAGCGTCGTTCCATCATGATAAAAATAGTGCATTCGCTCCATCGATTGAACGTTGCAGAAGATAACGCAACGCACGGCGCGCGGAAGCTGGGACAGTTTTGTGTTGAAAGCTATTTCCACTGCTCTACATGATCGACCTGCTTTTGGACGAATTGCTTCGCGCGGGGTTTCGCGTACACGATGATAAAGCAGAAAGATGGATTCACGATTGATTTAATATTAGCTGCGATTGTTAACGAGAAAAAAAAAACTGAAGCCATGCAAAAATCATTTAGTAGAAACGGGGGAAGCCATTCTGTTGACCGGGGTCACTCTCGGCTCACAAAACCAACCTGGCACCAGTTGCTCATGAACTGATGATGTGCGCGAAAAATATAATTTTCCTTTTTCCATCTGCACATCCAGGCTGTTTGTTTTAATTTCCCATTGTACGCCTCTTCACATTAGTGGTTAAAGCATTCTTTCGCTTCATTCTCGATCTCGATCAATAGAGCCCGAATGATTATCGATCGGGGCATGCTGTGTGTGTGTGTACAGCTATTTTATTTCGAGTACTCCTCGTGGGCTGGCGCTCATGGCCAAGAGAACCACCTGGATTATGCATGTTGGGGCAAAAATGTGAAATAGAAACGCACAAAGACCAGTGCAACACTTGCGCTGCACTTTAATGGTATTAACCTGCGAAGCATCAAACCCAATGGAGCGTGCAGTGCAGCAAACTAGGCGGAGAGTACTAAAGGTAGAAATGAAAACAAAAAAAAAAACGAACTCACTGCACTTGTGAAAAACCCACGGAAAACCGGGAAAGGTCAGTGTGCTCGGATTTTGCTGGGAAATATGTGTGGCGCACACAACCACATCCATCGGTACACGGTTACGCGTGAAGTTTTCGGGGTGGTTGCGCATGATATGGGGAGAAAAAGGAACCAACACGGCCCCTCGAGCGCGTTGATGTTATTCACCTTGCGCTTCGGGAACGTAAAAACTTGCACAGCCTTTTTCCCCGCACACAGGTGTGTTTTGAACGTTAGTCATGCAAATCGTGTTGATATGTTGGTTGTTCGCCTTGCTTCCCTTCCTTGTCTGATGCGGGGAGGTCTTCCCCCGTTCCCCGGGAGGGCCAAAAGGAAAGGTGTTTTTACTGTGGCTCTTCCGGGTTCTCGTGCGGGGTGGAGCTTGTGTTGTGTAGTCACAAACGCAATCAAAGTTGAATGATGAGATGAGGGAGTCATAATGTAGTTACATTTAAAGAGCGGGTATTAGACGATATTGTGCTAAAATTAATAAATTTATTAGTAATTGTTTGGTTCCTCTTCCTAAGACCCGGTCAGGTTATACACACATGGCATTATTTGTTGTTTGTTTGCCATCTTAAAAATGAATTAAAGAAATCATCCAAAACAACCCTTATCATCGCATTATCCACCTTGAGGGGTTTTACACGTCTCAAAAATAGAGACATAAAACAAAGAAGATTAGTGCAATAATCGTCTGCACACGCGAGCACTATTGAGCCCGCCACCCGCCTCCATATCGTCCAGTTATGTTGTGTACGAAGAAAGAAAGATGGTAGGTCGTTCGGTGTTTTTATACGGATAGGCACAAGGTTGTCTAGTCACGTTCGCGTTCCGGGTGATATGGCATGGTGGCCGCCTGTTTGCGATTGCCTTTGGTTTGGCCTTTCTTTCCAACCGAAAAACTCCAAAAGGCTCACCCGTGGCGACCGTTGTTCGCGCACAGTAATGGGACCGTCGGGAGTCCGTGCCCCGAACAGGTGGAGTTTCTTGGTTTTCGCTTCCCGTAGGTCAAGTGCAAAATTCGGAACGAATATTGATTTTTTTTATTCCTCTTAGCCACACACACACACACACAGGTTTTCATGGGGATTCCGATTGTTGGAGTTCGACTTGAAAACATGCCCGGATCGAAAAGGAAGCACTTCGGTAGGGTAGCGCTGGGTTTCTGTGAGTCATTCAACTCTCGGTGACAACATGACCCCGTGCGTGTTACATCATCGTGTTTGACTTCAACGTGCATTCGGAGCTTCGAATGGTGCGGCACCGAATGATTGATCGATATCGTCAGTGGTGGAGCATTGGATGTTTCAGCCATATTACACGAGGTCCTTGCAATATCTGAGCAACATTGATTGTGTCCCATTGCCGCCGCCGCAGCAGCGGAAGATTTTGTTGTGTTTATTTGGCTTTGTTAACTATCAATGCTGTGCTTCCGTTGCTACTACAAGAAAAAACAAAACATTATTTATAGTTCCTGGCGAGCTGCAATTGCAACAAGGAGTAAGTCTCCTCACCCTTTGTCGTTGCAACATAATTAACCCATACAACAAGCAGGAAGTCGTAATCAGTCAGAAAATATCGAATAAACGTTTCGTCCTCCATTCGTACGGGATTGCTGCTCTTTTAGCTGATTCTACCAGAGCCGTAGACAAAGAGACCAACACTGGGAGCAACTGGACATATCCGTGTGCCATTAATTTTCCACCCATTTCCATGATAGACAGCTCGTTTTCGTTCTACGTACCCGTTATCGTTCGGTTGCTGAAGTACGTGTGTTTTTTTTTTTTGTCTTTCTCGGCAACATGTCTGATCTACATCAGGAGGACGCTCGAATCCTGCTGCATGAGAATCCTCGGTACATGTGGAATTATAAAACGATCACGATGCATGGAAGGAAAGTAACACGCGGTGTGATGGTGCTCCTGTCAAACACGCTCGTTAAGCGAAGACAACGAATTGGTTTACCATTATAAAGGTGGTTCTAACGTTACCCGCAGGGTGGCGTGCTATTGTAGCGTACTGGTTGAATCCGAAAAGGGTTTTGCAAATCAACCTCGCAGAGAGTGGAACCGAGCCGCTCCGAAATGAGCTCAGTGTGGGAAAAAAATCCCCCCGGACGATCTGGTAAACTCCTCCGTCCCGTGTATGTGTTACTGGAATGGTTGGGTTTCGGTAGTGCAAATGAAGATTAATGGCTCTTTTCTCGAGCATAATGTTGATCCACGTTGCAAATTAGTGTGGCAGACGCAACGGTAGCACAGCTGGCTGTAGTGCTGGCCAGAGGAAGAAGGGATTTATTTACATAGCCTTTTGTGTAATGTTTAGATTGTGCCATTTCATGTTCAATTTTGCTCCATTATTTAAAGCTTCCAAGCCAAAAATGGGAGAAAATTCTATTCGTTGCCAATCATTTAACTATCGAGATAGACTGATTTGAACAAACCAAAGCGATGTCTCACTGTTGTGTACGATTATATAACTTTGGCTCCCCCAAATGAAACAGAATATAAATTATCTTCCTCTGTAGTTAGTAAACACCACACCAAATACCACGTGGCACAGCAAGCAGTAAAAAGTGACAACGTAAGAAACAAACCCATCTTGGGAGTAAATCTACACTTCCGCGTGAACGTGTGATGTAGCGAGTGGTGTTGATGGGACGGGAAAACAGTCGAATGATAATAAACCGCGCGTTTCTCATATTTTGCACCTCGTACAGCCGCGAGCAAACCACCGGCCAAAGAGAAGATTTACAGTGTGACGAGTGGCGTTATGTCTTGTTGTGAGGGGAACGAAGGGACAACCGAAGGGAGTGGAAGGCATGCCACAAACAACGGCCACTGCTCACTTCTTCACGTTTGCGTTCGCGTATGATAAGATTAGACCGTTGTGAGAAATCTTCTATCGAGTGCGCTTGTGGAGTGGAGCCATTTGTTTACATTGCTTGTTCTTCCCACCCCGGGTTTACGTTGCTTTTTGGGGGTTTCGTGTTATCGTGTAAAGTGCGCACTTCTGTGGTTGTATGGGTGTACCTTACTAACGCAACTAAGCGAAGAAGCTTCACACCAATGTTTAGTGATAAGCAACACTACAGACTCGTTTTGCTCAAAATTGTTCTTTTATTAATCCCTGGCGAATAGGCGAGAGGGTTTTGTCAGTGCACGAAATCCCCGGGAGCGATCACGTCACGCCAGTTTGCTCGTTGTTGGTATGATTTATTAAAGTAATTAGCAAACTTTGCAAAACTAATTACTTCGGTGCGGATTACGTGGAGTGAACTCATCAAACAGATTTGTGCATGAAGTTAAACGTCAACAAGCCAGTTGATATGACATTTGTGGCACAATTAATCACATCAGCTATCCGCGATCAAAACAAAAAGAAATTTCTTTGGAGCTTTAGAGCATCTCTGCTCAGTTAAGGTGCTAGTAGACCTTAACAACAATTCGTTTTTGTTCATTGCCTTCTTATCAAATGGAATTCTTAGTGTGACTATAAATACACACCCATCTCAGTGACCATAGACAGTCTCGATGTTTGATCAATGTTGTAATAATCGTTCAGCTAAGCTATTACAAGTTCTAGCACGCATGTCAAGATCTTCCGTCAAGAGTAGGTGCTAATGATGTGTGACGCGTGTGACGTCGCGGCAGGGTATCAAAACAACGTGCTGCAGCTATGACACTTCATGTATCAGCATCAGCAATTGATAATCGGAGAGCCGTTCTATTCGAGCGGAATTGAATTGTAGTAAACTGACGAGTGTATTTGCTTCTACTGGCGGACTGATGACAGGTGACAGGGCGTAAGCGTCCTGCCCAACGCGTTGCGCCCAACTTTCACAACCATTTGTGCTGATTTGTTTATGTTTACATCTACAAATTGTGCCTTTTTTTACTCGCGTGTTCCGTTCAATCGGTATGGTATTGTTTGCGCATTTGGTTCGAAATTGCGCTGGAACCACTCGCTCTATTTCATTGATGTGTTATAAATTACACGCAATCACACGTACACACGACGCCCCCTTGTGGAAGGAAAGAAGCGGGCTGGTACTGCCGTGACATCTCGCGCTCGCGCAGGCGATGTTGTATAACGTGTGGATGCTGTGCAAACAAAATGACGCCACGGTTTGACTGGCAAAGTGTACTCACAAAAATAGCTCCAAATTCGTAACTGCCGTGCCCGAGAGCGTGATTAGCTGGTGGCCGAGGGATAGGCAAGGCGCGGATGCGGTTGGTTGAACTTCAAGAAAATTAAGTAATCAAAAGGACACACACACGCGAGAACCCCGGGGACGGGATGTGAGATTGATCCGAGACTCAGACAGATTCTTCGTTGGGCCGCTCGGTTCTTGCTCTCGTGGTCTTGTTTGGTCGCATTCCGCTCGCGGGTGAATCTCGGCTGCAGTGTGAGCTATGTTTATCATGGCCAATGCGGGACACACACCACATTAGGGGAGAGAATTAGTAACATTTGCAACATTTTCACGACGAGCCGCGCTGGCGAGCCAGTAGCCAGAGCATCAACTCGTCCCCACAAAAGCATTGGCATGAAAACAAAACAAATCGAAAGTGCATGCCAATGGGGTGCAATTTTTTCGAATGACAGATCGTGCGGGCAGCAACCAAGTATCCCATTACTGGTGGACGGGGGATACAGTCACAGATGTGTGCTTGATTTATTTATTTATTTTTCGTTCCTTTCGGTTTTGTGTTTGTGTGTTTCGAGCCCTACTTATGCGGTCGGTTGGATTCGCCGTGTTTGTGGAAGCTGCTGAACTCATCTCGGTCTCGCGGTATTCTGTTCGGCATTTCACATTTCGGATCACAAATTCCTATCCATCCATAGGCCGAAATATGTCTGCACGAGAACGGCAACGGGTTTGGGTCGAGTCGAGTGTGTTGATTTACCACCCGTCCCGTGGGAGGAGGACACTGTGGACGGTCGACGACCTCCCGCTGCGATCGCTGGCACGGGGTTTTTGGCCTGGCACCATCACGGAGCGCGAGGAAATTCGCACCCGATTACGGTTTTATTTCGCACTTCGTGCACGATCGAGCACGGGCAACGGCAATAAGAAGAAGTGCAAACGCTACCAACCGACCATTAGTGGGTTGTGTTCATCGTTCGCCGAAGATAAGGCCAACTTTTTGGGGTCTAAAATTCTAGTGCCAAAAGATAAGAGATGTTGAAGCACCAGCTCGTCGGTGTGGGAAGAAAATTGGAAAACAACCGGCAACGTTAAAATGGATACTAATTTTAAACCATCTCCTCGTGCATCTCAATAGTTGCCTGCGGAACCATTTATCATTGGCAGTACCTCTTCCTTTTTTGGCGGTTGACGAGGTTAAGGGCACGAGGATGGAAAGAAGGACACCGAAGGCGACCTTGGGTTGCGACTGTCCCTTGTTGGAAAAGGAATATTGGGTAACAATTCAAACGCGTTTGTTCGACAAGCGTAAGGACCTTCCAAGTATTCCTTGGAGATGGCAATTCCAACCATTGATCATGTTTCTACCATAGCTTTCGTTCGAACCATGTCCATCCTGCACACAGTGTTTCCCTACAGTGTCTTTAAAACTGCAAAACATGACATCAAACACCGTCCTCCAATTAGCGATATAAATTCCCCGGTTTTCGCATTGCAGACGTCATCTGGTGGTGGCTTTCTTTGTTCCCAGTAAAAGATCCGTGGCGGGCGAACGGCGGTTGCAGAGGGGAAGGACGTGTGGAAGGCTTTATTCCGTTTTATCCTTGCGCTTATGGTGATGTTGTTTACGTTTGTGTCTGGTCTGTGTCTCGCTGTCTGATTGTACGCGCGACGTTCGCAGGAGTTTGCCGGAGCTTCGGAGTGTTGCAAAATAAAGTGACAGCGCTCCGAAGCTGTTGATGCTGGCAAATGAAGCGGAAGGTGTGGGGTTATGAGAAGGGAACCAGAGAAAAAAAGATTATCAGGATGGGGGGGAAGTTGGGTGGTAGGGTCAAGGTCGTCGAAAAGTTGGTTTCGTTCTACGCGCGCTGTGGACGAGGATGAACTGCTGACAGGGCGAAATCGAAACCCATCGTTGCTTCCCTTGACCACTTCCTTTCGCGCCCCAAC
Organism: Anopheles marshallii; assembly: GCF_943734725.1. NCBI lineage: Eukaryota > Metazoa > Arthropoda > Insecta > Diptera > Culicidae > Anopheles > Anopheles marshallii. The sequence continues at coordinate 82,574,870 of NC_071327.1, forward strand.
ACCACCTTCACCAGCCTTTCATGCTGTTCATCGTTCCATCATTGGATGTCGCTTTAGGCAATCTTTCGTCTTCTCGCGTCTGCCAGTCGAAGTGTCTAGCCAGTTAGTTGTTGAGCGTGGTGGTGGTAAGCTTTTTAAGCTTTACCGTACCACCATCCTAGCTCTCGTTTGTGATGGGTGATTTTATGTGCTGTGCTTCAGTGATCACACCGCCCCCCTCGGCACCACCCCAACCATACCAACCGAGACGCCTTCTGTCTTGGAACCGTTGTTGGGTTGACGGGAACAAAGAAATCCTTACCGACGAGTTTGCCTGATGCCTGATGAGTTCGAAGTCAATGAGTCTCGTAGCCAAGACAAATAAGATGGCAGTTTTTATCTAAAGCAATGATCTTGATAAATATATTGGGAAGAGACCTTTGATGCTGAGTACGTAACATACGTATATTTGCGCTCAATTTTTCGTTTAAACTCCTTTTTGACCCTAGGGGGGCTGCTAGTACAGCTTCCTTGTTCCTAGTTTGTATCTTCCTAGGATCACAACGTCTGAAGTAGTTTGTTTGTTATGTCCACTTCTAATGACATTGGTTGTTACGTATGTTCATCTTGAATACAATTTTCATACAAATCTACTTTTAATTTCTCAATTGCATTTTTTTAATAGTTCTTGCTAAGTGCTTCTTAAAAAAAAATTTACCAAATATTTGACATGCTAGCTTCGGCACTCTCCCCCTCTCTCTGTGGCAACAATGCTGAAGCATTTCTTTATCTTCTCCAGCGACTGCCTGATGCTGCCCCTTATCGCGTGTCGACCATTCGTTATTCAAATCGGTTCCTTCCACAATCCCCGCTACCGGCAACCAGTTTTGAGTTGATGTTTTCCACCTCACAGACATTAGCAAAAACTTTAACTCTCCGTTTCGAACGGCCAAATCGCGAATCACGGCACTGAGTGGTGGTGGTCGCGTTTGAGTGTACCAGCGCTCGACCCAATTTGTGGTGGTGGGGTGTTGTGAGTAGTGTAACTGTTATCAGCTGGCGCTCTTGGCGGCTGATTGACCTACTTTCGTGTCGGTACTGCATCGATTTTTGGTAGTGTCATTGGCCAACTGGGGATGGTTGCGCCTGCTGGAGGGCTGGAATCTGATGTTTGGACATCCAGTGTTTAACTACAACTTAAAGAAGAATGTATAAACATTTAGGAGTGTAGCAGCTCAATAGGGTTTTCGGAAAGCTATAACAGTTTTTCCCAATTCTCCAGACAAAAAACACCAACGCCTACATTTGGGATATTTAAGTCAAACAAATTACACTTACCTCTTCTTTGATTGCGCAACCTTTTTTCGTTAAGGTCACGAAGAAGGCACGGAGCTGAAAAAAAAATAAAGCAATCGAATATTTGCGACGAGAAATTGAAATTGTATCTCGTACTTGTTGCCGGTACGGCCGACCATAATTGAAACGGATTGAAGCCCTAGGGCTTTGCTATGGTGGGCAAAATAATAGGAAACTTTATACGTTTGGCAGCAATTTTGATGACTGCGTGGGAGTATGGTGTGGCTATTTTTAGCTGATTAACGATGAAGAAGTCGAAGCTGATGGTTTAAGATGTGGACGTGAAACGGGTTGTGTTTTGTTTGGTGAGGCGAAACTCCTTTCGTAAAACATGGTGTTTTGTGCGTTGGAAGCAAGAGCTGGTCGTTCCTGTCGTTCAGTCGACGCTCTGTAGGGATCATGTACAGTTTGAAGTGAACGATGACGGATGAATGATTCGTGGTTTGATGCTTCTCGATTTTTATTTTTTTAGTATAATTATTCATAAGGCCGTCTTTTATTTTTTTTTTTTATTGGCGATTTTTTTTTTATTGCTTCCAGATCTACAAATATTTCTCTCAGACCTCTCTCAACCCCCGTAAAACGAAACGAGGTCATGGAATAATCGCAAGGAAGGAAGAAGTTGGCTACTCAAAATGAACTTTCCTACCGGGAACAGGCTTCTTTTGAAGGCACACAGTGCGAGAGGCCCACGCTTCGATACGATTAATGTCGGCGATGAACGTCGTGCTGGCGAAGATCATTATGTTGCGTCTGCATTAGCATACAATCAGTTACGCTTACACATTACGTTGGGTTGGGAGGAAGGAGTCAGTTTGGTACTCACGCGCGAGGAAGAGCGTACAGTAACAGTCGCCGGCAAAGATGTGGGATAGAGTTTTTTTGTTGCTGTTGTTGTTCCGAAGCGTGTAATTGTGTACAAAATGTGAAACCGTATTGGATCGTTGGAACATCTGTTCGCCTTTTCAAACCCATCGCTTATGCCTCCTGATGGGGAGTAAACTGCCTAAACACAGGGAGGCGGGCATCATCGAGCGGTTGGAGTAATGGACCAGCTGTATTTTTATACCATCGCTGTGCTGTACTGTCTGTCTATTACCACGTGTTTTGCTTGATCTGTCCCTTGATCTTGCTCGCTTGGAGACAATCTCTTCTGAGTGGTGCAATGTCTGCAACGTCGTTTTATGAAATGTAATCACAACTCATAGATTTCTTTTTGCGGTACTGCGTTGGCTTTTACATAAAAAGAAATCGGCGTGAACCTCCGACTGATGCGACTAATGACCACGTGTTGCCTCATCTGCATCCAGATACGAAAGAAGGAAGAGTGCGAGATGAAGAAATGGTGTGATCACGAGATAAATACAGTTTCCACCAGATGGCAGCCCTAGCACTCTCTAGCTTGTGTTTCGTCAGTAGTGGTGATAGCGAGTATTAGGCATGGGAAAATCGTTCGTTCTAAAAAGCATTAACGCCTGCAATCATGTAATAAGCTTAAACACACACGCGCCTCTACGGCGAAACTGAAGGCAATTTAAAAGGAAAGATGTAGAAAATGGAGTTTGAGGGAAGTTGTTCTTTACTTCTTGCTCAAAGCTGCCATAAAAGTTCGCGACATATCAGTCCAGTGATGTTGGTGGTGGGAAACCTGCTCGAGTGGATGGGTGTGTGTGTGTGTGTGTGCGTCACAAAGAAACGAACAGAATAAATCAAACTAGAAAACACCTTACTCAGTCACTTAGTCACACGAACTCCATCAAGGGAGTCGAACTTGACAAACGTTTATGCCGGAATTTATTCCTTTAAATCATCCTAAATTGTTATAAGTTAAAGATTTAACAGAAACTTAAATTATTCTTATGCGGTTTTTTTTCTTTTTACTGTAAGGTATCGTATCGTATCAGTTCGACACCTTTGCCTCTAAGGCATGGCAAACGTACTTCATCTTCCAAAACGCTAACTCCCAACCGTCTAAGAAAGTTGAAAGAAACGGTGTTTTTCTCCTCCCCAGTCATCGTCCACCGTCTTTTTTTTTACTGCGTCGTTGTCTCGGTGCTAACCACACTGAAGAAACTGTAACGCTTGACTACAAAAAAAATGTACCGTTCATTTTTTGTGTGCCTTCGGGTGTTTCCCTTCGCGTGTATCTGTCTGTGTCTTCGGTGCCTCGCGATCCCAGCGGAGGGCACACCCAGGGAGGCAAACCATGGGAACTTGCGCGTGCTGCAACGGAAAGAAGTGAAATAAATATAATGAAACGGAACACAACCGCATTTGGATGAGGTTCTTTTTTAAAGTTGTAATGAGATGATGCGCGCGGGACGGAAATGTTTTGCTGTGGGCACTGTGGCGGATGGAGAGGAGGGTTTCGTTTGCAACAGGTGAACTGCAGGGATAACCACACGGAACTGGGTGAAGAAGAAAGTTTTTGATCGGTGGAAAACCGCAGCAAGGAGGTTGAGCCGCTTGTGGAATACTCCCACAGCGTCTACGAATGGTAGGGAGCTAAAGTTTTTTGCGTGATGTTTTGCCTCCCCATAAACGCTTCTCGGCACATGTGTGTTTCCATTTCTTTTGAGGAATAGTTGCGTAGCTGTGGAAATCGTAAGGAGATCACACTCAAAGTGAAATAACCGAATATGATTTGGTTACACTACTTAGTATTAAAGCGTTACCTCTTGTGTACCCCGGAAACGTAATAGTAGGATTAGCTGCTAAATCATGTAATGCAAGATCACGATGAATTTTAATGGCTCGTAACAATAAGCTTTAACACGTAGACGAACACAGTCAAATGTTCCTATGTCAAACCGAATCAGATTCGAACCATGATCCACGATCCCCAATGTCCAATATATGCCACCCTCAATATCCGCCTTGTATGGTTGGTTATAACTTATGTAAGGCTTTAAAGATTAATTCCAAAATATCAAGTTCATTACTTGACATCCTTCAAACTGCATCAATAAATCAATAATTCGTGTGTTATTTTTCAAAATCGACCTCGGATATAGTGTAGGTTTACGATAGCTGATTGCTAAAATGATTACATTAAATTAAATAAATATGAAGTATGAAAATATTAAGAGCTTAAAAAGTCGTTGGACACCCTTGACGTGCAGAGGACATGTTTGCATAAACGTTTATAGTGCGCACGTGAATTGTTTCGGGTGTGTTTCCTGTCAGATTGATTTCCTTTTCCAATGCACGGCAAAAGAATCCGCTTTTGTGCTTAATGTTTTGTACCGAATTTAGCGTTTTGTCTCGGATGGTTTGGTGTAAAACCAAAACATTTGTAGCATGTTGTTTCTTCGCGTAACAGTTCATTGCGAGCAGCGAAATGAAGCATCTCGAGAGGTGGAGAAAACAAAAAAAAAAAAGGAAACGGTAGGCCAAACAATGATGAGCGATTGATTGATGGCAAAGAGTGTCAAGTGTCATTAAATTCATCGCAACGAACAAAACAGCACCATATAAACTGAACACTCTCACACACACCCTGCCTGTGCCAATTCGCACATACATTGGCCTCCGGCTGGGGAAGCGAATCTTGAATGGGACTAAGGGGTTTATTATCTTCTCTCATTGCCACCTATTCCTTTGGAAGTAAACGTCTTGCTGATGAACGGAGTCACGTACCGCGGGCCAAGCCGGACGAGATGGAGACAAGAACAGCAAAAGAAGCAAAACAAATCCACAATCGATCGCGCGTCTGCTCGGCTAAAATGCACTCCGGCCACACCGTGCATCCATTTCCGCCCTGGTGGCATGCAAAAGAGGCACGAAGGGAGCACACGGTCCGATATCAGTTCCGTCATTTGCAATGCAAATTTGTGTACAGCAAATAGGGGGGGAGGGGAGGGGGCGGAGGAGAGTGGGGCCACCCAACGACCCAAAACCGCACAACCACACACCTGGTTTTGCAGCTTCGCTGTTCTGCTCTCGCCATGTGCTGTTCTTCTCCCCCTCACTGAGGCTGGCCTCTAACCCACCTCCCTCCCCGCTCCTCCCTCCCACCTGCTTTGTGCGTGGTTGCGCGTTCATGCCCTCGTAACTCGCGGCGGCGATGGTAGTCATAAAAATAATCATACCTTCCCGTAACGGCTTCACTGCCACCCAACCCAACCGTTTCCCTCCGCAGGGTTTCGAGTTTGTTGCTGCAGTTTGACTCGATTCGGTGGATGAGAAGGGTGCCGCTTGCACTATTTGTTGTATGATTATCGTGCCAAGGGGTTGGCTGGGGATGAGGCGAGGAGCTGGGTAGGGGGAGAGGGTAGGGTGGTGAAGGTGGTAGTTTTTTTATGGTCCGATTGGCGTGCGCCGGCTGTTTGGCCTTCGCCATTTGGCATCGGTTTGGCCAGATGCAACCCCCCACTCTCTCAGCATGCACGTCCGATGCAACCTTTACCTTTCGGCCAATCGGACTGCATCCAAGGATGTTTGGGGTAGGCATGAGCTTGCGAGCGCGAGTCCATTAAAATGTAATTAATTTAAGGCAAAAATTAAGTCTTGTTGAGAATGTTGTAAATGTAGAAGTTTTATGAGCGGCACGGAGGCCTCCGATGACTGTAAACAAACAAATAATTTGTATTAATTGCAGTAATATTATTCGGAAAATAAACACTTTTGTGTTTATTATGTGCCACACTCAAACATAAAAGTGGCTTTTTTGTTAGTCCATAACTCAATCACGATTGGCTCTGGCTTTAAGTTGTCTAACTCTATTGTGCGTCCTGTTGCGCATTCGGCATACACGCTTCAATTAGGATTTGAACCCTGTGTGGGGCTTATGGTTGAACATTGAATTACCGATTTGACCATTGGAGCATCCGAGCAATTCCAAGCAACTGTTCAATTAATCAACATAAACATTTTGTGGTAAACTTTTTATGCAAACCATGCAAATATCATCCATGCTTAATTATTCATTGAGAATGGGGATGCGGGGAAGGGAGGGGGGGAGGGGGAGGAGGGGGGTGAATTATCATAAATAATTCCCCAAGCTCACCACGTTCTCTTCTGGTGGGACAGACAAAATAAAGTACCACATCGAACTGTCAAGGTCGTTGACCTAAATATGCGATGTGTCCCAACAACGGCCGTCCGCCGGGTTTTTTTTTTTATTTGGGGGCTGGTGGCGTGTTGTGCGCCTTTGCTCGTTATTTTCATTCCGTTGTTTATACACACGCCAATTTGTTGATGCGCTCAATTTGCGCAAGAAACAGATTCCAACCGCAGAAGCCCTCGTCTCGTTCGTGTGCGCCCTTGGCGTTGGCCACCCCGGTTTTTCGGTTGGAAAGACACGCTCATAACGCTCACGGTCGGGAAAAAGAACGACGGCACGACACACATACACACATTGTTGTTGTCGTCTGGCTGCATGTGTCTCTTCGGTCGCGGTCGCTTTGCGTGTGCGTCTTACATTTTCGCCAAGCGTTTGTTGCAATTCGGAGCGGCATTTTATTGCTCGCTGCAACTTTCTTCTCTTCTTTCTCTGCGGAGGATGCACTTTTTTTTCGCGGGAACCAGTTTCGGTGGAGCGCAGCTGGTAGGAGAAAACGTGTCAGAACATAACAACAGGTCGGGAGGGTCGGTTATAGCGAGAGAGAAAAAGCATCTTCCCGTCCAGCAATGTCCACCAATCTGTGTCGGTTGATATGGGCATTAATAATATTGAACGCTTCGTGACGCAGTGGAGAAGGAGGCGAAAACCCTCCGTCACCTACCAACAACATCTCCGCGCACACACACAAGCCACTTTATACACCGCGTGTGCGGCAAGCGAGAAAGTGCGAGAAAGCGACAAGCAGTAAAAGAGGCGCAGGCAAAGTGAAAGACGGTCGCGTCCCGTCATCGAGGCGAGAAACGATCACGGTAGCATAAAATTTGCATTCCATCATCGTCCACACACCGTTCCGCAAAACCTTCTTCGCACGGTCGTTAATAATCGCTCCGTTGTTTAACCGGGCGCCTCCACGCGGTCACCATTCGTGACGGTTAGGTTTGGCCCGAATGTCGCCGTTGTCCCTGGGCGCTTTCTCCTCCTTCCACCTCGCAGTCGCAAAGGATTGTTTGGTTCCCTGGCTGTACGTATTCCGCACTATGAGTGCTATTACTGTACGTTCCAATATCGGGGCGCCATGGGCTGGAAAAGTGAATGTCCAGTAGTTTAACATCTCGTCAGATCATAAACCGAAGAAGCGAAACTGTATGAGCTAAAGGGATTTGGGGAAATTAAATCAACCGAATGATGATTTGATTTTATACAGGGTCAAAGCTAATGGCATCGGTACATTCGCAACAACGCCGCGATGTATGCCGTGAAATTTCCCTTCATCTTCTTATCTATTTCTTGCTATTTTTCCTATTTTAAAAACTGTTCAAATGTCTCCTACAAACTGTGTGCAAACGCTATAATAATTTAGTTGCTTTCCCGAAGAGGGAAACTCCACTTACGTCATCTTTACCTCAATCAAACCGTTCGTCTGTATGCTCCGATTACACTGATAATCACATAACCTACCTTTTGCGGGATATCTGTGTCATGTGTGTATGTGTGTGTGGGTGTGTTTATGTTACCATGCACGCAGACCTCAAAATTTCATTATCGCATTAACGCATGCAGCTGCAGCGAAAGTAATTTAATTGTTGAACCTCGATACTATACGCCGGTGTGATCAGCCTGATATCAACATCGCATGGGACGAGGACGAAGCGTTGGTCGTATCATTTGCAAACGAATGCACATCGGTCAAACATTTAATTGCAATCTATTCGAAAGCAGATTAGTAACGGTGGCTGTTGGTTGATGTAGTTAGTTGAACAAAACTAGCACTTCGTTAATTTGTGCTGGAAGAACCTTCTCGTAGCGTACTATACGAGCATATATTTCCATTTGATAAAACAACCACACAGACACGATATTTAAACGCGTCTTTCATTTTCTTTACTTTCAGAAACAAACCATTGAACGATGGAGTCATCAAAGGTAGCAACTGTACCGACAACTGCATCGGTAGCTAATGCGTCAGGAGCGACAACGACTACCGCATGCACTCCGCCAGCGACAGTTGGTACGGGTGAGATAGTAACTCCCGAGACCTCCACACTGGAGCATAATAAAGAAATTCCCACCGCGGTAACGACCGATTGTGCCGCAGCAGACGATACAGAGCCAAAAATCGAACAAGTGACCCCGGCGGATATGGAACCACAAAGTCCGCCAAATCCGGTCGACATGCAGGAGCTTGTCGATCCGCTGGCAGTGTCAGAAGAGACACCGGAAATTAGCACAACTTCCAACGAACCGGAGCAACCGTTGGAAGGGCCAGCGAGTACGACGAAGGGTACCGAACAGGAAAGATCCGAGGAAGATTCGCTGGCTGGTGATACGAACAGTGAGGCAACATCTGAACAAGTTCTAAACCCCACCACATCTGCTCAACCTGCAATTGTGAGTGATGACGGCAAGTCCGTGGATAAATCTGCGGAAGTGTCCGAGTCTACTCCAACGTCGACATCTTCACCTAGTGGAAATCCATCAATGGACAGTAGCACCGTTACTGTCGAGGAAACGAAAAGTTCGAAAAAAAATAGAATTTCCCCTGCAAGAACACCTCCGCCAGTGGTGGAGTCTTCCACTGCCTCTCCGGAAAAGTCTGCCACAGTTGCTGCTGATGATTCTTCTGCTCCCCTGGATGGACCTTTGCATATAACGACATCCACGGTGGATAGTAGCAGTGGTGGTGATAAAACTGAAGACAGCATTGTTGAAACCGTCGAAGAGGAGCCTAGCAGTAATAGTAGTGATAATGTAAATAGTATTAGTAATGACTGCAGCAGTAGTAGTAGCATTCGGCACAGCAAAGAGGCAGAATCTCAAATGACTGCCGCAGAAAATGGATCCACGAGTCTCAACCCGAATACGACAGCAACGGATCCGAGTGATCGAGCGCGATCCCTATCTACTGAGATCGTTCCACCGTCGACGGTAGAGGTTATGAATGCTGTGATAGAGAAGGAGACATCGGCAAGCAGCGTGGACTCAACCCCGAGTGGACCTGTGATATTGCGACAGGAAGCGGACAAAGACGAGAAACAACCGCCGGAGTCGTTAGCGCGACCAGATGAATCCCAGGAAAGGCTTGACGAAAACAAGGCTCTAGGAAACAGTACTGAATCGAATGATGCAATCTTGAACCGGCCAAATGGAGAGAGTGGTTGTGATCCTCCCGACGATCAGAGGAGTAATGAAATGTTATCTGTTGAAAGCAGCGCAAATGAAGTGAACGGACAAGAGAAACGTGAAGAAAACTTAATTGAGCATCGCGAATCTTCGACGGTCCCACCGGAACCCGATCCAGGCCCACCTGTTGAAGAACAGTTTCATCTGGTTGTGTCCAAAAATGTTGAAAGTCTGAACGAGAATGATACAACCAAAAGTGTCACCTCGGGGGAGGCACAATACAATACTGTACAGACCACACAAAACATGGAAGCTGAGTCATCACAAAACGAGATGATTAACGGAAGCAACAGTAGTCGAACGATGAACACCCTTAGCGCTGGACTTACCGGTCGGAGTGATTATCATCAGCAGCAACAAACGCCTCCGGTTTCGGCTCGAAATCCACTGCAGTTTACGGAGGTAGCGAACGATGAGGTTGAGCTGAAGGTAGACGGTGGTCATCTGCTGGATCGTGTCATTAAGCTGTCGCTCTTGAAGGGTCTGCAAGACAGTGGAAAACGATTGGCGAAGAGTAGTTTGATCATTTCCGGAGCAGGCGCTAGCATCGGCGAGGGTGGAAACAGCGAGGCGACACTAGCAACAACTTCCTCGCTGAGCAAAGCAAAGAGTGCGGCTGCAGGGTTGCGGTTGATGGAGGAACATAAAACCACACCGCCTGCATTAGTCGCCAGTGGGGGTGTAGCTGGAAATGTCGAGGGAGCTCAGGTTGCTATTACGGAAATAGCGAGCAGTACGAAGGAGATAGCAGACTCTCCAAATCGTCCAACTGCTCAGAGTGGAGGAAGAATTCGCCACTCAAGTGATACTACAGTAAGCAGTAGTCCCTCTGGGGAACTAGATGCAGGAGTTCGTAGCAGTAGCAACAGTTCGTTAGATTTTCGAGAGGAGGAAAGGTCACCGACGGTTCAGGTTCAGGAAGCTGCCTCGCCTGTATCTAGCTTAGAGGCATCTTCGAGTCGTAGCTGTTCCGCACGGGAACCGGTGGCCGCTGCAATACCGCACAATAATGAGCATCTTCCCATGAAAGCGCGTAAACCGCAGTACTACGCCAGTATTCCTGATTTTTCAAAGCAACAATTCTCCTCGGCCGCACACCCGCCTACCGTGTCAACCTCGACGACAACGACCGCGAAAAGTCTCGCTCAGTTACACATGAAAACGCCCGATTTTAGTCGTCTAGTGTGTGATACCGTACCGTCCAGTCAAACGTCCCCGTCTTCCACGACGACGAACTCTGCAATCTCTACCGTCGCTGCTACGAACACGCGGACAACGAGTGAGCTTAAAATCTCAAACCCGGACTTTACGAAAGGATTTGCCACACAAAATTCACAGTACAGTTCTGCGGTGCAAGGCAACAATCAACACGGTCACGATCAGCAGCAAGGTGCAAATCCAGCCAGCAGCTCTCCGTACGTTACGCAGGATACGTTCAGTAAGCTCATAAAGGAGCGAAACTACATTGCGGATTTGCAGTTGAAGAACCCTCCTCCGACACAAAATCAAGGCTCACCTGATGGGCAAACGGTTGTCAAAGGTGTCGGATCACAGAACGATTATCCGCCCTCGAGGGTAGTTGTGGTGGACACCACATCAACAGCAGCTGGTGGTCCTGTATCTTATGGACACGGCGCTTCCACTCCTATCAGTCAGTACCGTCGAAGTTCGTCAATTGAGAACGGAATGGAACCGGAACCGAAGGCTCATGTGATACACAAAAATACAGGAAGTTCTTCAGCACCACCACCACCACCGGTCTCGCAACCCGTCGGGGTGTATCATGCTCCGAAAACTTGGAACCCTCCGGAGTTTAGTAGCAAACACTTTACCCAAAGTCCCGCGAGCAATAATCGACCGGTGGGTACCAACGGAGCTGGGCCATCCTCTACATCACCTTCATCCCGCGATCCTTCTCCTGCACCTTCGTCTTCCTCACCGCATCAACCCTCGTACGGACAGCATCCTGGTGGGATGGTTAACTATGCCGGCAAATCCCCTCATGCTGCACCAACGTCAGTTGCCGGGACGGAGAGAATCATCGTAAATAATGTGAGAACCTACTATCCTGAGGCTTCTGTACCACCTGCATCTGCATCGGTGCCACATTCCGGAACGGTTTCCCAGACTTCCCAGACGCCGTACCCTTCGTTGCCGAAGGTGAAGGATCCTGAATTTCGCTTGGATCAAAATAGAGAGCAGCTGTTGCTTCAAGAGGGTACTATCGTGACGGTTAAACAAGCTCATTCAAATCACTCGACAGGCAGGGGTCAGCTACCTCCACCAACTACATCCAGATCACCGTCCGCTGAGAGGCGTGAGGCACAGATGATGCAAAATTCGCAAGATATCTTATATCGCGATTACAAGCAACACAAAAAACCAATCAGTTCCGTAGGACCGGTCACTAGCAATACTCGTCCAACAGGACCCTCGCAGAGTCCAATAGATCGTCGATCACCGTACGATCCAGCTGCGTACTATGCACAATCAATGAATCATCACCGAGTAATTCCTCCCCAAGGTGGAGGATTGATGCATCCACCGCCACCAAACTGGCCCGGACCAGGGCAACACCTTCCACCGCACCAAATGCTAAGGGGAGCTGTTGGACCAAGTGCGCGCAGTAGTCCACAGGACAACGGAGCTAGTCCGGTGTCATCTCCTGCGCCGCCACCGACCAGTCAGCACCATTATCATCACCCTCCTCTTCCCCATCCTCATCAAGCTCCCTATTATGGGCAGTACAAAAATGCTCCCAGTCCGGCATCGGGTTCGACGTACGGAACTAACTCTTCGCCTGCGCAACCTCAAGGAACTGGTAGTAAATATCCACCCCAACAACCTTATCCTGGTGCTGGTGGAACTGGTGCCTCAGAGCGAAGACATGAAGCATTGGAGCGTGGGGTAGGCTCCGGTAACTACAAAGGATTGGACTACAATATGGAGCAAAAGTTTGCGGAAGTTTATCAAGCTCATCAGGCGAAGGAAAAGCAGGCAGCTGCAGAAGCAGCAGCATCCAGCTCTGTTAGACATGGGTCTCGCCCTGTATCCAGTGGTACTGCTAGTGGTAGTCCAGGAATTTCATCCACACCCGGGACATCATCGAAGGGACCGGCACCTTATGGTTCGGCGGGCTATGACCAGTACCATCCGTACTACCAACACTCGCAAGCGACACCTTCCCCAACGTCTACGCCATCACCAGTGCCTTCTCCACATCACAGAAAGTATAGTGGTCCACCATCGAGAGACCCTTCGCCACTGGGACAGCAACCTCCGCCACAACATCTACACCATCGGTATGGATCAAATGAAACTCCGTACCACTTACCGTCTGGAGGTCCTTCAGCGATGTACGCGCATCCCGTAGCTCCGAAACCTACCGAACAAGGAACCTCACAGCAACCCATGCCCCCTGCGTCATACTATCAAAATCAGCCATCGTCGTCGTCGTCGTCCTATTCCAGTGCAACCACTACGTACTCAAACCGTCCGCATAACTCACACGGAGCTGTTATGAGCCCCCATCATCCTAATCCAGCACAACAGTCTGTGATAAGCGGTAATCCGTATGATCGGTATGTTCACCCATATGCTACCAGTGGATCGTCTCAACCCGCACCTGGAGGACAACAGCAACAACAAACACACCCCTCCAAATCATCACTTCCGTACCCCCCGACAGGTAGACAGGTCCAAGGACCTCCGCCTTTGCAACCAGCTCCGGTTCCCGTGATTGGCCAATCGCCAGTCATTCATCCTCCGCTAACGGCAAGTAAAAACATACCTGTCCGTGTTATCGCTACAGCACCACCGGCAGCTGCTCCCGCTACGAATGCTGCATCTCTACCTACTACCGTACCTACAGTACAGCCACAAGGGACACCTCGATCCTTGGGACAGTCCAGTGCAACTTCTTCATCTGTTGTTGCAGCTTCGTCGCAGCCAGTGTTGGCGTCAGCAGGGGAAGGAAACGGTAGTCAGCGTGAGATGAACACTGTTGCAGTAACGACGCCAGTAATTATCGCTCCTGCCAAACGAGAATCTCCGCTGGATCTTTCAGTAAAAACCGTGAAAACGAAGGCCGATTCAACCGGTTGTGATGATTACGCTATGAGTGCTAGTAACAGTAGTATCAGCAGCAGTAGCAGCAGTAGTAGCAATGGTGGAAGTGGTCGACCGCGCGAAGTGGTGCCAAAAGTGGACTTTAGTCCAAACTTTCAGAAACACATTCCCCCGAGAAAACCTGGCTCGAATGGTGCATCTGGCGTTAATCCACCAGCAGCAGATGTCCGCCAGCCGGAACCACAAAATCTTCCGATACTTTCGCCGACCCGCCACGTTTCGGTCATCAGTCCTGCAATACCTCCCGGGTACGATAAGAAAACGGACGCTTACATGTCAGCGAACTATCGTGCGGTTGGTGGACCGTTGGTATCGCCGGCATATCAGTACCCTTCAGCTGCTTCAACGCGATTAGGGCCAGGCCCACCAGGAGGGTATGATGGTTCGCCGGCAGCAGCACCGGCTTCCTCGTCTTCAATGGGTTCTGCAAGTAGCAAAAGCGTATACTATCCGCCTACGGGACTAGAATATGGACGTCCCGCTGGCAAATCTGGTTCGGGAAGCATTGTAACCGGGCAAGCAGCGGCGGCACCTGCTGGAGCAACGAACGCACGTTCCAGCTCAGCCTCTCAGGGCTCACCGTCGACGGGACACTTGTCACACTCGCAAGTTGCCAGCGCTCAACCGCGTCTAGACGATCCCCGCATCGAGGATCGCAAGTTCGTAGAAAGCATGTTGAAGAAAAAGACGTCACCTTCTTCGGATGTAATGGCCGACCTACAAGCTGGAAAGTTTCCAACGCGAATACCACAGAATATGGTACCGAAAAAGCGAGCTGCAGCGGCTGCAGCAGCAGTAGCTGCTGCTGAAGCAGCCATGACGAAGGCACCCGCTGTTCAACCCGGAGTATCTTCACCAACAGTTCCAACACCGGCAAAGGTAGCCAAATATGAAGACTCTACCGCAACTCGTGGCCATGTAGGACCAGCACAAGGACCACCGCAAGGACATGCTCAAATGTTTCCTCAGGGCGCGCCGATATTGGATGGACGGTACCCAAACCATTCCCAGGGACCTCCACGAGAAGCAGCGTATGTAAACTACGGTCATGCGGCCAGTCATGCGGGTATTCATTATACAAGCTCCAGCAAACGTGAAACAACTCCCGAGATGCCCAATGGCCCGACTGTACATCCGTCGGTGATAACAACCAACTATCATCATCACCCGCCAGCCGTGTTGCAGCAGCAATATGCCACAGATGCTCGCTACTATCAACCCCATCCTTCTGCTCCAGTGAAATCTCGAGATGATCATATAATTCCTGTGTACCATCAACCACATTTGCGAGGTGGCAGTGCGGCATCGTACTCGCCGCATCCGTATGGCTATTCGAAAGATGAGCCCAATGCTCATCCACCGTACCCTCAGCACCATTCGGAACCGATGATGTATCAAAAGGTGCCCGCCGGAGCCCCGCCATTTCGTTATGGCGATTCTTTGAAGCCACCTCCAGAGCATACGGCCGTACATCATGTGCAGTCGCATATCCACTACACGGGTGGCAATGCAGGAACTATGCCAAAAGTTGGTCTAGGAGCTTCTCATCAATATCAACATCAACAACAACCGCAGTCGCATCATCACTCGCCACAATCGGCGGCCGAAACGATGGCAGTCTCTCAATATTCTTCAAACGTTCATCCTAACTACGGACCACCACAGCATCATCGGGGGGCAGATCAGTCCGTGATTTCGAAGCTACGAACTAGTCTCGAGCTGAAGGAGTACGAAAAGCAACGTATCAACCAACTTCGTAAGCAGCCGGGTATGGAACCAGGCGATGAAGACCGCGTCCAGAAAGCTGCCATGCCACCGGCATCTCCAGTAGCGACCAGTGTTATGCCTTCGCTGCACGATGCTCCCTCACCGTCGTCGCGCTTTCGCACTAAGGGTGAGCTCAAAGGCTATACCCCGCTGCCGACTCCAAGTGTGGTCACCAAACCGCACCGGTCCATCAATGAATCTCCTCCACTGTCCTTAAAGCGGGAAGAACGTGTCGGCGAAGAAGCCAAAGCAGACGGTGAGGAAAAGAAACGATCAATTGTTCCACCGCTCGATATGGATGGTGCGTCGGCCCTGGATATATTGGACTGGGGCAGCACCTGCAATGAGTTTGTCGAGCAATTGCAGACGGGCAAAAAGCGTGGACGACGGAAACGCACGGCAGTAGGTACGGTTGCAGCCGCCGGATCGGTTGGCGGTCGCAGTTGGCCTGCAATCGATTCGATCGAAACGACTATTTCGGTGGCCGAGGGCTCTACGACCGACTTGTCGGCCATTCCGAAGGAGGTGCTCAATTCCGCTCGTTCACCGCATCGTCTCAAAGCAGCGCGGGATGGAAGCGAAAGCTCGAGCGATGAAGACAAACCACTGCTACTGCTTCGCCAACAGTCCCAGCAACAGCAAAAAGACCAGGAGCAGGGACAGGTGGATGGCAAAGCGCACATTGAAATGGTACAAACAGAGAAGGCGGCGCGCAACCATCGTGAAAAGCAAAGGCTCGAATTGCAACAGAAACACGAAGCTAAACTAGGCCGTTCCAGTAGCACAGACAGCGAAACGGCACGGGTTGCATCGGCTGCTGCTCAGCGCACGAAAGCACGCGTTCGTAAGCTACGTCATCGGTCGAGCGTCGTACCGGCCCTGTCGCTTAAGTCTTCCGATGGCGACGGTGACGTGACGGCGGACGGTGGCGAGGATGAAGGTGCTAAGCAGGCGCAAAAGGCTGCACCACATTCGCTAGCGAACAGTGCGAAACGGAAGCGTATCCGAGGGCCAGCTTCACGATCGTCCTCTGCGTCTTCCTCGTCATCTTCGGAAAGTAGTGCACCGGCGCTAAAAAAGCCCGAGCATGAGATGCCAAGAAAACGTGGCCGTCCAAAGGGCACGGGAACTGGTGCTAAGCGTGGCCAACAATCGACCCACAGTCGGTGTCAGACGGGAACGATCAAGCAGGAACCGAACGAGAACAGTGATCTTAGTTCGGATGAAGAGTCTCGCGCGATACGTACGCCGCATAAGAACGGATCCGGTACGGCCGGTAATAGTGAATCCGCAAAGAAGCGTGAAGGAGGAGGAGCAGCCGTCAGTAATACGGGGGGATCTTCCGGAAGTGGGAATGGCGCGGGAGGCAAAGCACAGCATGGAAGTAAGGCGAACGAAGGATCAACGTGTAACGATGAGCAGAAGGAGAAGTTCTCCGCCGCTGGCGCTAAGAAAAAGCTCACTAAAGCACGCACGAATTCTCGTTCGAAGGCAGATTCGTCATCGGCTTCATCGTCGTCCAATTCCTCATCGTCCGAAGAGGAAGAGGAGGAAGCGGAAGAGACTATGACTCGCTCGCGCAGCAAACGGGAAGCTGAACGTCGGAGATCAAACAGCAAAGTGCTGCGCAACGATAAGATCGTAGAGAACTGCCCAAATCCGTCCCAAAGTCAACGGGTAGCACGAAACCGTGCTGACAGCGAACGGACACCGACCAAGAAGACCAAAGCGCGCAAACTATCGATTGGCGAGCCAACGCCTAAACGATCGAAGTCGCGAGCGGTAGATTCGGATTCGGATGGTTCGAAGCCGGGAGTGGGAAACGCAGTTCCACGCAAACGCACACGACAGGCTTCAAAAAACGCGCCAAATTCGTCGGCTGGTTCAGGCGAGTCGGCGGACAGTTCGAGTGAGAATGAAGGCCGGGTGGATCTGTCCGAGCGTTTGCGCTCTCGCAAAGTCGCCAAGAAAGCGCCGGATGAGCCAGCCCGAAAGCAACCAACTTCTAGTGCAACGAAAAGTGGCTCCCGTCGGGAGAGTACTACCTCGGCGAAAGGGAGCGAATCATCCAGCAAGAAGAAGGGAAGCAGTACCGGTCCATCCTCCACCTCTGCATTGGCCGGAGTGAAGAAATCCTTGAAAGAGTTGAATCAGACGGAACCCCCGGACCATTTTTATCCCGGGTGGGAAAAGGAGCTGTACGAGTACAAGCGATCGCTCAAGGTACCGCCCGAGTTGATCACGATCGACGGTGGGCTATACATGCATCGGATCTCGACTTCGCTTCCGGATCTGGATTCTCCGCATCATAGTGACGGATCGGAAACGTTCACGGAGATTAGAAAGAAGCTGAATCAGCGCGAGGTTGGACCACCTAAACGATTCAAAACGAAGGCTGCGGCTAAGCAACAGCAGCAACAGCCCCAACCCGGCACATCCTCATCATCTGGTACTGTGATCGTGAAGGAGGAGGAACATAACCGACAGGAGCGCAAGAAGATTGACGATGATAAAAAGTTCAGGTCGATCATAGAACTACTGCATCGTCGGTGCATTGCGGCTCAGGGAGCAAAACCCATGCCACCATCTAACAGTAGTCGAGGAAAGGGAGCTAAAAGTGCAGCAAAGGGCACCAACAGCAGTACGGTCAACAATGAGGCCGCTAAACCCAAACAAGAGTTCGAACTGTTACCGACACCCGGTGCCGAATCGGAATCACTCTTCAGCAAGAACAGCAAGAAGAAAAAATCTCTATTCGATACGGCCATCTTGAAGTCACGCACGCGCACCGAACAAAAAGCGATGCAGAGCAAAGAGATGATAAGGGAAGTATTCGGAGGGGATGATGAGCGGCCTCAATCGGCACCACCGCTAAGCTGTGGGCCGGCTAAAGCTCCACTGCTCGAGGAGGGCCTTCAAAATGTGACATTCGACGAGAGGTACAATGAGTTGATGCGCAACCACGATCGGATCGTCGATGAGCTCGATGGTGGAGCTGCGGCAGCAGCCGTCAAGCAGGAACCACTCGAAGATGAAGACGACGAAGAAGAGGAGGAAGCGGAAGACGAGGAGGATGATGATGACACGCAAGATGGGAGTGTACGGATGAAAGATTCCGAGCGTGATACCCCATCGATTGCTTCCGAACGAGGTGAACGTGATCTTCCCGGTACGCCTCTGTCCTTTCATGGTGGCGCGGCGATCCTGAACGCGAATGTGTCCGCATCGACCAGTGGCCAGTTGACCGTACCAGCCGCACCCAAGAAGCGTGGCCGTGGCCATCGCACATCACGACGCAAGGGTAGTTCGGGGTTTGACTACATTCGCAAGAAAAAGAAACCCTCGCAACAGCATCATCATAGCAACCATCAACATCAGCACGGAGCGTCAGGTGGTAACGGTCTGAATTGCTCGATAGGTGTACGAAAGGTGACGGCATTCGAGAACATGGAGGGAAAGGATGAGACTCACATCAGTAAGGAGATTCGTAGTTGGGTGCTGAACAAGGGTGTTGGTGAGAGCGTCATGCATAAGGCGGCTCGCTTGGGCTATACGGTAAGTTTTGGTGGAAAGGAAAGCAGGCACGCATTTACTTAGCCATTTTGTTTCATACTTTTAGGACGTCATCGTATACTGCCTGGAACGGTTGGACATGGATCCAGACCTGAAGGATAACGCTGGATACACGCCACTGCACGAAGCGTGTGCCAAAGGACATCTTGATATTGCCAACTACCTGCTTCAGTATGGCGCCAGTCACTCGGAACCTGCACCGTCTGGGATGCGCCCACTACACGAGGCAGTAGAGAACTCGTTCGTAGAGATAGTCCGGTTGCTGCTGGCGTTCGGTGCCGATCCTATGCTGGCGACATACGCTGGCATGACACCTATGCAGCTATCCGAAAGCAATGACATGACGCGGTTCCTCGAGCACCACCTCAACGATGTGCAGAGTATGGCGCCCAACAAGATTGGTTGGAAGTTTGACGGACCTTGGAAGATTCATGGTTGGTTCGATGCGTACGCTTTAACTTCGCTGGGCCCGAATCATTAATGTTTTGTTTACTACCTTCCAGATCCAGAAGAAAGTGGTTGCAATATTTTCTTGGACATCCCGGGATTCGAGGTAAACGATGGTCTAACATCGCTGAACTCCAGCGGTACCAGCAGTGGTGCGATATCGTCCGCCTCCAGCAAACGATGCGATTCTAACTCAAACATAATGCACTACGAAGTGGGTGAAAGTGTTACTACCAACTCGTCGGTTGGTACGTGCGAACCGACACAGCAACGCAACGGCATATGCACTGAAAATCTTCCGGTCGGGTTAAGAAACGGCAAAATAATACGCGAACTTCCGATGCAGGAAGAGCGTCCGGCGAATGGCATAGTACCGCGTACGAATTTATTCAACGGCGAGGGTAGAACAGATGCCGAACAGCAAGATCTGGATTTGCATGACACAGGCAGCGACGATGGGGAGGACGATGAGGTGATCTTCGAGTATGAGGAAGCGGAGCGACCCTTGCCACCGTTGTACGAGCTGAAGGATGATTATAGCGAGCGCTGGATGTTGATGAGTGATCTCTGTACCTATCTCAAGTTGAAATCGAAAGAAGCCGTACTGCGACAGGTACATGACAGTTTGAGACATCATGAAAGTCCAACGAATTTATCTTACTAATTCCTTTTCGCTTGTTTATAGATATGTCCAAACAATTCGGCCAACAATCATCGTGAACTGATACGTGAGATGAAGTTCGAAGAGTTTCTGACCCGGGCCAGCTGTTTGCAGCTGTTGTGTTCCGGCGAGAAGTTGAAGGTAAACTCTTCGAAGGTAATGCTGGTGAAGTACAACGACAGTGTCAAGAGCCTGCTGCAAGTAGAGAGCTTCATAACACGCATCTAGACCACTAGGAACCGATCGATGCAGCTTAGGAAAAGTGAGGTCATTTTTGGCGCAAGACTGAGTGCGTTCAACACGGATACTAGTACTGAACAATCGCGATAAGCAACGCATCACGACCGAAGCCGCGCTACCTAAGAATCATCATTCAAACAGAACCTACTAATGGTTCTATCACGCACCGTTCGATATCGAAATAGTTTTAAGGTGTAGCTTTTTTAATGTAATCTTGTTATATTCTACCCTGTGCTCCTTCTTTATTAGTTTGTGTAACATATCTTTATTTCTTCTATGTGTGTCTGTATGCGTGTTGTATGTGTGATTGTGAATATAGAAAATATAACTAGCAAAATGGGAAAATGGAGCAGAACACAACCTTTCGGGAGGTATTTAGCAAAAACACATGCGCTAGTTAGGAAGGAAGTTGCCTAAACCATTGTGACTGTACGGTGGATGCAGGCTAGGTGTAGGAACAATTTTAGTTAACATCACGAGTTTAGTTAGTGTGCACTGGAGACGATAGCTATGCGCTACATACGTATAGGTATATATATATATATTTATTCAACTTGCTATTACGCTAAAAAAAATGGTACACCCGTTACTCATCGTTACTTGCATACTCCTCGTTCCGTTTTGTTTTTGGGTTAAGCGTTCTGTTGCGTGTAGAAGCTGACGATTGTGTAATTTTAAACCGATGTGCAAGCGTTTTAGTGTAGCTTAATTATGTTAGCTTTTGTTCAGTTTATGTTTATCTTGTTTGTAGCATAATTGTCCGTTAGTCCTTAACCTTAGACCCTGTAGACCCGTTTGTTTGTGCGTTACTTTCGTTCGAAGTATGTGTAACCGTGGTGTGTGTGGCGTATGTTCTTTTTAATCAATTTCGTTGACTTAGGTAAATGTTTGTTGCGTATAAGGGACTAGACTTTCTTGTTGTTTGGGGGGAAGTATGTTTTATAGTGTGTTGATGCTCATCAGGATGGAAATACTTCCATAATATGACTCCAAAAACCAATGGTAAACCACGTGAGGCGTAGTTAACTCGGTACTCAATCGATTGAAGTAGGAAGGGCAGTAGATGAGATACTCGAATATAATCGCGCTGTGTTGTGTTGAGAGAGCAAAGGCAAAGTGTGCAAAGTGCAAAGTGATGAACCGAAACGTAGTAGGGAAACTCATTGACTGATTGTTTACTATTACACTTTGTAACAATAGTAGCGAACGCGAGCGCCTAAACGAGAGGATTATGAATGGTCGTGAGATTAGGTATTTGATGGTGCCTAGCAAAACTATCTAAACGGTTCTAAACGAAAGTCAAGGCTAATGATAAGGAAAACGACAATTTGAAGGTTTCATGTGTGCATGTGTGTGTCGAACTGGAAGGGATCGGATGGCACCGCCGTGTGTTCACTGTGATCCGGTTAGGTTTGTTGAGTTTTTGAATTTTTCAATTGCAATCATAGATTTGCAAATTTTTAACGCAAACGAACCCCACACACACACAGAGAGATACTGACGTGTAGCTAGCAGCAAAGAAAAAGCAGTTGGAAAACGGAAACGGGATGTCTTTTAGGCGACAAGAAAAGAATGAAGTGCATTAATGCAGCGTTATGTTTTATAAAGAGGAATGTTTCGTAAACGTATATACAATTAGAAGCAGATTTGTCATCTTCGCAAAGGCGCACCCGTGTGCGTGTAGTGGGACATAAATCAGGGTGGCAAACAAAACATGTGATGATTTTCGAAACGATAAAAGAAAAGTAAAACAAAATGGAACAGTTTACAAATAAGAAACGATGCGGATGCAGGATCGAAAGAAGGTGGCAGAAAGAGAGATGGTAATGGATAGAGAAACAGAATAATATTATACAATTATTATTATATGTAATGGTACTATATAAAACATCGACTCATTTGTACGTTTCGAGTGGCCTGCAGAGTTGTGGCGACAAAGGTGGTGCAATCATATGGGTGAAACATTCATATGTTAAAAGGGATAATGAAATGTACTCGTAACAAATGCGTCGTAAATGTGTGGTGTTGTTGTGTTTCTGTACTATGGAAATGATGACATTCAACGCCAGATGTTACAGAAGTCTATACTACGACACGATATATACCATATATTGCACTCTAGTACGTCCGGTAGTCCTCTATGTCCATGAGTTCTGGACAATATAAGTGGAGGGCATCAACGCCCGCGTCAGCTGGAAATGAATGAAGGTGATCCAACAACTACTAACAGTCCGAGTGTTTCTAATTCACTTTTTATTTCGATTTGAACTTTGCTAAGCTTTGCCAAAAAACTTTTGAAGATTATTTAACGTGGAAATTCAAACAGTTTCTATTTTTCCAACGGAATTAGCAAAGACATGATTGATATCAGCGCTGTACATTGCAGTCGGAATGCTGAATCGCAGCGTATAAACGATAATGCGATTCAAAATTGTCGAAATAAACCACCGCTTAGGCCATGGTCTAGCATGATGGAATTAAACCAACACACATTTCCCTTGAAATTATACGTTGCAAGCATTTTAATTGACTTTAATTTTACACCTCTCCTGCTTGATGTATTATGGCATTGCCAATGCAATTCGCTTGAAGAATTCACGCATCAAAACTATTGTCTGAATAGAAAAATAACGCGAGAGAGATCTGTCGTTGCTCTGCAACTGTCAGTCGAGTGTTGTGTTGTCAAATTGCCCACTCTTGATCCAGCCTGGCCCTGCGAACACTTCAGATACCGTTACCTTTTCGTTCGCGACTCGCGCATTGTTGTGATTGTTTCCGCGGAACAGTACGCGACGCGCGATATACTTTTCCACATCGTGGGACACCCGGCTCTGTGCGTTTATTGCACTGCGAAAAAAAGAAAGGTGAAGAAGTGTTCTGTGGTGTGCAGTTTGGGCACGTATTTACACAGCTGCTTTTCCGCTGCTGCGTCGAAAGTGGGTATTGCGTGGGGCATTCGTGTCGATGTGTGCAGCCGGAGTCAGATGATCTTTATTTGTTGCCTACCACCTAGTAGCGCAATCATCTCTCGACGGCGGAGCACCACGTCGTCCGTGCAGTGTTCCGAGTGGTGAGGGTGCGTTTTCATGATATGTTCATGCGGATGCCTAGGTGCAATCGATTGGGCGCAGGTGAAACGGTGCCGCTTTTCTCTGTAAGGAATAAGTTCGGTTCCGTCTGTGCAAATGTTTTCCGCCCGTAAGCTGACGTAAAGCTGCAAAAGTGTAGCATTCGCGCGGTAGCATAATCTCGCCGAGGTTCTATTTCTGGTTCGAGGACGAAACACCTTTTCAACTGTTCTTTCGCTGACCGTTCGCTGCATCTCACTCCATCTATCGTGGTACGCGGTGGTGAATGTATGTGTGTATGTGTACGTGTGATTCGATATCGATTGTGTTTGTAAAATAAAAGCGGTATAAAAAGGCATGAATGAAACGAATGAGCCATTGTGTGGGTGGTGCAACAAAATCCGTTCAAAGCAAAAGAGATCGATCGCGATAAAAAGTGTCACTCGAATGGGAACGAAGTTGAAGGAGTGAGCAGGCTAAGAAAATTTGTTCCGTTTATTAATCGTTCTTCAATTACAGCCTCATCGGTCGTCGTGGTGTGCGAGTGTGTGTTTGTGCAAGTGTTTGTCGCCGATTTACTACAGGGGGCGCAGATGAGAATGGGTGCATCATTGTGTCATCAACAACGCCAACTACAACTACTGCGGTGCGCAGTGCAGTGAAAGTTAGAATTGATAGCAAGAGGAAGAAAAGAACGAAAAAGCAACATCGTCAAAAAAGGGTCGTTGAAACATCTTCCGGAACAGCGGGTTGAATGAAATACGCCACCTCACCGTTCCCAACCTACTAGGGTTCGCAGCAATTGCGGTACAGTGAAGATAGGAGCAGGTGTAACCTATATAGCTGTCAAAACGGTGGAAAACAGAGTAGAGATCGGTGAACGTTTTCTTTTTACGCTATCCCCAATCTCGCATTACGGCATCCTTGTACGCCGGTACGAAAGTGTGTGAGTGTGCTTGAGCGAAAAAAAGTAGGTTATTCCGCCGCCGGAGTTGGAACTCCCGAGAGTTTTGTGATTAATAACGTCGATTTGCACCTGTCCGTCTTGTTATTTTGGGGGACCAGAGTGGAAACCGATCTCATCAAATACCGGATGTCTTACTAGAGAGAGGTAGGTGTAGTAGTAGTAACAGCTGCAGCGTGAAAGCAAATTCTTATCGGTCATCGGCTGTCGACCGGTAATTGATAAGTGGACGGGAGGATGTGTGGGTTGTGGGGGGTGGGAGTGAAAGAAGGTGAAATTTATGATGGTGATGTTGTTTAAAGTTCCTTGCCTTAATTACATTTATAATACGTGATTTTCTGTTCCGGAGGACCGAGGTCCAATCGAGATTTGAAAACATCCAAGGTGCTCGTGCCTGTTTGTGGACCACCGTTTTGACTTCTTGACCTATTCGCTTACTAGAGTTATCTTGAGTTAGGTTCGTTCTGTGTTCAGATAAGGGTGTTGCCAGTTTTGTTAAAGTTATTGCGCAGATATCGGGTTTCTTTTCAAGTTCCTTGACAGGATCTATAAAATTTTTGCTTCTACAGCTTTGCTAATAATTAGATCACGTAATGTCGCCAGTACTAGGATGATGTTGGGTATTGGGACTCGACAGAATTGTTGACACGGCGGAAGTTCACAATTGCATAACTACCTAAAGCATCAATCTGTTGGCGTAAAGGATTAGCATGGAAATACCCAACATTTGATTTGATTTTCTTTAGAAGAATATCTTGAGCAAAAGAAAACGACAAGAAATACCATCATTTACATAGCCACTTCTTGTTTGTATAAGGAAGTATGGCACACATGTTGGTAACTATGTCCACTTACCAGTTGCACAGTGACTGTTTCACATTTTAGCACGTCCCGCCAGGTAAACGCAGTCACCTCCCCCCTGCCCCTACTCCAGTAGCAGTGTCCTTTCACTATCGGCAGGGTGGAAAAAAAACATTTCCGGGAATACCACGGGGACATTTAAAAGACATCCGCCACCTGCCACCCGCCACCTGCTGCCTAACGCAACCCTTCGGTTTCTTATCGTTGTTTCACGTAAGAAGTGCTGAAGAAACCGTTCCGTGACCGTGCGTTGTTTATGCGCAACAAACGATCGCGTTCTTATCAGCGCGGTGTTCGAGAAGGGGAAGATGATAAGCAGTGTTGTTTACACGTTGCTGCGGTTAGAGATGTGTGAAGGGAGGGTAAGGAGAACCACTTGCCGATGGGGGTGGCGGAGTTTCTAATTGACCTGGTTGAATTTATCTTATCTCGGTTAGGTGGTGTTTAAGGGCTGTTGAGCCTTCTTGCCATGGAGATCCCGTTTTACGGCTCATGACGCTAGAATACCTCCGATTGGTAGGAAAAGGTCATCCAAAGATTGGCGTTGGTGTAAACATGCATAAGACCACCTTCTTCCCGATACTAAAACCGGTTGTCGCGTATCGCGTTTGGCATGGCGCGAAGGGCCACGCAATTATCTGCCCTTTTGCCTTTTTTGTCTGGTTGGTTGTGGGGGTATTCGTAGCCATCGGACTCAAGTCTCCAATCCCGGAAGAAAGTCACCACTCAGCCGGGAGTTACGTGACCATCCTACAAGGCGCCTTCTCCTTCCCTATCTTCGATCCCTTCCCACCAAGCAGACGGCACCGCGAAGAGTGAGAAAATGGCGTTTAATTTGTCCATTTTCTGAAGGGTTTTGCGACGACTCTACGAGGGCTCCCATTTGGGCTTCGACACCCAATTGCAATGGGTAATTCTTCCATCCATTGATTGAGCATATGTTTCTACACTTTTGCAGCGAATTGTGTCACGTTGGCACACCAAACAGCTTTACAATGGTCGATTATTACACCTGTGTCGATTGTTTTTACTATAACCCAGTGCAAAACACACATCTTCACCTGACCCACCAACAAACTCACCCCCGCGGGGTACTGTTTGTGTTTTGATTTCAATTGTTTTTCCCCGTTGTTATTTGGCTTTTTTGCTTTTCCGACTGGCACGCGTGTGCGAGCGTGCGGAAAATGCGAACTTAAGCAGATCAAAACGGCGGCTTATGGTGGTGTGTGCTGGTTACAATTATGTCACAGTTTTGTGTGGCACCTTTAAGCCAACGGGCGGCGTCAACCACCGCTGAGCCGTGTGCAACGAATCACGTTTACGAATCGTTGAACCTGACCTTCCGTTCGTATTTAGGGAGCAAGAAAGGCTTTTTGTGCGATTAAGTGAGAGGACGATCCTGTTTCCTTTGGGGTTGGGGGTTGTTGGAATATCTTGTATATGAGGAATTTAAGAATAAAACTTTTTACTGTTTTAATCTCGATGTTAAGTAGCTCTCAAGGTATTGTCATGGATATCTTTGATATCACGGCCACGTGCAGGAGATAGTACAATTGATAATGCACGACTCAGCCACGTGCTCGACCTGGGTTCAAATCCAGAATGCACCGACGCTCTTTTCTCACGGTTCCACCTTTTCATCGACTTGGATCTTGTGGAACTAAAAAAAATCTACAATTCCTATAATACGAAAGCGGTTTTCCTAAAATTATTAAATATTTTTAGACTTTCTTTCGGTTGTTCTACGATTTTATGGAAATATACGCATTACTCTAGAGGGTTTCCTCTATCGCCATTCTTTACGTTCGGTAAACAACTTACGAAAAAGTATTTTTCTGTCCAATGGGCAGGTGTTTTAGCCCGTATCTGTCTCCTGGTGCTTTGTTTGCTTTCACCCTGCGGCCCTGGGTAAACAGGGTAAAAATTATGCGCAGTTTTTGCCCGCGTATCACTAGCTCACGACACAGATGTGCTAAATTTAGTTAGCGCAACGGCGAGAAACAGTAAGCTAGGGGTAGCGGCCAGAACGATCTTTTTTTGTGTGTTTTTGCTCAAATTTCATTCACCTCTGCGATCGCACAAGATCGTGCCGCTGGCAAGAGAAATTCACTTCAGAAAAGCATCCCATCGTTCGTAGGTTGTTTGCATTGTGTTGATTTTGGGGTTTGATGTTGTAAAACGGGCTTGTGCAATCGCAAACAGTGGCAAAGTAATTTACCCATGTGTCTTACTTTTCTAATACCGTGACTCTAGCATACCTTCACCTCCAGGAGAGGGAGAGAAAAAGGCAAGAACTGCATTCGGGACAGTAATTAGCACGTTCTAGTGTTGAAATCGAACGATCATGTGGAAGGATGTGCGCACTGGACAGACGATACTGTACCATTCGGGTTTTGTTTATCCAATCAATAGCGAGACACGACGCAGCTAATGGGTTTTCAAATCGAGTAAAGCTAAACCATTCACGGTTTTTGCGAACCGATTTGCTGCTGCATCCCTCTCGCAACGTGTTTAATGAGAGGGATGATTCGGTAAACAGGAATCGAACGGCCGGGGCCAATATCCAACTCCTACAACGTACAATCCGCCCCCGTAACGGCGTAGTAAAGGCAACGGAATGGGTTTTGCGTGCGTATGTTGTTCGAAAATATTTACTTTGTAATCGAAGCAACCACAACTCATCGACGCTGGAATCCGTTCGGTGATTGTGGTTGCTGCGATAATACACGAGGCGATGTGTTTTGTTTTGTCAATGGGGGTTTATTTTTTTCTTCTCCTCTTGTCTAGAATTACATAGCAAAAAGCTTCTAATCTTCCGGTATTTACGTGCGTTATTGTGCGTATTTGCTTTACAGTGATTGTGGCTCTATAGACTTATCACTCCTAATCTGCTGATATGCATGCGTTAATGTGCTATGAGCTATGAGCGTAGTAATTAAGTCACTGAAATGCAGCAGGAACATTGGCAAATAAAATTGTTGAAGTCTAGTAAGAAAAATCAATTCTTCGCTAATTTTTTCTCCAAGTCTTGTCGAGCTATCGAGACACCTAGACTTAATTTGCCAGCCCCCAGAACGGATGCCAATTCTTCGCAAATTGAACAAACAAATCTATCTCCAAACAATCAGGTTTACCGCGACTTGAATGCTTACAAAAAAGGAGTAAATTAATCAAACGCCACTTAATGTCGCTGAGGACCCCTTGCCAAACAGATCATTAGACGATGGACGATAAGCTATCAGGGGGCCTCCATCCATGTTGGTCCCATTTAATTCAACTAAAGAAACTCCACCTTCTATCATACACCCTTACTACCTACCCATTGGGTGGGTGAGAAGGTCGAGGCTAGAAATGGTCATAAATAAAGGATGGAAGGTATTGTCTTCGACGCCTTCGATACTTTCACATTGTGTTTCTAGCAGTGTAGCCTTAAAAGGCTGACCTTCGTCGTTAGGAATTGATTTTATTGTACCGAGAAGCGAAAAAGGCTCTCGCGAAACATGTCCGAAACGGGGACACATTTTGTTTGAGCGTGGGAAAAATGGATTTATCTTCAAAGGAAACCAAAAAAGTTTGACCTCACGAAGTTGCCGGTAAGAAAGGGCATGTGCCGAAAGGCACAAGTTCTCCATTTGCAAAATCAATATGCATAAATCACACTACGGGGTGGGACACTTTCTAGTTAAACATTCTTGCCCTTGATAGTTTCTTGCATGACATTTTGATAAATTACTATTATTAAAACAAAACTTTTTATTACCTTCTTTTCCGGCCGCTCTTCGAACCGGCAAATCCTAAACCGGTTGGATCCAATACCGAAATACCACCCAAAACGTGGTGAAGAGATGAGAAGAGCACCGTTACCGTTGTGTCCTTGTGTCACCGGACGGTGACCTTCTTCGGGAACGAGACGATTTATCAATGCGATTGTCAATCGCATCCACATCTGCGCAGCCAGCCTGGCCTGTCTGTCCAATTTCTAATAAATCAATGTCCACTATCCCTCAGGCGCCAGCCTGTCAATCAATTCCATCGAATTTCTAATGATCGGGTGCTCATTTTTTCCTAATGAATCCTTATCCTTTCAACGAAACCTTTCGAATGTTAGCGGTTTACTAATAGTTTCAACTTAATCTTTTTTTTTATTTTTAGCTCTACCAAACGACGATTAACCAGCGAGGCGGCGAAGATCGTGTGTAAATGGACTGAAAAGAAGGAAAAGTGTAGACGAACGAGGAACTGATAGCGGGTCTAGAACATTAAACGATCGACCCAATCTGAACGTATAGCAAAATGCCAGTTGCATTGAACGGATCCGTGCCGTTACCCTCGGTGCGCGTCTACACCAGCGTCACGGTACTGCTGATGTCGGCCTGCCTCTATTACGCACTCATCATGACCAGTGACCCCAACTGGAGGCAACACACGAACATGACGAGCACGGCGGGGACGGCCACTGCAGCCGCAACAGCAGCCACCAACACACCCAACACACCGACCGGTGTACCGTCACCCGGTGGACCGGCCGGTGTACTGGACGGTGCCGTCGAGGGTGCTGGTGGTAAGCTGGAGGTGGGTGCCGGCACCGGTGCATCCTTGCTGTCGGTGAAGGAAATCGACACGCTCGAGGAAAAAATCCTAGCCGCAGCGGACCTGTCCGATCTGCGGCAAATGCTGCGGGGAACCGACGGAACCGAGGACGACCCGCAGGAGGAAGGTGACGACGAGCGGTGGCTGGTGGTGGGGAACGATACGCGAACGCTCGGTGCGTACCTGAAGGATACGGTGTCGTTTATGGCGACCGAACCATTCTGCATTTGGGTGAGTACAACCAGACCCGGTCCGTGCTATTTACTTACCGCTGTTGTGAGCTTATTTGTAGAGTATCCGTTAACGACGAGCGATACAGCGTCGGGCACACGCTGCAGTGCAAGAATGACTTTGTTCTACGATGACACACGCCTGCGGCAACAGTGGTCCACCTCTGGTCCACCGGTTGGTGTGTTTAACTTTGGCATACAAGCAGACCCGAGCGTGGGGACCGCCCGAATCGGAATCCGATTTCCGCAATCCATGGACAAACGAGTTTGTTTTTTGGTGTGTGTTTGCTTGCGAAGGGGACTTTAAAAAGTGCCAGCAAAAAGTGAAGTAGTTTCAGTGGCCTTGAAGCGCGCTGTGATATACCCTAGCCTCGTGCGCGAGGTAGAAGAGGAGCCCGTTTGGTGCTCGAGCAGTCCGAGTGAGGTTAAAAAATAATCCACTAACACGAGTAGAAGAATAGAAAGATTTTGGCGGATGCTTGCTTCAGTTCCTTGGAGAGTTCGATCGCGGACGGCTTTCGAATGTTGTGCAACGTTGAAATGAACCATACGAAAAGTACTGAAAGGTTAAGTTGCTATCGCTACACTGACCAATGTTGTCAGTGAAGGGACCATGGTAAGAGAGCGCCAGGGTTTACAGTTTTACCCTGGATGGACGCCATATGCTAGCGAAAGGGGACAGGTACGCCTTACGCCTTCTAATTGGATCATCGCTAGAACTTCCTGTCACGCTACACAACGATACAAGTAGTAACCAAGGTTCGTGCACAAAACTGACCGACGAGAGGTTGTGTAGCATGAAGCACATTGTCAGTGCTGCCTGTATTGTGGGCAAACATAACATTTCACTGTCAAGTTCAACCACAGTACGTCTTGGTGGGCGTCTCCAAATGAACAGCTGCCACCGTGCAGATGATCTCAAGGCCTTAGTAATCTCCGGGCGGTTTCGGTGTAAAACATGAGCGCGAAACAGAGAGAGAGAGAACGAGAGAGAGAGGGAGAGAGTTTGATCGTGACATTTTGAGATCACTGGACGAGATGCGAATTTTGCTGTTCAAATGTTTCAAGCATATTATCGTGGCTTTTGTATAACCCATTTTGTCCATTAATACTACTACAACCGGTTGAACGACTAACGGGGAGTTTATTACGTCCAATGGAGGCTTTGCAAGTAATTTAAATGATCGTTTGCTGGGATTCCGTTGCTCGAGGGGATTATTAGGATCAGTAAGTAGAAAAACTTCCTGCATATCTGTGGAATACGTTTAAGTACTCAACTCTCTACAAGTTTTGTAGCACTTAGACCAGATTAATGGTCGCTGATAGGAGGGATCTGATCTGCACAGCTTCCCAAATCTAGCACGCCTTGTCGGCTACTTTACGTGTACAGCATTTCTGATTGTTCCACAACCGCAGATATAGCTTTGCACGATCGACCGCGAAAAAAAACGACTCAAACAATCCGTTGTTCTTATGCTGCGGTCAGATTTCATCACCTTACCGTACAATACAGCAAACAGGCCTCAGCCTTGACACAGAGATCGACGCTGGAAACAATCTGGCCGAAAGTGTGTTAGGGAGAACCGCAGGAATTTGGAGCTTATTTATCACCCGACCGTGTCTGAATGTGAATTACTGTCTTGGCACGATGAAGGTGGAGGGCCTCGGATAGGTGGCGTTCGTTAGCTTGCGATGTTCCGTTCCTGTCATTAGGCGGGTTTGGTGCGCCATCGGTGCGTTAGAGTGTGTGCTAGCGGGCGCACGGGAGCATTAGAGCGTGTCTTGGAGCTCAGGGTGTTTGGGGTTTGTTTGCTGTTCGCGTTGAATGACTAGTACCGTTGGCCTTGTGTGCGTTTTTTGTTGTTATTGAGCGCAGCGCAGTGTCGATTCTGGAATTTTAACGAACACTCTGTTTGGTGAAGAGCACTTATTAGTTGTAAATAGGATAGTTCTGCGAACTGTAATCATGATAAATGTCCGAAAAGGTATGATTATCTTCCTTTTTTTTTGGCAAGCGAAATTAATGTATTATTCATTTAAGACAAGATGCCATTACTGCAGAAGTGTTACGCCCCACACAGGCAATTGGCTCAGCTGTGCAGAATTTCTTTAGCGCTCAAAGTAGAAGAGTGTTATGCTCGAGTGCATCTCATCGCATAAATGTTTTTTTTATTTCCACTTCAGGAAATCCGCTAGCGATCGTCCATCTCGGGCAATGTGATGCGCCTGTGCGGTGGTGTATCCCGCATCAGCAATAACTATACAGGTTCCCGAAGTTCATCGTCCGATATATGCTCACATCCGGACGAGGCTTACGCAACTGGCCAAATTATTCACGCACATACAAGAGAACTGGATCCCTGTCGATTCCTCTGGAGCAGGGTGTTACGTGATGTTTCGCTTTCGGTAAAGCACTACAACGATGATGGCAACGATCGGCGATGTCGCGGATCCATTTCCCCCAGCCGGCTGGGGGGATATTCTTATGCACACCTTTTGCACCGATGGATATGGTACTTCTCCGCCAGGTCTACTGCATATATTTAGCCGCGCTGTTTTCCGATGCTATCCCCATCGATGTCTCTTCCTGGTGAAAGGCGGGAGACCATATTGTGGAAAGCGGATCAAGAAAAAAAAAAGGCCACAACAAATTAGCAAACCTATAGCGTCCACAATATGCTTATACCGTTTTTTTTTCGTTTTGGAGGGATGAATTTGAAACTTTCGCAACGGCTTTCACTTTCTTGTTGACGTCGACTGTGGAGGCTGTAAACGGCGACTTTGACTTTGTCGTGCGGCGGATACCGTTCGCGCTCAGCACGCGAATTAAGCACGCCTGTACGCTTCGGTTTCTTGCTAAGCTGATCGCGTTGATTACATTTCAGTATATAATTCGTTCTAACATTCTCTCCTTCTTGCGTTTCTCTTTCACGCTTTATCGGGCACCATCGACGGAACTGGACGACTGTTGCAGACATTAATCAACACCGCGTACTGCTGCCTGATACTGCTCGGCAAATCGATACAGAAGTTCGTCTTCGGTGAGCTGCGGATATCCGAACAGCAGGTAAGTGGCCCACTGGCGGGGGAATTGCCGACGCGGGCGGCACTTGTGGAAGGATGTTTGCTTACACACGCGACCTTCGATTCGTTCGGTAACGGAGGAGCATAATTATGCGAATTATGATTCGGAGGGCAGAGACCGCCGGAGACCCCGACAACAACGGTGTGTTTCGTGTGCGATCGGTCTTCGGTAATGGACTAAGACTCACGTGGAGCCGCACGGGTGTATTTCTGTGCTATCAAACGTGGGCTACTCTGCGTAGTTCTTCGCTATGCTCGGTGAGCGGATACACGGTGCACAAGACCTACCATTAGCCTAGATTAACCGTTCTTTCTTTTTTTTTAGCAGACATGATACAGAGAACAAACCACCAATGAAGGATAATGCAATCGGGTTTGCTCGGTTCGGTTTAACATTATCTCCACCCCGAGACTTACGGGGATCGGAGGTGTTAGGATTTTTTTTCTTCTCAAATTCTTAGACGCAAAGGTGAACATTCTTTCGGCTTGACCTTGTGGTGGAGTCGGGCAGGCAGGCAATCCATCAGTGACGGTGATTGACAAAGCCCTGTAAATTAAACGCGATCGCTTTCGCTTGGGCATGCGTCGGTGGCGTCGATTCCTTGGTGGCTTTAGGAAGTGTCTAGATACTTTAACCTACGCTAATCGGTTTCGTTTGCTATATGGTCCAGAGCGAGTCCCCTGAATAGGTGGCACCGAACGGAAATGAGGATTTCCATTAGTTAATCTGATCGAGATGTGATGGCTCTGAACCGGTTGTGCGATCGTATTTGTATGTACGACAGACAAAACTTTAGAGACGATTACGACATCCGTGTGTAAGTTACTTTAAGATTAATGTGGTGCAAGAATAGACTAATGGCTTTGCCAAACCCGGGGCTTTGGTATTGGAAAAGGTTACCAAAGATCCTGAAACTGGCAGAGAAAAGTATCAGTCAGGGGGATGGCCCTGCTACTTCTGGTTGGTGTTTTCATTATATCCATAGTTATTCCGATATGTGCTAAAGATTACCTTTTTTTGATATGGGATTTGCGAACTGGTTTGATATTTATGTCCGGAATCTTAATTTGCTATCAATTTCGTAGTTACCCGACAAAAGTTTGTTTGTTTGAATATCAAATGGCACTGGCGCTCCGGATAGCTTTAACTGGCCACCATCCATTCCCGTTTTGGGGATCGTAAACCACGAGCGGATCGCCTTTTTCGTAACTTTGTTTTAATGTCGTGTTCGTCTAAAAGAGGATAGGGTTGGGGGTCATCTTCGAAGGCGGACGGACCGTTTGTTTTTGTCGTTAAAAACTTCGCTTTCATTGACAAAACGGGTGCTTGTGGATTGAACAAGCAGACGCTGACGGCGACGGCTGACGATCGACTCAGGCTCTCGAGCGAATTCTTGCGCTATGATTCATTTATTTATTTTCTGTTGTTTTTTTTTTCTTGTCTTAATTGCAGCACATGAAAGACAAATTTTGGAACTTCATCTTTTACAAGTTTATCTTCGTGTTTGGCGTCGTTAATGTGCAGTATTTGTATGAGGTAAGTAACCACGAACGCAAGCATCATCAAGAATTCTTCTCGACCCTTGAGACATTACCGACAACGCAAGGCTACGCCCTTTAGTCCCTGACATATGAACTTAGAATTGACTTAGACCCTGCGGTCACTAGGAGCAGTATAATACACTTGCTAATTTAAACTCTCCATTCTCTCCATTTGTATTGCCAGGTCATACTGTGGGTGTCGTGGTTCTCGGCTCTGGGATTCCTACACCTGCTGTCCCAGCTCAGTAAAGATCGGTTCGAGTATGTAAGTATCGCTCAAGTGGTTGCGGCAAAGTGGTTAATGAGGAATAGACGAATGGACGGAGGCTTCCACACAATATCGAATGACGCGTCGCGTTTAACATTAATCACCGCGACAAAGCCCTCAACGGTGCCATTGGTGAAGTGGTTGCGCGAGCGATAAGAATCACTTCCTAAATATTTACTTACAAAGGATGAATGTCGCATTGGTAGTTTCCACCTCGTTTGGTGTCGTTTTCATAAACAAAATAAGGGCTGACTAGTTGGAGGGAAATTAGTTGTTTGTTTTTCGATAAGCATTTGTAGCGAGGTTTGCGTCTTGTTAAATATTAACAGCACAACTTCCTGATTCCATTCATAATGGTGGGTTTGTATTGTTGTAACACTGTGATGTGTAAGCTACTTTTTTGAGAAGACGGTTTTGCTTACCGACGAAATCATAAATTGCATGAGATGATGAAATTTTAAACCAACTTTAGAGAAGCTTAACGATTAGAAAGTGCCGGTGACGGCGTAATCCGGTAAAAAACTTCGTGGTACTTCAATTGCGCACGTTAAATAACGCTCACTTACCGATGAAGCAGAGCAGAGCGATGGTCCCAGACGTAATCACCGTGCCCGGGCAAGCTCGCAGCAGGACCCGGGACCACCACGTCTACGCATCGTCAGAAGAAAGTGCGAGGTGCGCAAAGTTGATCGAGTACTTGACTCGACCCGTACTACTTGGCGTCAGCGTTTCTGGAAGGATCGAAGTGTACTTTCGCGCTGGCGACGAGCCGTATTATTAGTGTTAAGTAATCTTTTTCTCGCTAGCGTGCGTGGTCACGTTGATTGTGGACAGCTGTGACGATGGACGATGTTGATGGTGCTTTTTTTTGTAGTTGCTTAAGGAAATAAGTGCTTGCGTGTGTTTTTTTTTATCTCGCAGAGCACGCGGATTTCAAGCGCCTTGTTTTTACATATAACTCACGCTGTTATTGGTCGTTTTTTTATATCCTTGACAGAAGCAACGCCTTCTCGTGCAAAACATATGAATAACGGAAGACACTTTCACTTTCATCTCGTACTTGAGTAAAATGAGTAGGTACTTAATGTCCTGGAGGTTGAGGTTAGGGGCTCGTAAAGCCATTACTTTCTTTTTCAAAAAGACATATGGAAAAGCGATAAGCAAAACTGCATTACAACATTGTTTTTGGGAAGTTGAGCTCCGTTCCGGCATTGCACGTAGTTGACATACACTAGTGGCATACCGGGAACAACGTGCGACGTGGCCATTAGAACCACAACTCATAGGCGCTCCATCGACATCGTGGCTGATGACGTCCGAATCGTGTGAAACTGGGTGGGCCTGCGAGTTGCAACATTAGCATACAATAGTGCACAATTCCGTCCACCTCTTAATGTCTTGACACTGCTGAAACAATGGCTCCAGGCGTACGAAGCATTCGTACAGTTGCATCTTAGTCTAATAAAGTGCGAGTAGAAGGGGTTAAAAATTGGATAGAAATGCCAACAAAAGAATGTTGGAACATAGTGAGGTTAATCGTTTAATTTTGTAAGGAATTGTTGGAAGCTTATTAGACACACACATACACAAGCCGTGACAAATAGCTTCTCGGGGACGTCGTGGTTCTGTGACGTACGTATGCTGATGCAAGAACGTGTTCGTACGCCCACCTGCCGGCCCCGCTTGGGAAACGGAATTATTTTTGTCTAATTGAATTTGATGAACGTCATTTATTTGATTGACGGAGTGTGCTGTGCTGGTGTGGACATGAACTGCGTGTCCACCTTTCCGGTCGGTTCCAGATACTTCACTACGTGGCACACGCACGGTACACCGTTTGGCAAGGTGCTGTTTTCCTGTAGGCCCTTTTTTGGCAGTACCGGTGTCAGTTACGGTATGGTCTAGGACTACCACCGTAGCGATAACAGCTCCACCATCAGACCACATTCTAAACATAAAGATGCATAGATGGCGAACCGAAGGACATTGAACTTATTTTTGTTGTTGTTTCGGAAAGTGTGCATCATATTACTCCGTATGATGGCATCGGCAGTGTTATTTCCCACTGCCCTAGCTGTGTCATAACATGATTGACTTGCTGACTAAGAACCTTCGTAGTTAGAAAGGGCGATTAAGTGTGGATACGGTCCGAGAATAGAAAAATGAAGCCCCTTCGCCTGGAGAATCGATCAACGATGATAGGAAAGGTTCTGCTGTGTGACATAACAAGCTCAATATCGTATTTGACATTGTAGGCGGCGGTGGTGGTAATGGTGGGGTCATGGCAGTGACTGGTCTGGCCAGCGCGACGCACATATATTGACTGTGAGGGGCGTGCTGTTGCAAGAGTGGCTTATCGATTAGAACTAATACTTGTCCGGTGGCAGGCTGATGTGTATCTTCGTTGTTGCATTGCCGCTCGGCGTGTACTCCGTCATCGTTAGCCTTGGAGCGAGGCTAGCGCGTTCTAAAGCGCACCTTAACGACGTCAAGTTATCATCAAACGGTTCGTTGGAAGTGTTGTACGGGCGCGATTAATAATGAACCAGCATTTATGAGGTAGCTAATTTTGCATCCCAGCACAGGAGAGTGTTTCGATCGAACGGACACTGTCACCGACGTCTAACACTAGAAGATGAGCAGAGAATTACTTAGTAATCCTAGCGTTTGAGGAGTACATTGAGAGAGAGAAAAAACGATTGGAAGTACGTGCTAAACATCGGAAGCACATCAGATGAAGGAAGGATCAATTGGACGCTTTTGAAAGGTTAAACTGGAGTGAAGGTATGCAATACAATCCCCGTCGAGGCATTAATTACAATTTACGTATCGAACCACCACATGCGTATCACTAGTCGAAGTCACGGTGACGTTAATGTAGCTACTCAATACCGGTTTCGCAATGCAGCAGCAAGTAACTAGTTTTCAGGCCCGAGTTACACAGCCATCGGAAGGGAAATCGTTATCCATTTTTGTGCCTACGAATCATGCTGTTCTGGCTCAAGAAGGAAAGGGTACGGTGTGCATTCGTTGGTGAGTTCTAGACACTAGCCGCTAGGCGGTTGCTGAGTAGTGGAAGCGACCCAGTCACCCAGAACGTGTGCGTGCGCTGTGCGGATGGTCATATCTGCTCGTTCCATTCCGATGGTTGGCCTTTCGTTTCCGCACTGGCTAGAATTTCTTGACTTGAGCGGGGCAATTTCAGGATTGAGTGCTCCTTGTACTACCACTCGGTACGACGTTTTCCCGGGAGTCGTTGGCCTTGTACGTTGCACTTGAACATGAAGCCGACTATTGAACTTTTCCCGTGTTCCAATCGTTGCTTCTCTGCACGGGTCCGGTTTAGCACGCTTCGGGAGCGTCCATCCAACCATCCGGATCAGATCGTTGGCCTTTGTGGTCGGAATGGGGTCCGGTCAGGCCATGCAATATATTAATTGTTTCTTTGTTTTCCTATCTTTCTTCTACTCCCTGACAGCTGTCCTTCTCGCCAACAACTCCAGGATGGTCACACTTCCGGCTGATCTCGCTGCTCGTTGCCATCCTCACCTTGTCCGGCCTGATGGTGATGATTTCGATCGGTGTCGGTGTATTCTTCGGTGGCTTCAATACGTTCGCGTTCATGGCGGCGGAGGTAAGTTAATTGCAGTACAACCAGCACCTTGAACCCGAAGGTAAAACCTGTTTACTCACACGTCTCCCGAGAATGGTTTACGGCGAAGCTGTTGAAGGCTCTGGTCGGATGAACCGGACAGTACAGATAGGTCACTGGGTTACTGGAGCGTATCTGTGACAAACAATGGTTTGCCATGTACAGCGCGCTGTCAGGGTGATTGGTGTGTTTGCATGCGGAAGTTTTTATGACAGTGTATGGAGAAGATGGAACCTTCAGACGAGACAAGATGCTGCTCCAGACAGACAGACAGACAGACACTTCATACACAAAGTTGAACGCGATGTAGATATTATGCATTCACACCTTGTCGCAAGACTCGGCTTAACGCTTCTCATGACCCCAATGGAAGCCAACCTCGCGCTGGAGCTATCGATCACGATCAACTCTTTCTTCTGCGTGAAGAGGGCGAGACGAATTCGCATAAAGCGTAGATTTGTAGATCCAACGGTAATGATTAGAATCGGGTGGGATTTTTCTTTTCCCCAAACCCCATCCAAAGTGGGTTCACTTAAGAACCTTGTTGGTAAAACGATGTCTGCAAGATGTTTTTGGAGGTATATGTTAATATTTGTGTATATTTATCTTGTTTTTTAGTGATACACCTGCTACAAACCATGCATTTGAAGTGATTCCCATGGAAATGGATGGCTCTGTAAACTTCGCACCGTTAATGGAGGGTGGCCATCATTCACTGCGGGGTGACGTTGACAATGCAATATTCGCCCAGTTTGTGCAGAAATTATGCATTCAAGATTTGCTTTCCGTTTCATTTTGACGGCTTTCGTGGGTGAACCCTTGCAGAATGTTAGCGTTTGGGGATACACGGGGTACGTCTTGTGATTTGTGGCGTCTGCCGTAAGTCTGTCGTACGTACGGTCTGAGAAACAGTGACAGAAAGCAGAAGGACACACAGAGCAATAAGTTGGCGGCGACCTTGAACGCGAATGGTACATTTGCCGCTAAAGCACGATGCACTAATTGAAGGCCCTTTACAATGTGACACACCGTGGAATTGAAATAGCAACACAAAAAAAAAACGACAGTGCGAACCCGGGACCTCTTCATACCAGGTGTAGAAATTGCCCAAAACATGATTCAAAGTGATAGTTCCTCGACCTCCACCCTTGTTCGAAGGGTGGAAAATGTATTCGTCAGGCATAATATTTAACAAAGCTGATACTTGCTTTGTCTACCCATGGCAACGGTTCCCATGGGCCAAAGGGTAACTGCACATACACACCACCTAACCGCGCAACCGAGGACGTGTGTGTCCGTCTTACGATTCAACGTTGCCGCATTTCATTCGATTATCCACGAATCAAATTGTTCAATTTATTCCGATTGCGCGTGGTGGTTTGTTTGTTGCGCTGCGTTTATCGTTTGTGTTCAGCACACCACCCGGCTTAACTTAACCACCGCCGGTGGTTGTCGCGTGAATCACGGTTGATGCGATCAACACACGGTGGAGGAGTCGTCCGGCTCGTCTAAATCGGGGTCCTTTCGAGGGCACCACCCGCCACCACATCATGATCGATGTGCGATCGTAGACTTGCGAAGGGAAGGCTGCGAAAGGTTGCCACGGCGCGCGGTAGTCGGTTAAAAATAGCTCAAGTTCTCCAGTTGTCTACCTTCGTCGGAATACGCGGGCCCCGGTGCGTGTTCGTGGCAGTGTGTACGGATATCATGCCATCGCCATTTGCTCAGTGTGTGCTCCAGTATGCAATTAGAACGTGGCCTAAAGGTTAGCAAAGAATGAAAATTCTATATAGTTCTCGGTCAAACGGAACGGCATGGCTCTACGCACGCGCCCCCTGTTTATTACCTTGCTCCGCGTGCTTGTACACTTTATTTGCAAAATCAACACGAAATCATACCCCAAGAAGGGAAGGTTGCGTGGCTTTGAAATGGAAAGGTAACGCTTATCCAAATGCATATGGATTAGTTTGGAAGTTTGATGAATCAATCGTTTAAGGACGATTGCAATTGAACATCAGAGAATGGCCATAGTTATGGGCCCTGCTTAACGAAGTGTTTTATATTGCTACCTTTATTGAGCTGATCAGGCTCAATTTATGATGATTACATTTTTAAAATAATGTATCCCACGCATGCCAATATCACCCCACACGTCATTAAGCGGACATCGGATTTAATTGACTTTCTGAAGTTATTTCGACTCGCGATGATCCGCTCGGTTGACTTTAAGGTACGATCAGTTCTAAAGTGCCATCTCCGGTGACCGATCCATCGACGATCGATGAAACCACTAAATGAACGTTTGAATTAGTTGGTAATTGGTGTTTACTTAACCTGTGCCTATGTTACTCATGAGGTTATTGCAATGTGAGTTACCTCCCGCACAAAGGGTTTTTTAATTGTGTGTTCCGAGCCTTCCGACGATCGAATCGTGTCGCTTCCACGCTTTTTTGCACTCACGTGTCTGCCATCGGATGCGCCCACCCCTTGTTGCTCTATAATAAGGCACCCGGTGTACACACCGGCCGACCGGGGCGGCACATATTTGCAATGTCGTGGAACGTGAAAAAAATTATTCTCACGCGACTTTTCTTGGGATCGTATATTGTCCACCCTTTTGGGACGCAGTCACGTTTTTGTGCGTGTGTTGGTTTTGAAAAAGTGTTCAATACCGAACAAACCGTCCCGCGCTCAAATGTTGAGCGGTGATGTGCAAGGCCATCGGCCAGTACGAAACGCAAGAAACAATGAGCTTCTACCTGCTCTGTACGTCACTCACTGTCCACCCCATTCCACCTACAACGTTGCTGGTCATTCAAAAAACAAAAATTGGAAACGATTGTTTGGACGGGTGGTAGTGTGCGATATCGATGGATCGGATGACATTAAAAGGTACGCTGGCTGTAGCAATTGCGTAGTGCATTTGCGCTATCGAACTTTTTCGTCGCCTTATGACGAATTGACAGTAACGCGGTCATACGCGTAAACAACACGATCGTCTGATTGTGTCGTTAAAAGCACGCGTATGTGTACGATGATTAGTTTGTTTACGATCGATCCGTGTCGGTTGAGTTTCAATGTCAAAAGATCCATTTGCTTTTGTTTATTGGAATGGGGGATTTATTTGTCGTATTTATTTATATATTAAATATAAATACAACGGTTTCAGAAAAGGTACAGATGAGCCTCAGAGTTGAGTGTTCGGGCTGCAACGTCCGGTGGCAATTTCATGACGTGATCTGACAACTGGAGACTTCTAAAACTGATGAGTTGCTCAAGTCCTTCACAGCTCTTCAATATTTGATGAGCTAGAACATTACCTACAACATGTTCCTTTTCAGTAAAGCTCATAATACTCGGTTTATTTCCTTGTTTTTCCAGTGCATCTTGTTGGGAATACGCACGCTGCACGTATTGATACGGTACGGCATGTTTTTGCACGATATGCGCCAGGGTGGAATCGCGAATGAATGTAAGTTGGTATTGACATCTTTCTGTATACGATGATCAACGATCATTTCTACTCGTCTGCTTGTAGCCATCTCGTGGGATAAACGCGGTCCAGTAGCATATTATATTGAGCTTTCGTTCGAGGTGGCCGCCTTGATCGTGGAGCTGGTACATTATCTGCACATGATGCTGTGGAGCAACATTTTCCTGTCGATGGCAAGTCTGGTGATACTGATGCAGCTGCGCTATCTGCTCAACGAAATCCAGCGCAAGATCAAGAAGCATCGCAACTATCTGTGGGTGTTGAACCACATGGAGAAGAGCTACCCTTTGGCAACGAGCGACGACTTGAAGCAGAACTCGGACAACTGTGCCATCTGTTGGGAGAAGATGGAAACAGCAAGAAAGTTACCTTGTGCCCATCTGTTCCACAAGTATGAGATGAACTTTCGACTGCGAGTGGAATGTAGCAAGAGACTTACCATTTGTTTTGTAATTTTAGCTCCTGTCTACAGTCCTGGCTGGAACAGGACACCTCCTGTCCCACGTGTCGTTTGGGACTGAGCGTTCATCAAAACGGTGGTCCACGGGGCAGTCCACTGATACCGGATGACATCCGTATCGATGATCAGGACGGAGCGGTCGGGGGAGGTGGTGGTCGTACGGCCAATAATCATTTCTTCCACTTCAACGGTTCACGTTACGTGTCCTGGTTGCCGAACTTTTCCGTCGAAGTGACACACATCAACAATATGCTGCGTCCATCGGAAACGCTTCCGATCGCGGCAGCCGCTGTGGGTAATCATACGTCGCAGGTGCGAAACATGGCACGTCACGTACAGGAGATGTTTCCGCGGTATCCCCTATCCGTGCTGATCGGTGATCTGCAAATTTCGCGCTCGATCGAGGTAACGATTGACAATATCCTTGAGGGACGCCTGCAGGTTCCGGCGAACACTCCCGAAGATGATGACGAGGAGACAGTGGGGGTGGGAAGCGGTATCGGTGGTACCGGTTCCATCAACATGAGTAGTACGATCGACGAGGACAATGATGATGATGAATTGTCTGGGGAGCTCTCGCATCGATCACTTCCAAATTCATCTTCAGGATCGTCGTTATCGTCATTGTCCTCACCACCCGGATACGAGGTGGAACGTGGCACCAATATTTTCGGCAGTTACGATACTCTCCTGCGTGATGATACTATAGAGGAGACTACACCGACCACGACCATCCCGCTTGGGGACCGTTTCTCCAAAAGTCCAGAAGAGCGAGAAAAAATACTACAGCGTCGAAAGGAGCAGCTACTCGCACTGGCTCGAAGAAGGTATCTTAATTGCAATATTAAATTAAAGTAATATGGCGCTACAAACTATTCGTTTTTTACTTCTAGATACTT
This sequence comes from Anopheles marshallii, assembly GCF_943734725.1. Taxonomy (NCBI): domain Eukaryota; kingdom Metazoa; phylum Arthropoda; class Insecta; order Diptera; family Culicidae; genus Anopheles; species Anopheles marshallii. The sequence continues at coordinate 82,618,377 of NC_071327.1, forward strand.
GGAGAAGAATAAATCCGAGCTAAATCATCAAGCGTCCACGTCTGCGAGCGGTTGTTCGTCTTCCTCCAGCAGTGTTCGGCATCGAAACAAAAGCTGTATGGAAACGACTACGAGTACTAGCAGGGAAAGTCCTAGCGGCAGTGGAAGCAACCTGTCAACACTGAACCTGTCCTTATCATCGAACCATCATCAGCCGCGGCAATCGACGGAACAGCTGGATCAGGTGCAGCAGCAGGAGCAACATTCGGATAGCAGTTTTTAAATCTAACCAGAGCAAAAACCCATCCATCCTTGGAATCTTACGGAAGGCGTGATATACAGACAACAATATTCAGTTGTGACCAACACAAGTATCTCCCTGGAGGGTGTGTTAGTGTATGGTTGTATTGTGGGGTACCGAAATAATTTCGGAACTTCCAATACTCTTCACATAAAACAAAACACCTGTGAGAAAAATGAAAAGAACTGTTCCTTGTGGCGGCGGTGCTGTGAAGTTTTAAGTATCAATTATTAATTTTTATATCCTAATTAGATGATTTTCTCGCGCATCATATCTGTTAGCTTAAATCTATCTTGTGTAATTTTAGTTCGTTAGTTTGAGCTGTCCGTCGTCGTACGCACCACGATCTGTTATCTTCAAGTCGAGCTATGATGAATGAAAAATTGATACAAAATTAAGGACAAAAATGAGAGCTTGACACGCAGATTATGTGTCATTGTTTGGGGATAATGTAGTATTGAATTTGATTTCGGTTATTGTCAGGAAAAAAGATGGAGAAAGAAGTTGATATTTAGCCAAACTAAAATAGAACAGAACATCATCAATGATGAGATTAGATAATTCGCCAAAAGAAGCAGAATAGATGGTGATTTAATGCCGCTGATAAAAAGATGCGATAAGGTTGCGCCATGGACTTTTACCTCCAACAGATTTTCCCAGCTGCTTGAAGAAAGTAAGCAGGTGTAGAAAACAAATGAACCTAAAAAACACAGTTGTGATGATATTTATTTTCTAGGAACAAACAAACAAACCAATCAATCGATTTAGAAAAACAAAAAGAAGTGACACACAAATCAGTCTGGTAGGCGCAGGTGGATTCTTTTCGCAAACGCTACGCAGTGTATGTGCGCCATGTTTGGAACGTGCTCTAAACTGGAAAGGATTTTCTCCGGAACCGAGGATTGTTTGTTGTGCGTCGACGGTATTGCCGTTCGATCGATTGTGTGTGAGCGAAGCGTGTGAAACAGTTAAATGGCATGAAGAAGGATTTCGTACGCTGTCCAGCATCGGTTCCGGCCGGGGTATGCGTGTGTATGGCAGTGTGCAGTAGTCAATATTTGCAAGTAAAATAAACACTTAGCAACTAAAACTGGAAAACAAAAACAAAACCGAATAATAAGCAAAAGCAAACAATAAAGTAATGTTCGTTGTTATTTCGTTTTAAGACGTGCTGCACGTTTGCGCCCGTTTGATGATGATAATCCGAACAATTGTTTAAACAACGTGAAAATTGCTTATGACCAACGGCGCAATCGGTTTCATAGCCGAGAAACCAACCATATTTGAAATTGAAAACATTAGCGCAATTCGAACTGCTGAATAGGAACTCGAATAATCTTTCAAGCTGCAATCATAAACAAGCGCCTGTGCTACAGGGTGCTTAGTCAAAAGTGGAAAAATTGGTTTAAAACTTTATATTTTATATTGGTATCTTCCCTTCAATGTGAAATGTAAAAAATATGGAAATGCTATTTAGAATTTTAATACTTATTTCCATATCTTTTAATACCCTAATTGTGAGAAAAACAATTAAATTAAAGGCAATTACAATGATACGATCATATATACCGATTGACAAACCCTGCTTCAATCAAAGTCGGTAGAAAAAAAAACCAAACTAGGTACAAGAGAGCAGAACGAGAACATATGCGTTTGTTTTGGTTGCACAAAGCAGGAGGCGAGTCGCGCGCGTGTCTTTCCTGGCCAGTTTTACTTTCGGTAGTGCGTATAACGAAACAAGTCTGTGATTAAATGCCATTCTGCCGGTAATCTTGGTAGCAATCGGTGCCGCAAAGTTCAATAAATAGACGCCGGGTAGCCGGGATAGCCGGTGAAAATCTGTCAAATCCGCTTGCCGGAGAAGCATTGCAGGGGAATGTTCCACAAGGCAGAAGAAAATGGTGCCAGCTTTGCTGCGAATCGATGCAAGTGCGTTTGAGTGAGTGTGTGAGAGAGATAATGGGATAGGAAGAACAGGTAGGTAAATAAACAAACACGTTGCGTTTTCTTTCCCGTATGTAGAGTGCGTGCGTCCAACCACCAAAATGAGATTGTGAGTGATTAGATGTGTTCTGGAAGAAGTGGAATATTTTTAAAACATGCGCTCATTTTATAAAGGCATTGTAGTGGTAGGAGACTTATCACCCTCATTGGTTTGTGTTTTACGTCTACAACTTAATCCATCACCAGCATCCTGTCACATTTCAAACTGAAACGAAACACCGGAATTCGACCGTGCCAATTAACCAAAAGGGTGTTGCAGCGACAAATCCCGGTTTCTTTGACCCGCCCAGACTGGCTATTTCGCCAGCTGGTTGAATAATGTAACGCGAATGAATTTACCATATTATTAAGACGAATTTAATGATTTATACGTCCAACAACGAATTCATCTTTCTTTCTGCTATGAACCATAGAAATAGCTAAAAAATAGAACGATTTAGTTTTGAATGTGCTCGGGATCATTATAGTCACCGGTGATCGTTACCATAGGCACGTGGCTAGAATGATTAATCCAACCGTTCGTGTTTGACCTGCGCCTTCCCATTATCTATTGTAGTTACCGTAGAAACCATCGCAGATACCGACGACGCACGATCGTGACTTTGGTATATTCTGTGTTTCTTTTACCTTCAAGCGGTTCTTAAACAGATACGGGCAAACGTAAAGAGTGTCCAGAGTGACTACTTCAAGAGTTTCTTCATGCCAGACACAGCTACGCGGGATTGTGTTTTCAAGCTCTTCAGTTCTACAAAAAGTGCTCTCGACGGCGAAAGTTTTCAAATGATCGAAGGGTTCTTGCAGATTGAAGAAGGGAAAAAACACAGGAACGTACGAAATGTAGACGGAGTTTGATGGATATCTGTTGGGTTCTCGTTGCCATACTCAAGACGACAAGGAACTTGATCTTAACGGAAATGAGTCTCCCGCTGTGTGTTGTGTTCTGGGTGGGCCTCCACTTGTCGATAGAGTTGTCCGTGCTGTCCATTCGTCGTCATCGTCGCTTCGGTCGATGGCTCTTGGAGCCGGTTCCACGAGTTTCCGAATCTTCTGCAACAACATGGAGATGTCCGATGGCGTATTGGTGCGCAAGTCTCGATCAAGTGGAAGATGACTGCCACATCACGATCGTTTTGGGGCAGGAGATGATTCAGAATGGCGTGAATTTCATGGTTAAAACAGCACGCGTGTTTCTTTCCAGCCGTTTCTTCTCGCTTGCTTATGGCGGTGAAGGATTATTCAAATATTGATTAGCGTCAACGGCTCCACGGGGAATAATTTGCTTCGTCTCATTAAGCCACCTTCGCCAGCGGTGTCTCATCTCATCGGATTGCGGGCGCCGAAGCATTGATACCGTGGAAAAGTCAGTTAAGTTCCAGCCGAAATCCAAAAAAAGGGATACAAGTGAGTCTAAGAGGTCGTAAATAATAAATTTATTACCCGGCCGCCTTGCTGATAACATGTGTCGATGACTTCGCACTCCCTTCTCCAGAAGGGATCCCATGAAGAAAAAAGCATTCGTAACCCGCGAAAAGAGTACTGTCATCTTTCCAGTTTTTGCTCAGGTGGGACACGAAATTTTATTCGACAGCTTTCGCGATTATCCCTTTAGAGACACGTTGAGGGGGGAAGAGGATGCACGGAAAATCTTTCGCTTTCCTCTAAACAGAAATGAGGAGTCAGAACGGGACAGCTAAAGGGAAGGCAAACCCCAGGAAAAAAAGGAATGAACCTCACTTCCATTCGCCGGTTGAATAGTTAACGCGGTTGGAAATTGGAAATTAAATAATTCAACAGCTTATGACACGGTTTTCTCAAAAACGCTTCGTCGGAGTCAACGTCGTGACATTCATAGAATATTCCCGGGGCCACACTTCCTTTCACACCGTTTTTTTTCTACGTGTCTCGCCGCCTGTGAAGATTTCACAGCGTAACAGCAATCCAATTTCACCGGAGAAAGGGTTATAGCGAAATTAACACAGCCCATACCGAAACGTGTCATAACGGATCCAGCCCGTCTGATGGTGTAATTGGAGGCATTGGCGTGTAAAAAAGTGTCCTTCAAAGACACGTCAGATTGATACTCAAAACATCCTAGAAACTTCGTGTCTTTGCACTGGAGAAACCAAGAGAACGCAGCAAAAAGAAGGATCAGTCGTCATCAGAAATTCCACATCATTGGTCTCGCTCGGCTTGATAAATCTTAATTAAACGAATTGCACGATTGTGCTCCCGCGACAGCTTCCCGGGGCTAATTCTAGTGTTTCCCATTTTTTCCATGTCCCACGTACAGAATGGAAAAGCGACCTTTAGGATGTAGAGTGCATAATAGACAAGGAAGCAGTCGCCGCCGCACAGCAATGTGGGAATGCGGATGAGTTGTTAAAAAGCATCCTCCGAGAGATGCTGACGGTAGCCGCAAGGTCGACCTGGGTTGAGCGATGTAGAATGAAATGTTTGAATTTTTGCCCCTGCTTGAATACTTGCACGCTGAACAGCAATGTTTTGCGACAAAATGCTAAGTTGAAGAAAAGCGCCTTAATGTATGCATTCGGCACGACAAAATTAACCTACTACGATGCGATCGACGCTACTTTCCCATTGCATTACTATGTTTTTTTTCTGACAATAAAAAGAATTTCGATTGACTTTAAAAAAGGTAAATTGAGGAAGTTAAAGCAGACATGATTTTACGCCACTTAATGCTGCTTTCTCCGTTGCAAAATTCCGTTGCGTATTTCCTTGCAGTTTTGGAATTTTCTTTTCATCGTCATCTCCCTGTGCACGTGTATGCGTTGACGCAAGATTGATGGATGAATGGCGGCGGGAAATGGAGATGGAAAGGCAAAGACGCAGCGGAATCGTTCCGCTTAATGGGAAATCCATAAACAAACCGTCCGTTTTGCTCTCGCAACGCGCACCACATTGCCATTTCTTTTCTCGGCTATTTTGCTCTCCCATTCTCCCACATTTATTATCTTCTTCGTTCACCCTCCAGCGGGTACTACTGCTACGCGAGGTATGTGTGTGACGCAACTTGTCATCGCGCCAGGAAGGAGCGAGAGAGCGCATAAGATTTGTGTACGCGTATTTCTCTGCGAGATGGCGAGATTTTGGATTTACTCTCGCGAGATTTCCACCCGGCACGCATACACATAAATAATGGGTGAAGAAAAAAAAAACAACCCCAAAATCCACATCCCATCCACCCCATGCACACACATATATCACACACCAGAGCGAATGCGCGCGCTTCCGAGCGCACGAAAATGGGTTCGGGGATTTTCCGTGTGCGCCGTTGCTATCCCGCTCGCACACAGTGCTGCCAGCGTTTGCCGTTGCCAAGGAAAAAGCGTCGAGGATACGGCGTCTCCATCGTGTCAACATGTCGTTCGTTATCTGCAGGTCGGTGTGTGTGGTTGTGGTGAATGGGATTTTTTCCCTCCCTCCCCACCCCCTCCCGCGCCTAACAAATGCTTCTCGCGAGAGAGATGGCCGCTCTCGTGCCGGATGGGTCGAACTCGTGGAGAGTGTTGTGTTTGGTCCGCTCGACGAATACCACGCTATCAGCCGTGTCTCAACAACACAACATCACCAGCAGCAGCAGCAGCAGCAGCAGCAGCAAGAACAGCAGCACAATTCATCTCCGCACAGCCGGGAACTTACACTTCTGTGTGTGGCAGGTGTCGAAGTTGAACAAAGTGATGGTGGAGCATCGTCTTCCGTGCGAGGCCAACAATTGGCACAGCAGTATACTTATTCTACAATCTGTTAGTAACTAAAACATTACTTGCAAACTCCTTTAAAAAAACGTATACGAGAGAAGGCAGAAGCTTCGAATGCAGTAATCGTCGGCTTTTCGAGAACTTAGAACGTTGGTTCAGGTTGATAGTGTCCCCATCTTGACGATTCTCTTCCGTCATTGAGGTGAGTTAGTGTGAAAGAATCCTTCCCTTTCAAGGAACGACTGCTCGATTGTGTTCGTGTGTCAACAATCACATCCGTCGTCACGATTTGCGGAGTTCCAAACTCCATTAAAATCACCTCCAAATTCCCACACACAACTCATTAGCCGTGAGGTTTCATTGACGGCACATTTCGTTTGTTTACCTTTATGCACGATCCGATCCCTCGTGCTACACACGCCATTCAGCATATCCTTGAATTTATGACTGATTACTTCTTCCCTCCCATCGTTTCTTAGACGACACGCCACGGAACAAACCCCAAGGAGTGGCTTGCGCTGGACATTACGGCTGGAAGTGGTCGGAACACGAGGACTAGCACTGCTACACCTTCTATTACTTCCGGCAAGCGATTGATCACCGCTGATAAGCGCCACCGAAAACACCTTTAACCGTGTCCTTCCTCCCAGTTTGCGTGTGTGCGTGCATGTAGTGTTTAAAGCAGCCCGACCCGGTTTCGGTGCCCCCGTAAGAGAGTGTACGTTTGGTGGTGCGTATTTGTATTGGTGCGCTGCTGGCCCTACTACGAAACGGACGCGTCCGAGATCATTAAAAAAACGGAGCAGATAACCGTTGTTAGGGTATCGTCGTCCACCCAGTGTTTATATGCTCGGTTTGACAAGCCGCAAATTTTGACACAAGCAGGCCGTGAACTTACCGTGTACGATGGATAATAGTGGAAGAGTGGCGAGTTGTCACTCGTAGGTAGTAAACAGTGGGCCTGCTGTGTTGGTTTTGCAAGGAAATGCAATCGTAGCGACACTTGTGCAACTTAAGTTTTTTATAAAATGCGAGACGCTAGTGGATCGAACGGTGTGTGAAAATTGATGCGAAAATTTCGCGTGCGTGAAAGTGCAATCGGTGGTGTGTCTATTGGTCTATTGGTTTTTCGTGGTTCGCGAATGGTCTAAAAGTCCAAAAGTGATCATGTGTTGAGTTGTGATTGCTGTTTCGAACAAAAAGGAACCGTAACGAGAGAGAGAGAGAGAAAGAGGGAGAAAGATCAGGAGTTCAAGTAAGTGATTTCCCAATGCGATATTTGTGGTTCATTATTTAGCACTGATTGAATTTTTGTTATCAATTAAGGGAAAGCAAGGCGTTCCTAAAAAAATAACAACACAACACATGGGGAGGTTTTTACAATTGATTACGCTTTCTATACCCGATTCGATTCGAGAGCCGCAGGCACCAGGCAAAACCAAAACAGTCACAATTTTGGTGATAATTTTTGCTGGTTTCATTTATATTATTTTGCTTGTGCTGCCACTGCGCTGGGTGGGTGATCCAAAGCACTCCAAAGCAAACCATATGAGCATTGAGCGCCACATGTTTCACATTATCGCATCGTGCGCCAGTATTTCCATCATCGAACAGCACGCCCCGTGTGTTGGTTGTTTTGGTCATTTCTCTCACCCCGACTCCGAAGTAGGTCCGGTCGCGGGACTATGATGCGGTTGAAGGTGGAGTTCTGTGTGGAATTATTTATAACAACAACACAGAAAAAAAACCTTCATACCTCGCACGCTTTAAATGAAAGCCGATCTTTAAGAATCGGCACCGGTTGGAGGAGATTTTCTTTTCCACCTCGGGAATCGAAAAAAGGGGTTAATTCTAAAATTGTGTTGATGCCGATGGCACAAAAAAAGGTCCCGGGGTGTGCATCCATTCGCAACTCGTCGTCGTCGTCGTCGTCGCCATCGTCTCCATCGCCGTCAACGTTCGTTAGCAAAGCCAATCATCATTTTCGTCCAGCGATTTGCTGACGTGACGCTTCCGGGGGCTCCCGTTCTCGGTTGTTGAATTTGCACCAACAGTGGCAGGGGCGGACAGGGACGAGGGAAAAAGTTTTACCTTCCATCCAAACCTTGACGTTGTTTCGCCGGCATTTTCCTTCACGGCGCAAATGGAAAACGGGAACCGACAGGGGGGAAGGGAACGGCTGTGTGTGCCATAGGTCGAGGCAAAAATGGTTGCAGCAGTGCGCGGAGTATCCCCAAAGGGACGCACAGTTTGATGACAGTTTGTCGGAATCGTTTGTCTCAATGGCCAACTCGACGCCCTCGAAGTTGTACGGTAAATGATTTTTTGTGTGCGTGTGTGTGTGTGTTTCGCTGTTTCGATGGTGATATTGGTGTGTCCTTCGGCGGTAAATTTCGATAGGAAAGTTAATGCGACTTTAGAACTGAGGATCGACGAGATCGGTGGAAGGGAGGGAGGATTGCCCGATACGGGGTGCGCGGGAATGCAGAAAAGTTTCACCAAAACGTGACGTTTAATGTGGCCTAAAGAAGGGTAATGTTTGCAAAATGGTATTTATACAGTTGGACATACGAATATGCGGACAAGTTTTGTGCAACACAAATTTCATGTCCATTTTTGAGGATCTTCGGTTAATTCTTGGATGTGTTATAAGTCCCGATTCAACTCCCCATTTCCTCATGAATGGTTTATCGCGTGAATTCCTATTACTCGCAGTCTTTTTCCCACACCTCTGCGTCGTCGCGTACAGTAGCAGCGTAAAACGAAATTCCAACGAAATACGCACAGGGAAGTCTTTAAGATGTTGGAGAACCATTTCCCCCTACGTTGATACCCGTCGCCGTACCTTGGCAGGGTGTTTGATTTAATGAAAAAGGGACTCCCTCCGTCTGTCTCAGTGAGGGCGGCGTCGACGTGTGTTCTCTTGAAGGGTGTGTACTTGTTGCCGTTCCCGCAGGCCATCAACTGCCAGACATTGCGTCGTGGCCGGTCAGACGAAGGTCGAATGCTCCCGCAAGATAATAAATCTTCCTGGGAAAACCTCATTTCGCTCTTTGCCCCCCTTCCGTGACGCTTACCTTTTACCGAACGCTTTTACTTTGATTTGTATCGTGGGGGTTGGTACTGAAGACAGCAAGGAAAACGTTGCGGTAGGCCTAGTCACCGGGGCCGGTGGATAAACAGCAAACCCACTCTAAGGATCGCTCGCACGGGGGCTTTTCCGTGCGTGGGGAGAGGCTAAAAACAACGAGACTGTTTTGCTTCGTTAGAGAGATGTACATCATCATCAACAGCATGTTCGTCATCTGGCGCATCGGTTCCCGGTAGATGGCGGCAAGATTCGTTTGATGCTTGGTGCAGTCTGCGGGTTGGTGTTTTGGGAGGTCCATCACGAGATTTCCCGCGAAACTATTACCATCATTACGGTGGGGGTGCCTTTCGTTTCTGTGACACACGCTAACGGGCGGCCGGGAACGTGTGATCATGGCGATGAGTGCGATACACTTCTCGTTACGCTCCATATTCAACGAAATCAATCAAAATGTTTCAGTTCGCTGGCACACGCCAACACTGTCTGGGGCGGTTCAAAGGGCCGTCGTCGCGGTTTTAACTACCGATTGGCCGAGTGCCGGGTTTAACGAAGGGAGTCGCAAATTCAGCACATCGTTGTCTCCTGTTAAGTCCCCCGTGCTTCTTTATTGGGACGGAAGGTTAATTATGCATCTTTCTCCCATAGCTTTCGACCACCTCTGTTTGGTGGGCCTGAGGATTGTTCCAATGTTTTCCTTCGCTAATTTCGCCAACCACACACATTCATCATTCGTCCGCGCGGTGTAGGTTTTAAATGCCACTGCCCCTGAAAGGTAGGCAGTGCGCATTTCAGCTAGTGATGGAATGGACACACACAAATGGTTGAGGCATAAATTAGTCGACCGTTCGGGGGGCGAGTTTCCGCTGTGTGTTATGTGTCCGCCGTGAGGACCCACGTCTACGTAAAGGATCAGTGTGGCTGAGGACGCTGTTGTCGTTCGCTTGCAGTAGATGTAAATTAGGTCTACTTTATTCCTCTCCGACATACAATACAGCGTCGTTACTTTTTTGGCCATGTATGCGCTGCGTTTGGTACGCTGCCCGCTACGCAATCGCTTTATTTTCGGTGATTGTTGCAGGTTGTAAATTAGAGCGCTAGGGTTCGGTCCCCAAGATAACGTACGAATGCGTGCTGAATGCCGGTCAGGTTGTCTACCATCGGGGCCCGCTACAGCAGGGTGATGATAGCGAATGACACATCCGTGCGATGCCGGGCACAGACGAGCGTTTGTCGTCATGGCACGTGGGTTTCGCGTTTCGATTTCACAACAGAAGTGACGCTGTGCATTTTGATTCTTTCCCGCTGGTGGGGTCGGACGGTTGATAAGCGACCGTGCAATTTTCACGGTTTATCGGAAAGAGGTTTTTGGGCTCCTAATGGACCATCGGATGTTGAAGTTTGGTCTACGTATTTAGGGGCGCAGACAAGTTGGAGTTTGCTTAGAAATATTTAACCTTTCGTTCTGATTTAGTTAAGATATGAAGCCGGGGAAAGAAATACATTGGACAGAAGGCTTCATGGTTTTCAATGGCGCTATTTAGTTTATATAAGTTCCATTCTGTTCTTTAGCTCTTCCTTTCTCATCAAATTCTTCGTCTGATAAAGATTATTCTTAAATTCTCATACTCACAAAACAAGCAGAACCGTAAGTCGATAGAGGTCGATTGTCCGGAGTCTACAAAACTTTTGACAAACTCAACTTTTGACCCTTCCAACCGGCGCACAGCATCGCCATCGGATGAAAAGAACCGATCGGAAAGAATGTCTGATTGCGACGGGTTTGTGAATTGGTTTTGTGTTGAGGATGGGCGACAAAAAATTGCTTTGCCGACCCGAGTGCTTCCCACTGCAGGCCGGATGTCGATTCTGGAGATTTTTAATTTTTCCACCCATTCCCAACGCTGTTCGTTCGCGTTGTGTCTCGTCCAGAAGAGTCTCCGTAGAATGGAGGATATTCTGAAGGATTGTACACGTTGCACGAAGCGAAAGATGAACGGTTCCTCACGTATTCAGTGTCCTGTGTCGCTGTCCGCGCGTGTGTGTGTGTGAATGTGGTGCAGTTTCGATCGATTTCGACCAGGAATCCTTCCGTCCCCGGTTCCGATTCGGTTCAGAGCCTGATCAGTAGTCTGTCCGTTCGGTTCCGCTCCTGATTGACAATCATCGGTAAACAATGATCGCCGTGCTCTCGCTCTCTCTTCGTGTCCAAACGATGGAACCGATTTTCCTTCTCCACCACCAGTCAGCAAAAAAAAAAAAACACCAAAAACCTCCGAAGAAAAGGGCTAACGTCAGCGCGAACGTTTGAGATGTGGATGGGATGAAGATGAAAGATCTGCGGGAACAGATTTCCGTGCAATTCTTGCTTTCTTGAGCTCATGTTTGCTACCTCGCTGAACACACACTCCCACATGAGTATGGCCAGGACGGACAGTATTTGAGTGCACACATTTTTCAGACTCAGCATTCATCTTCTTATCTGGTCGGTCGGCCTTGCTGTTCGTTCCGTTCCGTGTGTAATAAATGGTCATGGTTGCAGATTTTTTTCCCCCATGGTCGTATATTGATTTGTCCATTTCTACCCGACAGATACACTCCTTTTTCGAATTCGACGTTAAACCTTTGGCCCGTTTCGGGCAGACTCGTCATGTCATGTCAAGCAAACACCAAGCGAGAGTGTGATTTGTGATTTAGTTGCATTCGAACGTCCTTTTTGTCTCTGAATATCCTTTCACAGGACGGTGTTGAATCGAACCGATGGGGGTTTCTTTCAGTTTCGGGTATGGGACTGACCTTTTCGCTTTGGGGGAATGCTAAAGTAGGAGTGCTTATTTGGCAGAAATTATCCAATATTATATTACGTGCTCGTTGTTGTACCGTTGTGGGGGGGATACTGTATTATTCGAATAGCTCTCTTTGATTTAATACAGGCTGACCCTTTTCCCTTTCTTCTACTTATAAGCTATGTGGTCAATATCATTAATCCTATTTATGATCTAAATATTCATTTCCCTACAGATGTTCCAGTGTCCCGTGCTCCTGCTGTTCCTATACATGCGTAGTTGCTCCCACATTTGAGGTAAGCTTAGCAACTAAGCACTTAACTTATACGATGTTAAATGCACTTTATATTGTGTTCATCAAGTTGCTGGATGTGTCGCAACAAGCTAAACAATTTATATACGTTGCATGTTTTGCAATGCTAGTCAAAAAGTTGACGAAACTGGCAAATAATCATAAAATCCACGTTGTTGGTATAACTTTTTGCACATTTGCTGCCGATTCAGAAGCTCAGAAGGTCTGATTGAACTGGTACTGGTTGTGTTCCCCTACTTGGAATCAAATTTCACCCATCAGGATCCGTTTGCTAATGCTACCCCTGGCCGTATCACAACTCCACTCCATCTTGAAGTGGACAGATAATGATGTCATTCTTATGCATAAGATTAGATTCATTGCTTGCTCCTTTTCGGTATCGGAATGAAGTCGCTTGCGGAAGCTTTTGCTGCGAGGCTTTGGTATATTTCGTTCCTCCCTTTTTATGAGTGTTGATCCATCGTCAAGAATGCACAGTAAATGTGTGGCTGGCATCATCTGTAAAAGTGATGCGCTCTGAAGGTTCCGAAGTGAGCTAACGCAGAATACCGTAATCAAATTAGTATCGAAGATGGTAACTTTTTGAGTACGAACATTCCAACATTCTCAACCAAAAAAAAAAAAACGAGCGTTTGTGTAAAAGATATAGCTTGTTTCAGTTTTACCCGAGAAAGCAAAACGACATTTCTCGTGCTTTTGAGTATTGAAGGAGGCACATTTAATCGACATCGCTGCTCATCTTCCACCTTCCATGGGGTGCTGGAGTAGAATGTTGTCCTCAAAATCTCCATCCACGTAAGGGAACAACATTTTAATTTAATATGTGAACACGCCGCGCATCTACGTGTGGAGATGTTTTTTTTTCCTGTTGGCAACAGCAAATCCTCCACCACTAGAAAAATGGGACGAAGCTATGTGGAGGGTGCAAAAAAGATGAAGTTTACCCGGGGAAAAGCGGGACCGCCGGGGCACTGATGGGAAGTCAAGATAAAAATCTGATTAAATTTAAACATTTGCCTGGTGGCAGCTGGTTTCGTTGGGAAGTTTTCGTTGCAAACCTTGGAAAATCGAGCGGAAATAAGGTGGTGGGCCTGGCCAACGCGAGTCTCACGGATGTTGGATATTGTTCGTGGATGATTAGGTGGGTGGGTTGTTGTCATCACGTTCTTTTTATCGTGATGTGGAGTGTGTTTTAATTTTTTTAAAATAAAATATAAAATGCCTTTACTACGCCTTGTTTGAACATACTATTAAATAAAAACTCCGCCAATTTCTGTGAACAGTGAAACAATAATTATTTATTTCCTATATCCGTTTTAGATGAATTTCCAAAGTACCATGTATCACGGCTTCGAAGTCTCGTTGTGCTCCGAAGCAGTAAGTAAAGCTAGCAATCGCATCGACGGAGGACGAAAATTGCTCACCCTTCGAGGCGTAAAATGATGCGCGTAAATACATTCGACACGCAAACGAAGACACGCAGCAAACACAACACGTGTGCTTGTGTGGCATTTTACGCGACAAGGCTACAACAGTTTCCCCTCCACTGTCTGTGTCAATCTTGGGCTTTTCCGTTTAAGTATTGGCAAATGAAGACGACGCCGACCAGGAAGCAATCGCGAACGATATTGTGTTGTCCCTGTGACGATGTTTGACGAACGGCGTAACGGTGCGGAGAGAGAGAGAGAGGGGACAGGATGCCGATGCGAATATTCTAATAGCGAACTCCGTCCGTTCGATGGAACTGAAACACCTTGCTTGGGAAGTGTATCGAACAAGAACGCACCGAGCAACACAGCAAGGTCGGGAACGAGTGGTCGTAGCTGATTTTGCTGGTATCGTGCCTGGCTTCGCTTGTCATGTTGGTTCGCCTAATGTGCCCTCCTTGTGCTTGGGTAGTTTGCCTCGGGGGAAATTAATCATCATCATCATCATCATCGAGACCAACGTCTTGAGCTCAAGTCTAGATGTTGTCCTTTTCGACATGGAAGCCAACGGTTACCTCTCGTTATCCTATTGGCTTGGAAGTTCGTAGTGGCTGCTGGTAGAACCAATGCTGCAGCACCAACGAGACCGGAGAGACCTCCGGTGTTGCGTGGTCGTGGTCCGCAACCGGATCCGGAACCGGGCCAGCGATGATGTCAATGATCGGTTTATGGCGTACGCGAATTGCGCCATAACAATCCCCCAGACACGTGAACGAGAAAATGGGGACGCGCAACTCGCCCGATGAACTGTGATGAAGGAATTGCATGGCAAGTTGCTCGTGTACCGCACCATTCTTTACACAGATTAGCAGTGGAAAAGAAATTAGTGAAGGATTCTGGGCTGGGCGCATACGGAAGCAATACGAAACAGACTTAAAATATGCGTCCGCATGAGCCCGTTTTGTACCCGTGTCCTTATGCTTAAGAACTCCCATTATCCCTGCTTTATTACAAGATGCGCCATGCTTAAACGTTCAAATCATCCCTCATCGTGGTAAGCACCGTTTTGGAAAAGTACCAAGTCGGTGGGGGTTTTTTGTTTTGCTGTATAATTTCGAGACTGAAAGCGAGACATTCTTTCACACCTCACAGAGCCAGTGTGTTAACCATATGTGTCCGAAGACCCCATCCGGCAGGGGATTAGTGCGCGGCAAGTAATTTAAAAATGAATTTATGAATGTCTCCGGAAGATGATGTCTTGCGTGTGCCACACGTGTGAAAAGAATTTGTTAATCTCCTGCTGCCAGGATGGGCCTGACAGCGTTGGGCCAGCAGAGGGAACTTCATTTCCTGCCGACGTTGCGGATGGGTGTCGGAGGAAATCCTTCAGGACCGGTGGAATGGCGTCTCTGGCGTTGAAAATAATCCTTCCGTATTTCAGCTCATGTGTTAAATGATGACAATTTCTCCCTTCCGCTCATAGACATTGCCCTGGTCCCGGGTGCATTCTAATCGAATCAACCCCTTTTCTGCTGGGTGTTTGGCAGAGCTCGGAAAGTTTGAATTATCCTTGCAGGGGGCCGGTCCTAGCCCAGGTCACAGGCATCCGATGCCACGTGTGCTGCGTGTGTTTCGGTGCCTTTGAGGTTTATCAAAAGGAGGACGATTTTCATTTCGCTTATTATCTGGCGTAATCGAGAGCCGAAACTCGACGACAGATAGATAGAGTTTTACGTACCCCGTCCCGGCTGCTTTGCCCCGAGAATGGGTTCGACAGGGGCAGAATGGCGCGTGGTGTTGCTTTCGGAAGGGTGACTCTCGTGCAGAAAATTGACTTTTCGTCGCCTTCGAAATTTTCTTTTCTACTTCACACAAGCCCCTTGTTTGGTTGTGGCCGTGTCTTCGAAGCCGAGTGGGTTAAATGTGTATTTTCTGACGGGGGAAAGGAAACCTAAAACTTCATCCCTTTTTCTTGCGTTACGGAGCACTCGCTGGCCAGAAACCACAGAGGCGAACTCGCCCCGTTGGTTCGACTTTTTGATTTGGAATGCGTTTATACTGTTGGCACTTTTTCTTTCCCTTCCCGTAGGGTATTTGTTTATGATGCTCGGTGTAGTACCGCACGGCGTCGTTCGCTTCCATTCTTGATGGGTTTTCCCACTCCCTATCACGCTCCAAAGACGATTACATGAAGGGCGCAAAATTGGGATCAATTCCTGCGCTATTGAATGCACCCTTTTTAGAGGGCTAGGGGGCTAGGGGGTGGGCAAACCAAGGCAGCATGAGCGAACGTTATCAGGTGCTTCCATTTTTGTCCCTCATCGATAAAGCGGGCTTCGTTGCTGTCGAACTGGAATAGACGACGGCGAAAGGTACGGAACAGACGCAGAGCTACACCATTCCGTTGGTTTGATTTTTGCGTCAAGTGCGCGCAAGGTTCTAGGAATGTCCCGAAGGGAATTCTTTACCCAGTGCGAAATAGAGAGAGAGGGAGGGAGGGAGAAACAGTCGGGAAGAATTCTGTTCCTACATATTTTTTTTTCTTCTCCAACCGCGCACGAATGCAAACTTCGCCAGGCGCGTGATAAGCAGATTCCAGCATGGCATCGGGTCGGGTCAGGTCGGGTTGGTGAATCGGGCCGGAACTTCGATGCGATAATATCGCGGGTATCGAACCGGCGTGCAATGAGGGACCGATTTTGGCTCACTCCCATCATCATTAGGCGTTAAAGAGCCACGGCCACGTGTAAGCGGGTGTGTGTGTGTGTGTGTGTGTGCCATCAACATGCCTATACAAACAACCGAAAAAGAGCGACAAAGTTGATGAGGGTGGTTATAACCTTGTAAGAAAGGAAATTGGGGAAAAACATGGCTCAGACATTCTTTTTCTCCCAGGGTTGCCCAGTCGCCTTCTTCTGCAAGTCCTCATGCTCAAAGTATGAAAGTAGATTGAGATCGTGTAGATGAGATCATCCCAAAACGGATGTCCGTGGATACGGTGGAGATGGGTTGGTGGAGGCTATTTGCAGATCAAGCGTGTGACATTTATTATCCTTCTTATCATGGCTTGTGAACGCTCTCGGTGGCCGTACCACCCCCTACCGGAGGGGTTTTTCTTCGTCTTTTGTCCACTACGAGACACTACGAAGCGAGTGTTCGGGTTCGAGTTCGTCAACGCGCCAAACGACAATGGCAGGGAAGTGCGCTAAATTATTCAGTTATTGTTTGTTGATTGAATTTTAACGTCACCCATCGTCGTTAGATGACCAGCGCCTTGTGTGTTGTGCAGGTCGTATCAACACACATAAAGCCAGAGGACTTAAACGAGGAATGAGGGCAAACATTGGCCTCATCCGGATCTCGGGTAGTTTACATTTCAATTTCTATTTTGGAATAACCATACTAACAAATTAATAACCAAACTGGGAACACGGGAGTGATGGATTTGTAATTGATTGGAGTGTTTTGTTGGGGGATAAAAATTCGTTTTTATCACCCACGTGGGGAAGGCAGGGACTCCAGCTGCTTCCTTGCTGCTGGAGAGTAAAAGTTTAATCAACATTAAACTGTGCCCCGTATGTGTGGAACATTCCATTACTCCGAGCTGCTGTTAGCTAATGGGTAGCCTACATTCAGGCGTTTAGTATGAGTAATGTGTCAACCGTTTAGTGGACACACTTTTTTATCAACACATGTTTTTACGCACATGGTAAAGTGGGTGACAAATTGAAAGTAGATGAAAATCAATTGGTTGTTTGTGTGCTTGGGAAACAATGTAGAATACTAACAAGTTCCCAGGTGAGAAGTGAGTGGAGCACACAGCACGGCGTTATAAACCGGGACTTCTTTTGCGTATTTGTGCAGGTCATGACGTGCACTCACGTCGAGCGTGAACCGACCTCGCTAAATGGTAGGTCATAAATTTGATCCGCACCGTGGTCCCCGGGGCAGTAGCGCTGCACCGTTTGCATATGACGGTCTTGCTAGTGACCGGCCACTAACGCAACGGGGACCGCTGCGTTGTGCTATGTTGTGCTTGAACATTTGCAACGCGTGTTGAAAACAACACCAAAACATCAATCAATCGGCGGGGGGGGTGACACGTTGAAGATGTCCCGGGCCCCGGGTTTAGGTATCAGTTAAACCACGGGAAGTGATTGCAAACATGGCGACAGGTCAAAGGTTGTATTTGCACAGCTGAAAACGTTCTCATTTCACTCGTGCGACTCGTCCGTTCGAGTATCGTTTTTAATCGGGTGTCACCGTACCTGAAGTCGTGTTGGTGGCGCACTATAAAGGATGGGTATTTGTTTGATGGGGGGTGTTTTCGATGAGTTCGAGGTGTTGAAGATGGAGCGTTGCTCGCTTTAGCCGGGAATCCGAAACCTGAATCCATGTATGTTTCAGCACGAACGCAACGCCACAGTGCTCCGTTGGCCAGCGAGATTTATCTACCTCAGTTTTGATCCATCCATCAACGGAACTGCGGAAGCGCATGCAGCACATCAGGTTGTGTCATCAGGCTGAGAGCCGTTTGCCGGACCGTCACATCATAAGCACCGGACATACGATCGGTTTATCGTCTATGGCATGAACGCAGGATACAGGGGTCAAGTCATCCATCAATGCAAAGTCAGAACGGTTTGGAGCAGGATCTCATTTGCCCGAAGGGTGTCGGTAAATTAAACTCAGTTTGTGCCGCTATCTGGTTGAGTAACAACCGTCACTATCGGGTTGGAATTTAATGGGGCATTTTTGGGAAATGCAAGCTTAGTGCTCAGTTGCAGATGACAGTCTCGTACAGTCTGTACGTCGGGGGAATTTACAGTACAAGCTTTTATTCTATTTATCTATGCAACTTCAATCATTTCTTTTTGCTTCAACAGTGCCAAACAACCTCAACAACTCATCAAAAGCGAGAAATCCTCTTGATTCTCTTTGATGGTTTCATCTACTGAGCTGCAGCTCATGTAAGCTCCCATCGAGAGCAAAAAAAAAAACAAAGAATGTCCGGACCGTTGGTAAACGATGAAAAACGAGATCTTTTCAAAGCCACCACTAGTGTGCTATAGGAAAATGGAACATTCCCTTCAGCACGGACGGCTTCTGTCTAGCGTGGGGGGTGACGTCTGCTGTGTGTCTGAAGCAGGAAGACTCGCGGGAACGGAAATGGACATTGGATCAGCGACACGTTAGCCGGCGTTTTCCTGTGCGACGTATTGGACGTGTACAGTCTTTGACATCCGTGTGTGTGTGTGTGCTCCTCCTTTGAACAGTGTCATTAACATCGAATAGCAGATAAGATACGTGTTAGTTTCGCTTCGTGACGACCATGTACACCGCACACAGGGTTCGGTTTTCCGACAGGACTTGTCCCTGTCTGCAAAGCAATGATGCCGTGTCCTGGCGAAACGTGCACTCTCCCACATGGTTCCGCCGGGCAAGGATGGATAGCTATCCATAGATTTTTGGGAAAACTTTCGGAACAGCGAGTAAAACACACACACACACACGGTTCCCAATTTAATCGCTAATCCCACCCTCTTACGTTGGGCGGTTTTGTTTCTTCGCTTTTTATTCGAAATGGAGCTGAGCGAAGAAGCAAAAAAAAAAAAACACACGTCCGTCATTACATTAGACGTCATCCAATCAGTGCGGTTCGAAGTGATGTTGAGTTGGAAAATTGTGTCTTAAAGGCGTGAATTGAAACCATGATTATCTAGCACGGATCTTCCACTCGGTTTTCCCAAGTTTCGAAGAGAAATGTCACACGGTGTCCGTAAGTTGAACCGAATTGATCCATCTTGCTCACTCATTCTTGTGGAACTTTGTCCGAACTTTCCGTTCTTTCGTACTCGGAAGCGGAACCGCTTTGCTCTGCTGTTGGCCCTGAAAACTGAGATTCTGGTCATAGAGAATACTTGATAGTTGGACGTCACCTTCCGACGCTGGCCCGTGCCTCGGAAGTTTTGAAGTCTTAGGGCAGTGTAATGTCGGTAAATGGATGACTGCGTTTGGTAACGAACATTTCAGATTAGCTGAGATGAAATATTTTGCTAAAGTTTGCATTTGCGAACGACATTTCGTAAATCGCTTAATACTATAACGGCTTGGATTGGTGATTTGTCGCGTTGGACTGTTTTGTGTGCCATTTTTCTCGCAATTTAATTATTTTAAAAAGTTGGAGCTAATAAATGACAAAACAAAACGACAACAGTTCTCTTATTTAAATGAACAGATCACCATACTGGATTGAAATGGGATTAATTAGAGAACCTAATCAGGTAACGCAGCGTTCCGCAGGAAAAAGAATGCTCAAATTTAAATCAAATCTAAGCCCCGGCCCTAGTAATTGATTCTTTTCCCGCCCTGGACACTCATCCACCTTGTGAAGCTCTCAAGGCACATTGGATAAGAATCGATTAGCTGCTCGACACGTATACGTCCAAATGCTTGAGTACGTCGAATCGCATCAGACGCTCAGCAACAGTCTCCTCCTGCGCAAGGCTTCAGCAGAGCAGAAGGCGTTCGGTCCTAAATTAAACAAAAATTTAAATTAGCTCAGAAAAGTGTCCCGACACTGCTGAAGAATTTTTCACCAGGGTCTGTGTTTTGTTTTCCACCCTGCGGCCGAACCGAACCGGTCTTCTGTCCGTTGTAGAAATCGTGCCACACTATTGTAGAACGGATGGGGCAACGAGAACGAGGTTCTTGATGTTCGCCTTTAGCTCCGGCAGGGCATTTCCGTCCGGGCAACTGTGGAGTGACTCCCATTCCTTCCACTCACTTGGTGGAGGATTTCATTTCGACACTTGAAACAGTGACACCGCATCCCCCCGTTGCGGCTGGGATGCTTCACAACGGTCGACCATATTTTTTTGCTCCACACTTCCACAGCTGTATCCTTTTCGGCATGATGGCTGCTGCTCGGTTGAATGGGAGCATCTTTCCGTGCGCTCATTTCCATCACGATGGAGAAGCAAGGACAAAATGAGACGTCGTGCGCGCCCTTGTGAAGGGATGCGGTGGATATGCTGGGTTGGGGGGTAGTGGAGGTAGTGGTAAAAACAAACAAATTTGCATAAATATGTTATAAAAGAAGCTTAAAACAGCAACGAGAGTAAAGCAGATAACAGAAATAAAATTCTCCCTGCGCTTCGTAAAACCGGCACGAAACAAAACACGGAGCGTCGGTGGCCTCCGTACGGCACTGATGATGAGTCGAATCGACGAGGAGCGGCATGTAGGAGGGTGGACCGGCAGTACGAGTGGGTGTCGTCCTTTCATCTCGACCGAATGTGCTCGTCCACCACCGTCACCGCCTTTTTGTTGTTATTGAAGATTGGCTGACGTGGATGGAGAATGACGCCGGGAGAGACCAGAGATACTAGTGGCAGAATAAATAAGGGCATCCTGCGGGGAGACACAAGTGGAAAGACGAGATCCTTCGAGAATCGTGAATGGTGCCAGCCCCTGCTGTTAGACCCGGCCGCATTGGACGATGGTTTTTTGTTTTTTCGAGTGGAAACTCTGGACACGACGATTGTTCACATACGCCCGGACTCGGTGGAATGTGTCTCGCACTGGCCGTTGTTTATTTACATTCATAAACAGTCGAACCCCGGGGTAATGATGGAACGCCGCGCGTACGACGTGCTGAATAGGTGCAGTGAGTGCTACTTATCGGAGAAGGACCGGCGATCAATCGGTTTCGGAAGGACGTGGGAGGTGTCCTTTTTCGTCCAAGCCGGAGCGCATCCGAGTGTGCTATACTGTGGGGGACGGACAACTCGATAATGAAAGTGGACACTCTTGCGTCCGGTGTTGAGCACTTGCCGGTATGTACTCGGGGTAGCCACTCGTGATGATATGCGATTCTATTGCACGGTTCCGATACTCCGATACTCTTCAAGGTGCAAAATGTCATCTCATAGGCGAGAAGTTGTGCAAATATGTCGATAAGAGTTTCAGTATTTTCTCAATTGTTGTGCCTTTGTGTAACGGTAGGAAAGTTTTTGAGTACAACAAAGTTTCACCTTAAGACAAACTCCTATTAATCCTGCAGCATTCTGCACTTTCCCCACGGCCACCTTAAACCGTGGGAGGGGGGGGGGGGGGGGGGGGGGAGCCCAAAGAGTATACCGGTGCGATCTTTCCGTCCGTCCGGGGAATTGTTTTGAATAACATAGAATTTTAATTTTTAATCCATTTTTATGTTGCACCTTCCTCATCTACCTTTTTCGGTCGCCATCCCTTTTTCTTCCAGCTCGTCCGGACGACCGTTCGGTGACGACTTGTGAGCAGTATTTGCCGTGTCTTCGTCTGCGCCATCGTGCTCGATGAAGCGAACGAGCACGGGAAAAGTCATTGTGAGGGCGATATTGTCGTGAAGCGTACAATGTGGAGTTAAAGTGCAAGAGTTGTAGGAAGGATTATTGGATTTAAAAGTTTAGCCCATTTTAGTAAAAAGTTTGTATGAATGTGTACGTTCTATAAGCACATCCTTGCGCTTGTGTGTTTGTGCAAGGTTTTAGCAATCTTGTTGTGCATTGTTTGCAAATGCTTCCAGGCGCAGGTAACGAGCTAGAAGCGAGTGGGGGTTTAAGACCTGTAGTTCAATGTCAGAGGATGTCTGAAGAATCTTTCGGGGAGTTTTCGATAAATTAAACACATCCCCGGTCAACAATATATTTCTTTTCTTTTCTTTCGACGCCAACAGCAACCAAAGGAATTGAGTGTTGTTCGTTTAGCTCTCCGCTTGGAAACGCTGGTAGTCAAAATTGAAAGACAGCTTTGCTTCAATCACTATGAAAACTGTATCTTCCCTTGTAATTATGAGATCCCACACTCGTCGTCAGTTGACGAAACCCCTTGAAAGCTATCTTTTCGAAGGTTCGCTCACCGTACGATATCCTTTCATCGATAATATTTGATTTAATTGGATTTTCCTTCATCACTCGACTGCCTATTACATGCCATCACACTCTCGGTTTACCGAAGAGGAACATAAATTTGTAGCATTTAGTTTTGCGTCCCAGCTGGACGACGACTTGGCTTTCGTACGTGGCTCGCATGCTTGGACGCTGGTTTGATAAACAAATTTGCTTCCCCCCCCCCCCACATGCGCCTTGCGCCATGCTGCCCCTTTTCCGCGTCAACCTTGAGAGGGCGAGAGTTTTCCCACAACTAAATTAACTTATCCTCCCCCTCTTGTACAACGAGCAAAGAGCATTCCCCTAGCGAGACGTTACATTCCCTCGGTGTAATCTCTGGGTCGGTACCAACCGGGGTACGTTACGCGGCACGGGGCGAGAGGTTTTTGAAAATCATCCCACTCGATAATCGAGCCAACCGAAGGCAAAAAGAAGGCCCCGGCAAAACGCCTTCGAATCCGTCGAGTTTGGTGAAGCTCGCTCGAATGCCCGTCCGCCCCTTGTTGGGTTGGAAAAATCATTTTCTCGCATCTCCCGAAGCCGGCAGACCACTCCGCCCAGCTCATTTCGTTTGCCCGTGTCCTCGCCCTCTCGTCGTATCCATCCGGCAGGGAAGAGGCAAGTAGCGTCGACATCGAACAGCAAAATCCACTCCACAACACGCCACGAAGGGAACCCGGAGGGGCCGGAAAAGGCAGCATCAGCGCGTATCGGCCGGCCCTTCCTCGGTTCGGGTAGATTAAAGACCATTTCCATGCTCCCTTTTCGGGAGTGAACGCAATTTGGCGGTGCGTAAGGGGGCAGAAGGAAGGGAAGGGGGTGGAGGGGGAAAGTATGGCAAGAAGGTTAGTTTATCGTGGCTGATATGCGTTGTTGTTATGCAAATGTATGGCAACGTGGAAAACCTGCTTCACGCGGGTTCGAGTTTGTGGACGAGATCTTCCGACAACTTCCGACATTTAGCTTCTTCCATCTTTTGGAGTGGTTAGATTGAACCTTTTAAAATATTCCACATTGATACGATATTCTTCGCGTGGAGTTTGCTTTTCTTTCTATTCCCATGCATAGATGCGCGGATAAGGAACGATGGAAGAAACCATTGATAACATTGATAAGTAAATGTTGTTCAAAACCATGGAGCGCGAGTTGATCAGTGTGTGTTTCTTTTTGTGGAGTTAGTTTGTTAATTTCATACATCAAACCAACACCCGAATGGACAATTAGTTCGGCATGCATCATCTTGATATTATCGAGTTGGTTATAGACAAAACAAATGGTTGTCTGTTTACAAGACATGGCCAAGTGAGTTGATCAAGATCGAATCAAAGATCACGATCATATTGGGTAAATAAATTTAAAATTATTTGAAACACAAACAATCCATTGAATGTTTCGTTGTTTGAAGAATGATGTTCAAGAATCCTTTTTATTGTGTCGATTTTATTTTACTCCCTTAATGTTGAGTTGTTCTGGTTGCTGCTCGGTCGCATCATCCAAGGCACGAAATTAATGCTTGTCCTCTTCTTATTCTCTCTTTCTCTCTTATTGCTCCGGTTTCTGTTGCGAAGGCGCAGCCAAACTCATTTATTTTCTATGCCAAACAATTTCCATTTCGTCGATACAATTTTCATCGCACAAAACGATTCTTGGGCTCGTGGAGCTTCTCGTTAAACCAGTCATACCGACGTTTCTTCACGACAAATTAAAACCCACCGTTCGTTTGCCATTCTTTATCAATTTTCCTCGAGCACAGGCCACGGTGACACAGCAAGGCAAATGGTTCCGGGCGTCGGCGAACCCAGTAAAACGCGTGAGTTTCGCCAGCTCGCCGACGTGTTGGTACAGAAATTAATTCCAATTTTATTTCACCCGCTCCGGGAAAATGCAAAATCGGCTCGATTTTTGAGGCAAGCGACCGTTCTTGCTTGCGACACGGTAGCCAAGGAAGAGCGGGCGCGCGGGGGCGGCAAGACGTTAGTTGAGGTGGGCATTATTTTCCCAACCGAGCACGAAAGGCATGCCAGAACGCCGGAGCCGTATCTGGGAATCAGAAACGTGTTGTTTTAATTATATTTTCCTCACTGCTTCGTTTGGCGTAATTTTGCCCCGTAACGGCTGCTTGGGAGCAATAGGGAAGCGGAATCGAGCGAGTGATACACACAAACAAAAAAATCAATCCAAAAGTAAAAGTGTGAGCCGACCGTGTCCCCATTTGTTTAGCATCTTAAAAATTCTTAATTATTTTTAGCCAACAAAAACGAGTTTGAAGCCCGGCGTATGGTAACATCGCCATTCGCCAACGAGAGATTGCAACGCCTGTGTTGTTCCGAGGATCCGCGGGCGTTGTGCAATGCCATTTTTCTGTACGAAAAAGCTCAGCTCGTGGTTTCGTTTAATGAAATGTTAGTAAATTCCAGCGCACTCCATCAAACGTACAGTGCAGAAAAGGCTTCCCCTATCCAGCGGCGCTAATGTCCAACGATAGCCTTCGCTCCCCACGTCCGACCATACCTGGAGCCTCGATGCTTAATGACGTTCTTTTAAACCACTGAGACATTGCACCGTCGTACCCTATCGGGTCTCGTACCAAGCGTGGTGCCGGAAGTTGTTTCTTCTGCGTTTTTCTTCCTTTCGTGTACATTTTCCTTCGATTCTGGCTGCTTTTCGGTTAATCATTGTGAAAACGGGACGCGGAAAACGGCGGTGTGAGGCGGGCAATGAAGGATGTCATTAGGTTGCTGAGCTGGGCAGATTTAGCGGACGATGGCTTTTGTGTCGATAATATTTTAAACGGTTGCGCGTGGGGGAATATTTCGTCCTTGGCAAACGACATTGGGCGGCGTAACCGCATCCCGATGCGATGACGTGCAAAAGCATGATAATTTAATGGGATTTATTCGAAGCGTTCGCGTGATTGACCGACTTTCGATGGAGAATCGGATAAACTTCAGTTCAGAGCAATATATTTTGTATCGTAGCGTGGTACGGTTTGGGTTCATAAATGTTTAGGTTTAGCAAAGAATTGTCTCGATTGTCTTGTTCTCTTCTCAAAAGAATTTTCCATTACCACCAGCAAACTTTGTTCGATTTTCCTTCCACAAACATCGGCTATCGGCGACCTAGAAAAGAAACGCAACGCAAGAATTTCCATAACATTTTTCCACCCGAGAGCGCTCAGATAACGCAAACGAGACAGAAGAATAGTAAAAAAAAAAACAGCGCAAACTGTTTGGTTTTGTGTCCGTTTCTTTCGTCACAAAATCTTTTACATTTTCACATTGCTGTTGGCCAGTTGTTGTAGCCACATTTCTAGCAATGTAACCGTGTTTATTTATTCCTTTCGGCGCAGTATTTTTGTTTGGTGTTTTGTTCGCAATACGGAGCCGCCTGGGCTTGGTGGAATGGCGTCCGGAAGTCGTTAAAATTCGGGTTGTCTTTTTATTAGTTTGCGTTTTCTTGGCTAGTAATTTCTTCAAACCAAACTCTGGTCACAAGATACGCACAGAGAGCATGAGCCACCGCTAGCCGGGCATGGCTTCCGTCCCAGGCCAAACAAAACGAGAGCGCAAACAGACACACTGTATCGGTTTAGTGTACGGTGCGTCTGTGTGTCTCGTGTTTGTGCTCCCGGTAAAGGACTCCACCAAAGACCAGCAACCGGATGCTGAATGGATGAAACGCACGTTGTCGGAAAGGCTCGGTGGGCACGGAAGGCAGAATAGATCCCCTGGGAATTCTGAACCATGTTGGGCCCACTGGTTCCTTCGCCAAACTCCAAAACGGACGTAGAAAAAGGAAAATAAACAAACAATTCGCCGGAACGTCGTCGAACTCGGAAGCGTCTGGAATGTTTGGAACCGAGTTTTGAAGTGTGAATAGTTGAGCTGCTCTCTTCGCGCAGGGAAAAAAACATTAAACCGCTCAAGCTTTATTTTTATTCGCACCTCCTGGTCACGGTACCAATCAATGATGAAATGTTTCAAAGTAGTTTGTTAGAATGCGAATAGCATGAATGAATTCTACAATTGAAAATGAAAGAGAAAAACAACAATCACAATAAGACATTCAAAGTTTTTGTAAAGTCACCACCAGGCACCAGGCACCAGGCACCAGGAATGTTGCTTGACAAAGCGCCGAAACGGGGCAATGAAACATTTCGTTGAAGGCGATCACGGGCCCAGAACAAATGGGTTCCCGAACGCAAACGAGAACCGCAATCGTTCAGCCGTGTTCTGTACACGGTGATATCTGCATTCTACCGAGGAACGCAGGCAGTATCATCATCTGTGCTACCCCGAAACCATCCAACGCAGACAGGACTGTGAAAGCCTCCGGCAATGGCCTGCAACGCCTTCACAATCCACCCGGAAAGGCTCCGTTCCGTTGGGCTTGGTCGGTGTCGTTTCCGTGTGTCTGTTTTTGTTTATCCTACTTTTTGTGTCTCACTTGGGAAAATTCCGATCCCCAAAGTCTCGCCTCCTCGTTCGATGTTTGCTTTGGACGGGAATGAACTCCGGAAAAGAAACCCAACACGGAATCATCTCGTGCCAGTTGAGCAAACATTCCCCTTCGGGACGGAGGGGGGAAAAGTAGCCACCACCCAGCAGCAAGAAAATGCCTCATAGAGTTTTCTTAAAGGGAAGTAAAAAACCAGCGAAAGAAGCAGAAAAAGATGAGATTTTTCGTCCAGGCTTTTCCGTGCCCATCGTCAGCTCCTGCTCGGTTGTGCCCGAAACTGTTCTTATTTAATTATTTACGAACGATTTGAATTTGAATTTCTTTCTGCAACGGAACCGTAAGTTGGAACAACAACGTCGATGTCCTTGCGTCGTCGTCCCTTCTGGTGTGATCCTTTCCATTTGCTGGAAGCGCGCGTGTGGAGCAATTTCACATTCACCAACACGGCCTTTGGTGACGGAACCGATGATTTCTTTTCTTTCCCTTCACACCGTGGCCCACCGCTTGGCATTCGAAGGTTTGCCGGAGTGTGTTGGGTTTTATCGTGGTACCCGCCCGCCCGCCGTCCGGCCGGGCCCCATCTTATCTCTCCGATTGGCCATTATGAGTTTCTTTGCGACCAGCCACCCGTACCGCAGTCATCGCCGATCCCCCGACATTGTGTTTTGGAGGTTGTTTTTTTTTTTTTGTTTTGTTCCTCCACAGCAACTATGTTTGTGTTTGTATTTCTGTTTTTTCCCATTTTCCTAATTTTCACAACCCCCCCGGCACAGGGTTTTGTGAAAATGCAGGTGGTCGTGGAGATCATTTTCCTTTTGCGCTCGAATTTGGTTGAGAAAAAAGTGGTGTATTCTCTATCGAAAGGGAAACCCGGCGTGCCAATCCCCCGGTCCCATTTTCCGTCCGGCATTTGGGGGGAAAATATTGTGCTGAGACAATTTTCTTCTACACGCCCGATAAATACACGCCAAAAGAAAAAGCAATAAGCGAACACGGCCAAGAAAACGCCGGGTTCGCAATGGAACGAATGGAAATCTTTCCGCACAAACAGTGAGGTTATTTTTTAGGGTTTGGTTTTTGGGAAAAATTTATGAATTGTGAAAATGAACACATCCGAATGGTTGTCGGCCAGGAATGGCGCGCCGGACGCGGAAGAAAAGGCGAATACGCATTCGAAAAACGAAATTCGCAGCTCGCAGAAAATGCAAACACATGGGAACGCATCAATGCACGGTGTCGATATGTGGGACAATCTTCACTGCGAAGACTCGCTTCGGGATGGAAAGGGAAGGGAAACCATAGACAATTGTGCTAAAACAACAACATTTTTAATATTTTAGGCTTGAGAAAATCCTGGTCGGCCGGCATCAACATTCTGCGAAGCTCTTGTGTGAAATTATTTAAACGAAACGTACTATCGTCCCCGTATCATGCGGAGTCGCTGGCCCTCGGAAGATAAGATGTTTATCCGGCATCGGCATCTTGATGACTTTTTGGGAACCCCCGAACCCAACGGAGCTCACACTCGATGTTTTGTTACGGTGCGAATACCTAACACAGCGAAAAAAAAAATGAGGATGATGAGCGAAATCTCAACACTTTCTCTACTTTTTTCGCTCTATGTGCTGAGAGTGGTTTTTGCTCGTGTGGTTTTCTTTCCATTTTGTCTCTCGCATCTTCTTATTATAATTTAAATTGGCTTAGCTAGACACTATCGACAAGTTTGCTGTTGTGTTGTGTTTTTATTTTATTTCTTATTTTTTTCCATACCTAGTTTACGTGATCTTAACGAGACTGAAGTTTGTTCCGTTTAGTTTTATCGATGCAGTTCCATTTTTTGGGATAAGAAAAGGATTCTTTGTTGTTGTGGACTGTGCTTAAAACTTTGCTTCTATTTATGTGACTTTGTTGTTTTAATGAGTGAGGTTTTTTATGTTATTTTCTTTTCTTAAATATTTTCTTGCACGTGGAAGATTGAGCTGAACAGTAGCTCTCGGCTAAAAAAAAACTCACTAGCTATACGAGTTGGACCCATAATGTTGCTCGATAAATACAACTGTCAACACAACCTTCCGACTGCTTATCGCGAGTCGCGAGTGTAACGAGAGAAATGGATTACCGAGAAGCTTCTCTAAAAATATCAACTCCACCCATGTGTTTGCAGTGCCCGAAAATAGGTAAAGTCCGAGTACTAATTGGGATGTTTTCCGTTTTGTGGATTGGACAAAAAACGTCTCACTCAACCCGCACGGCGCTGTACTCGTCGGGCAGGCAAATGTTAAGAAAGCTGCAGCAGCCACCAATCGTGCCTGGTTATGCCATTTGATGGCACTGCTGGTTAGCGCCTTGTTTAATGTGTTGTTAAACAGTGTCGAATTTGCCATGGGAAGCTGCTACCGGGCATTTCGGTTCCGAGGACGCACCAAAATGGTAATTGATTGTGCAAATGGTTCAAACAGGTATTTTTGGGCATGGACAGCCACATGTTGTGGATGGTTTTTTTTTCTATTTTTCCTGAAGGGATAATGATTTGTTTAAACTGGCAGCAAATTGTTTGGCAGTGTACAGAGATTCGGCATCACACACACATCACATCCGCAGTTTGTCAAGACTGCCAAGAGGTGTTAACAGGTTTTTGTCAGAATGTGAGCAACATAAGATGAGTTTATTTTTGGTTAAACAACACTAAGATCATCTTTGGATTTTCCACGAGATTCGCTGTGGCATTTAACTTATCTCCATCGAAAAATAGTTCCGACAACTAG
Source organism: Anopheles marshallii (assembly GCF_943734725.1). NCBI lineage: Eukaryota > Metazoa > Arthropoda > Insecta > Diptera > Culicidae > Anopheles > Anopheles marshallii. Next base: position 82,648,153 of record NC_071327.1, read on the forward strand.
TCAAACTAGTGTCAAACCGACAAGGCAGGAAGCGCTTTGTTCGCAGTTCGCTTGTTCTATTGCACCCTGTTGCTGGGACGAGTTAAACTAATTATTTCACTCTAATGACTGGTAGGTCTTTCGTGATTCGTTTCGCAGACACGTCCATATCTTCAACACCATTGCCAGCTCCGAACATCACTGCGTTTAGATATGCAAACGAGCGAACGGACAGTGTCTCATTTCGTCAAATTATCATCCCCCCCCCCATAACTTCCGTCCTGCCCGTCCCGGACAAACCTCAGAGAAAGGCGAAACTGGAAATTATGTCGCCAGTATGACTAACGTACGGTACGCATCGAGAGTAGAGTCGCTGCCGGAGAAAGGCATCTCTCGTTGCGTTCGTAATTTAGTTCCACATCCGATCCTCGCGGAAATCTTTTGATGGGTCGGCAGTATAGCGCTTAGGAAGATATCCAACGTGGGATGTATGTGTCCTTCACCGATCCGCCAGCCAATCCGGGACCGGTGCAGTCGCCGGGATGAGATGAGTTGTTGAACGAGGAGTGTATAGCGGCGTATACCAAAATACCCCTTATTACGAACGTCGGAAGCCAACGTACGCCCAACGGCAGAGAGATTTGTAAGGCTTGTCTGCCTTCAATGCCCGGAGATGGATGGCAGCAAGCGTAGTAGGAACCGCCTGCGAGAAGCGAACGAAATCCATGTAAAACGTGTCCGGAATGTTTACTACCGTTAATAGTTTTTCGAAAACCGTTTTAGCGCCATCGCCTCGCGCGCTGGGAGTGAAACAATCCACCAAAGCCGAGGGACCCGAGAACTCGAGCCCGACCCCTTCCCCGCAACCTGCCCATGTCGCGTCCGATGATTATGACGATTCTTGAAGGGTACGCGTTGCAATCCACAAAACCTCTCCATAAAACCCTCTCGAGCGGGTGGAACAAAAAAAAAACCTATTGACAATAACCCAAAACCGCGGTTGACTTCTGTAGAACGTCGATATTGCGGAGGACTCACGCGGAGTTGGCGAGGGAGAACTGAGCTGTTGTGTTCTTCTTTTGTAGAGCCACAGCGCAATGCACCACCGCTTAGCCGCTTTAACCCTTGAGTGGGCAGAATGCTTTTATTATGACACTTGTTTGAGGTACAGTTGCGTCCGTACTGTGACGCGTCTTTCGTTTTCTCCTCGAACGGATACAGCTTTGGGTTACAACAATATGCCGTCGAAGAAAACAATGGTGAATTGTGCAGCCTAAACGCAGGACTCCATCGCAACATTTTGACGGTACGGTGGCAGTGTGGCTTCGGGGCACTTTAATAAACGTTTCAACTTTTGGAGCCTCGCTTATTCCACAGTCTCGTTGCTGGTGTCGATTAAAAATGCACGTCATGGCATCACGAATTTCCAGCGCCCGCACGTTGGACGAAAGCGATTCTGGGTTGGATTTGTATCGTGTGGCACGGGAAGCGTGGAAAATGGAGAAGAGATTTAACAAGCTTTCGTTGGGAGAAAACTTAATAATTCTCAAACCAAACCCAAACGAACAGAACGTCCACGCGCCGTGAATCGATCTGAGTCAGAGCCAATTTTTCTGGACAATGCTTCTTTCTCCTGCCCGTTCCGAGCTATGACGTGCCGGGGTTTTTGCTGCATTTATTTATTTGCTTTAAATAGAGCGAAGAGCAGACAACGCCAACGGCCCAGCGGGCGATAACCAGCGCGGAGCAGTGTACAAAAACATCGTTTTGACAGTTCATCTTGTTGGAGGGCAATATTAAAGAAAAAGTGTGGAACAAAATGAATGAGGAAACAAACAGAAAACGACTATCGGACTAACGTCATTTTGAGTTGCATTTCTTTTCTTATCTGAAGGGCGCGCCTGGCCTGGTTCCCCCCTGGTTTTGTGGACGGTTGGAGAACTTCAAACTGTTGTGGCTATTGGTTTATGGCTGTTACTTTGTGTTTCACAAAACGCGCATACTTTTGCATGTTTTTTGGTTCGCGTTTGATCATGAAAAGTGCAAAATGAAACACCATTACTCATGTGCCAAGTGCTTTCCGTCTGGAGTTTTTCGTTCTGCGGACATTACACACACACTTTCTCTGCATAGTTCTCGCCCTCGCCTGCCACCAAGCCGTCATTCGATTGATTGTTCTTAAAATGTTGCACAACAGTCTCTTGAAACGTCATCTTGAAGGGTCTTCCCGAACAGTCGAAAACTGTCATTATAACGCCCTTGTTAGCAATTCAAATGGGCTCCTCGTTTCTAACCCATCGTGCATCATGCTTCAGTTGAACCGTGCCTTACTTGCGAGTTAATGAACTCTTCTGCCCGAGCTGCAAAAACTCGACATAACCTCTTACAATAAAGACACCTTTTCTTCCCTTTTCCTTCTCTGTAGGAAGTTTCCCGCGTGCACCACCGACCCAGTCGCCAGCTGTTGATCCGCCAGCTTGCCTGAGTCGGCCACCTTGCCGATGAATATGAAATTTGTCAAATTTAATTGAGTGGTAAGTCTGAAGAGCCCTCCAAGCCCTGTTCTGACGACCGTTTAAAGGTGGCGATAGAATCCCACTCTTGCCACGTTTTTAAACGCCTTTCTCGAGGGTATCAAGCACTGTAACTGCGATATTCGGTACAAACCATATTCGTGCAGTGTATGGTTTACGTTTTTCTGTGATTTCCCTTTTTAGAGGTTTTATTTATTTTTGCCTTCCCACTCGTAGCATAGTTTGCATGTTGTGTGCAGGTTGGGTGCGCTTGCTCCGCTACTCCGTAATTAAGTTAATTATTTTTTGGACAAAAAAAACACACACATTCCGGACGTGATAGAATTCTGCCACTTTGCAATGCAGCGGTGCCTGATGTTAGATTAACTCACTTTACTCGCCTTGTTCGTTCTACTTTTGTTCTTCCACAAAATCAGCACGGCACCGCGCTTGGCGATTAAGGATCTTTCGCTGAAAGGATTTTTCCTTCCCCATTGTATTCGGTACGGTTTCGTCCGGTTGGAGCAAAACCCTTTTGCCAGGGGCACATTTTGCAACATTAATTAAAGCATTTTTCAAGCAGAGCATGAGAAAATGCGCTCACCACGAACGGTAATGTGGCGCCTCGGCACAAACGTGGCAGATCGCGCGTTGATTCCATTTCCATTGCGAGCTTATTCCATTGCATTATTGTCATTTTCTAACACCCGAGTCCGTGCGCTACGCCAGCGAGATATAATGGAGCTCGTGGGGGTTTATCTTTGAAGTCGATTGACCAGACAAATCCCATTTTGTTCTTGCGCTCGCGACGTGTCCATTTTAGGAATCTGTTCGCTGATGAAGTCAAAGTCCTCGGAATGTTGGGGGAATGCTTATGAAGCAGGACTTTGTTATGACTTAATTTTAATTAATTAAGACTTTTCACTCGCCCTGTTATGCTCTTGCTTTGAAGATAAGCTAACGACATTTAGCGAAAGTTACAGTGAGAAAGAATTTGGATGTTAAGCTGATCAGAAAAATGCTAATGCAGTTATTTTAATAGAATAGACCAATTGTTTGGCAACAAAATTCCCTGGAATTCCACAAACACAACTTACAAATTAGTTGGAATATTAAATTTCCCATGTCCATGTTCCGATGACAATTCGGTGTAGATCACCTTTATGTTGCGGGTTTGACATACGTCTGATATGTCTAGTCACTCCAAGCGATCAGTCATGTAGAAGGATTTGTGAGTATCGTGTTTAATGAGGCTATAGAAGAGTCATTTTAGTTACAGACCTCGTTAATCATCAACGTCGGTTTTTCATCAAGCCAAAGAGCTGAAGGAAGCATTAGTGCAAGACATTAGACTTAGGTCACTCCTTAGCACCTTAGATCACTAAAGGTTTAATAGTCAGGAAGAACAAGAAGTCTATTCAAACAACATTATAAGAGTAATCCATTTTGAATATCTTTTGGTTGCTTTTGTTAAGATGTTATTAACTTCAAATGCTATCGGAGATCTACCTTGGACGAAACAGAGTTTGAAAAGTACAATTTCAGTATCTCATGTTCCAGTTCCGGCACACTCCAGTTCCAAATAATGTTTGGACATTTCCAAGCGACACAAAGTTTTTCCCTCATGCGTCAAATGCACACGTACACCCGTAAATAATGGTAACATAAGTTCGGTTAACATTTCGGTTTTGTTGTGCTTTCGGGGTTGGTTTTTGGCCGCTGACCAAGACCACCAAAGATGACATCAAAAAGGGTGATATAGCGTAACACACGTTTGCATACTATTGTTCTCCGTTCTCCATCTGGTTTGTGATCTGGCCCGGTTTTGCAGCGACGTGTAATCTGTCCAGTAAGGGGTTTTAACTGGAAAGAAATGCTCTATCTCCGTACCCACAGCCAAGCGCATATTTATGTGTGTTTTTCTGTGCGGTCGGTGGAGCACAAGGCCCGGGACCACGGTGATGGGCCCTTGGGGTCGGAGGAAAAGTTTGGTTCGCAACATTTAAATGACGATTTTTCCGGGCGACACATTTACCGATGGGGTTTCGCTTTGTTTTGGGGTGAATAAAATGCGGTTTTCCCTCCGCGTTCTGTCGAACACCACCCTCTCCTAGTGCGACTGGGCCGAGGAATTCAGGGTACATCAAGCAGAAATGTGAACATACTCGTTTCGCTTTCATTCATCCCCCTTCGAGCGTGTGGAGATCCTTCGGAGAAGTTTTTCCACCCGAAGCGGAGAGATCAACCGCAGGGCCACCGAAGAGTGGGCGAAGAAGCGCAAAAGCAATAAAACCGACGGCATCACACTAATATATGAACGATGTTGTGATGGCGGATGATGATGGTGCGCGCGCTGCGGCATTCGAGTCCCACAAGCAGCGGCGTGCAGTGTGAGTAGCATGTGGTTTTAATGTGATTTTTACACAAAAATATGATTTACTGGCACTTGTACAACTTTCTTCTCATCCGTCGCCCTCACACAGTCGCCTCCTCCCGAAGCACCACCCTGTGACTTATCCCTGGCAGTACTTTCTTCATTTGGCAAGACTTCTTGCACGAGCAGCGCCGAATTCTTTGTGGCTTGTCTGAACTTCTTCCGGCACAGCCATCCCCTTTTGCCAATGGGAACAATTCACATTCCACTTTAGCTGCTTCTCGAATCCAAGATCTTTCATTTTTCCGAACTTGAACCGGACTAAAACTAATGGTCAACCTTGAAGTACACGACGTTTCGGGGTTGGATTTGTGCCGGTTGATGGTGGTTCCTCGTTTTGGCTGGCTGGCTTGCGCTCATAATTTACACATGGAACCACATTCGTCCCATCGGCACAACTGTGGCAGCGAAGGACACGAGCGAAGAAGCTTGTTCTGCCGGGCTCCTGTCCCCTTTGTCTGGTCCCACCGAACATTTAAGGCTTAATTGTGCTGGACATGGAAAAATATTTCCACTTCCGTCATCCCAACGACACGATGGTTTGATGTATTTAATGACCTTTCCTTGGAAGAAAGGGTATCATATCCTCTCCAACTGGGGACCGGGTTGTGTAGAGGGCATCCAGTCGTTGGCATTCGACAGGACGACACCAACAGGGTGATTTCGATGTCAATTGGTGGGTTATTGGTACATAAATCATATCCAACACCCTTCCTGTTTGTGGTTTGTTTTCGGGTGGAAGGTTACGCCGTCATATTAAGTGTCGTGGGGGCCGAGTTGGTTTATTTATATTTTAATGTTAAATAGTGTGGATTGTGTGGTTTGGTTTAATTCTGGTGGGTTCTATTCGTGCACGAGTAAGGATTGCAAAATATTTGGAGCACTGAAATGTGAAATTTTTATGTCATTGCATTGCCTAACTTAGGCCACTAATTCGCTTCGGGATGTACGCATCCATTAAGCAAACAACGCTGTGCCTCGTAGCCCAACTGTGTCGACTTGTACTTTTGGGCAAATTTTAATGTAAAACATGTGCCTGTACAAGAACCATCTGCCTACCCAGTCCCAAAACAATCGTCCTACCCCGTTGTACTCGTACTCGTTGTAGCAACACAGAAATTCACTTTGTGCTCGTTTTTACTACTGTGTGGATTTAATTTTTTTCCATATCTCGTACCGCGTTAATTAGTTTATATCGAAGGCGGGAACACGGTTAGGAGTTGTGAGGTTTTAATAATCTGATGACTTCCGGCCGAACCCGAATTCATTTTGCGCCAATTGAACGGGAAAGGCCCTTGCGCTTGCTACCTTCATCCTTTCCCCTTTTCTCCGTGTTTTCTCCGAGATGCCTTCATTACCCTGAAATGCCGGTTGAAATGCGGGAAGGGTTGCCTCACATAAACTGTTTGATTTTCGAACTAATAAAAGCTCGCAGCCCAGTACCAGAGCTCTGGGCGTATTTAACGTTAGTTTGCGTTGATTAAAACCGAACCTAAAAAGTGGAAGGAATTGTTGGTTGGTCGTGTCGTTTTTTTTTTACATTAATTTCACACAAAAATTCCCACTCGCTCTCGCCATCTCGCAGGACACGCTCAGCCCAAAAACTTCACCGTCATTTATATGCAAAGTAGTCCACTTTGAACAATCTCTCGTGCGCTGGAAAACGGCTGCCAAAACTTTCCATAATCAATTGGACTCTCAGTTTCCCCACCCCCCGTCACCTCTTCCACTCCAGCCCCCCTCGCTCCGATAAAAGCATCCAGTGGGTAGCATCAAGGGAACAACACCGAGTTGCTGTTAGGCCAACGTTCTCCAAAAAGCTACCACATTGTTGTGTCATCATCGTAGTTTGATTCTTTTTTTTTAACGTGTGGCCACACTAAAACCCGCTCTGATCCTTGGGAAACGCAGGAGCATTAATGGGGAGACGGGGACGACCGGAGCAGGCGGGAGCACAACGGGAGCCACAAAAAGGGTAAAAACCTTGTAATGGGCATTAGGTTCTTCTGGGTGTTGGGCAGGAGACATAGGGACAATCTCATTCTTCGTGCTGTTGCTGCTGTTCGATAAAATTCGATCCTCCTATTTAGTTATGAACGAGCATCGTCAGATTCGGCGCCTCAGGGGACGGAGTTGGGTCAAGGATTATCAGGACTTTCAATATCATCTCATCCACCCTCGCTGCCTAGGCCTGTTCCCCACCTTGCACGAGAATCAAGATCACCTACGAATGAGTTCTAGTCCACACACGCACACCCCGTCCTGCGTATTTTTGGGACACTGGCGTTGGTGGAAATTGCGTTGGGCATTAACAGCAAAAACTCGGTGCTCTGGAGCATCTCCAGAGAGTATTGGTACGGGATCATCCTCGGTCCCTTTGTCCGATGGGGAAGGGTGAATAGGTGACATGCTTTCAGGGATTTGGGCTTCATTTCATTTGTAGTCATTCAATTTACTCGTCCACGGTGAGTATACAGTGCTTGTTATTACCGGTGTCAGTTACTTGCACACCCCGAGTACTCTGGGGGCCGAGCCTTGGTCTCATGCAGGTGGTTAAGACGGGTGGTAATCTCCAACAACAGTCTTCCATTGGCTAAGAAGCTCATCAACAATCACCTCACCCAACTACTCCTTTACCGTTTTGCTTACGGAACAGACGAAGTTGGCCTGCCAAAACAAATACCGAAAAAAAATCTCCTCCCTGAGGTTTGGCTCGTCCGATCATGCAGATTCGAGGTTGGGTTAGGGGTACGCTAAATACAAAAGAGTTTTAGCTGTAGTTTAATCCCCATGGCTGTGGAAGGTACAAACCTCGTACGTTCTCCTCTCCACCAGACCGCTTACCAAATGAGATCTGGTGGTCAGAACTGTGTTTCAGATTGGTCTATTTTCTGACCGGGTGAGTTTTCGTTTGATAGGCTTCGCTTAATTTGCCTCAATTCTTTGGGGAGGCAACATAAATTTCCTCTTTACCAGGAGAAGCCAGCGTCGGTACCTATCGTACGCAGTAATGTCGAGTCAGGCTGCTGGCTTGGCCAGGAAGTACTGATTGGGCACGGGTTTGGTGTATCTTTTATACACAACTTCTAATTGTCGTTGAGAGCTGTTTATTTCAGCAAAAATGTGTTTAATATTGCTATAAAAATATAAAGCACCCGTAGTCTACTTTATTGACTATTGTTTTCCTTGTAAATGTGTAAAATATGCTTACAGCTACAGATGCTTTACCACACGCACATCCAAACGAACTGAGTCGGTCCTGTGTATCAGTTATTGGCAGACGCATAGACCGACCCCCCCACAATAAGCTGCAGACCTATCCGTCGATGCGAGAACCAGCAACGGATCCCTTAATTGGATAATCTGAATCTTTATAAATAATTGAATATTCCGATTTCTCTTGTTGTTGTTTTGTTTGTGGTGTTGGTTGGTCGGTTACGATAATTTGGTCACTCCGTCCCATATTTTGGGGTGTACTAAACGCAAACCCCCCCAAAAAAAGCAAGAGGGAAGAAAGCGTCTACCAATAGCCGGTGCGGCCAATGGGTAAGGATAATGAGATTGTATTTTTGCGTGAGCAGAGAAAATAGTTTTTCCTGCTCCGGTTAGCTTTTCGCTTACGTTTGGAGCCAATTTTCGGTTCGTTGCTAGTTTCGATTGCGTGACGAAGCTCTACGCTAGGTTGTTACACATTTGGAAAACACACCGACAGGGGATCGTTTTTGGGGGGCTGTGAGACCGCATGGACCTAGGATCGCAAGTTGTTTCGAGGGGGTTGATTGTTTTTTGTTGCTGTACAGTTCGTCCTTAGTCAGTGCCCTTTTGCCTTTAACGTTTGCATAAAGAGATTTCAGCTCATTAGGCCGATAGAGATGGGGACGGGCAGTGAGAAATGGAGGGAGTTTTTGCACTAAAACAAGCTGATCATGACTGGTTCCGATTGCGTTGGAGGTGAATTTAACTAGCTTCGTGTGTTACCCCGGATTTAGACAACCCAACGCCGTGGTGTAGCATGATTGAGTGTTTGGCAAATAATATCGAATGTTTTACGGGCTTCCCTAAGGCGTGGCTGACTTCGACAACTTTGTAGTATTTTAATATCATTCAATGGCGCTACTGCCGATGTAACAGAAATGAACGCTACCGATCGAAGCGGGTACGATCACTCAGTACCTCAGGTTGACGAACATCGCTTAACAAACCCTCGGTAAGGAAATCACTCACCATCATCTCGTCCTTCTCCGTCCCGCCCCAAACCACACGGGGACTGCTTCGTCCTTTGCGCCTCTCTTCTATCAAATCCGTTTTCCATTTTCCGTGGCGGTGGCGGGAATATTTTCTATATTAAAGGTAACATTTGCGTTTTATTGCAGTTTTTCTTGGGTGTTTTGCCCGCAACAGCGTTTTCGGCTGTCTCCTTTCCTCAGCCGTGCAAACGTACCGCGACTGGTGAAGTCACCATCGACCGGATTCGACCGTTCCATGCGATCGAGGGTGAATTCTGCTTTTCATTCTGGACACAGCGGGCCAAACCGTCGTTGTTTCCGCTCTCGCTTTCTCTCTCCGTGCGCATACTTGGGCAGGTTTTGAACTCCTGTCCTGGTCTGCTTGCGCCAAGGGGAAGGATGCGGATACTATTTTTTCCCTGCCGTCATCTTTGCTCAGCTGCAGATCTGCCGGCGCTGGAAGTTCTTTCATCAAAAACGCCACCGACATGGCGCTGCTTGGCAAGTGTGTGGGTACGGGAGCAACATCACGTTCTACGTATGGACGCATGGGCGCAGGAGGATGACGCAGGAGGAGAATAGGTTGCTTGCATTATGATTCCGCACCTCACAATGTTATCTTTCGCTTTCGGAGCATTGTTATTTGTGGTTTTGGCTGGTGATCTGGCGATTTTTGTTTGTTTGTTTGTTTGCTTGCTTGTGTACGGAGCGTGTTTGGGATGATGGGGTATAATGATAAGCTTCTACTTTCCAGACACGGAAAGGAAAATGCATGACTTGAATGAAGGAAAAAGAGGCAGAAGTAGGGGGCTAAGACCAGGGCTAAACGAAATGAAGAAATGCATTTTCTTTTAATGGCAAGGCAGGGTGAGTCAATGAATAAAAATTCATCCAAAACTTGGCGTAAATTATAAAAGTCTCCCAAAGAAAGGGTGAAGAATGCAAAAATTTCACGAATAGTTAAAATAAGCTAGATGAAAGGAACCCGCTGTTTGAATGGAACCTGGAGAAGGCGAATGGCAGCAAATGTCGAATGTTTGACGCGGTTTGCTTTGGAAATCTCGTTCTTCCTAGCGCTGAATGTATTATGTATGAGCGCCGCATCACACTCACACATTACCGGGAAACTCGGGATTGTATCGGGACGGAAAAGGATGAAGCGGCAACGTCATTCACGTTCCCTGCATGGAGTGGAAAATTCGAATGGAAATTTAGGATGTGGCAAAGAAGCGGTTTTCGCCCATTTCTATGCAACCCTGGGAGTCGTTTCAGCTGCTGCTTCCGTTTGCTATGTTACGAAGAAATAAATACAGCGCGAACACATCGAGTCCCAATGGGCGAGAGTCATCTTGCTTGGGTCACTCCTGTAAGCACGCTGACTCGCTTCTGATTTTCGTTTGTGAGCTTTTTGCTGGAGAAAACATTAAACTAGCGAGCTGATGGGGGGAGGGTGTAAGCGTGTCATTTACTGCATTATTTCTCAACAGTTTGTGAAGACGATGGGTGAGGCTTTTTAAATGACGTAAGACTGGGCCTGACCGCAGGAACTAAGATTATCCACTAATTTATCGAATAGAAATTGTGGTCAGAACAATAATGATGATCGACGATGTATAATCCCAGGAGTTGTTTGCCTTAGAATTAGAGGAACTGTTGAAGGATCTCCCGACAAGTGAGCTTCTTAAGCATGTCGAAAGGCACTCGCTCTATCTCGTCTCAAAATCTTTCGCAACATTTTTAATGAACTTTACGACAGATCAGACGCGGTTTGTGCACATTCCTCCCTCTGTCCTGTAGTTTCTGGAGCGGTAATAAATACCGCTTCATAGCGTTATAATCGCTCATATAAAAGGAAGGACAGACGCTTTATGGGCTGGTTGCGTTAATTACCGTCTACCAGATTCGCCACCGTCACTTTACGATGGCGTAAGTACAAAGTGCAAAGAAATAGTAAACACCTTTTTTTCTCACCCGATAGCAACGCGCTGTTATCTTTAGTGAGCACCGCGAGTTTTGCCCGAATTACCCGTACAATGTTGACGTTCCAGTGCGATTCGGTTAAGGTTTTATTGGTGTTGTGCTACCGTTTATTGGGCAGCATGTCGTGCAAGGGGTAATCTTTCGTCATCCGAGGTATAAACGCCTGGGTGAATTGTATCTTTTATGTTAGCTCTTAATGTTGGAGACGTTTGTTCCCATAAACAGGCCGTATGTGTTTTTTTTGTCGCGTAAATTAGAAAGCGTTTTTGTCTATTTATCTTATCCCTTCGTTTTTGGTGGAATGTATTTCGAACAGTACATTTCTAGAGGTACTATTTTTGTGAACATAATCTTCGGCAATAGAAGCGATTTATTGCAGCCGAAAGAATGTCGTCAGTCTGACATGGTGGCATATTGAGCAGCGTGCCCTTTATGGTACCATATCTTCTCGGCGCGTTCCCAAGATGCGATGTACTTACGCGCGATAAAATATTCAAATACACAACCCACCAGTTTGGCGAGTTTAATTGAGCCTAATTGTGGCGGTGTATCTCAAACGGGAAGTTATGCCCGTGACCGAGGCCGCGCTTGTTGACGGAGGGATTATGTGTGGCAACTTCTGGCAGTACGGACCATGCCGGTGACTCGGATGCGGCTCAACTCAAAGTGACCGTTTGTTTAAGAAGAGATTACTCGACACATTGCCCAGCATTGCTGGTCGCACCAGGGAACTCCAAAGCGTTGCAGTTTAAACTGTAACAACCCGAACCGATGGTACGCGTTACTCACTCTCTCGGTCGCGTACTTCGCCGGAACATTGCGTCTCCAAGATAACCGAGAACGATGACAAACTTCAAAGCACACACCGCCGCAAGCAAATGGGCTCTCGTGGCAAGGCAAAAAGAAAAAAAAACCGGCGCGGGCAAGTTTTATTGTATATAGATCGCGTTGCGCGACACAATCTCGTGCCCTCGCGAAAAGCTTGATGGTGGTATAATGCGACCCACCTTCCCCCGGGGCAATGTGGAATGTTCTTATCAATAAACTGCATGCTGTAGCGCAACGATGGCTCGTGTGCGTCCCGTTCCAGTGACATTGATGGGCCATCGAATGTCCTTTTAATTGGTGTTATATTTGAGATTTCACTGTCGTTAAACTGAAGTTCATCGGGGTTAAAGAATTGGGCACGCAGCAAACCCACGCACTTGTTATATATACGATGCTAAGAAAAAATGCATGTTTAGTGGCGCACATGAGTGAAAATAGGGCGATTGAATAAATGAAATCTTGATTGGCCTCCGGCAATGGATTAAAGGGGTCTCAAAAGTTCCAGTTCCAGTCCAAGAGCTCCAAGCATTCTAGTGCAAAATCCTAAATGCCTATGTTTACGTACTAAATTGATCAACCCAGCATGATGAGCCTTGATCCATCCAAAGGGCCAACCGTGCGAGTGCCAAGCGTTCCCTCCGAAATTCATTTAAGCAACACATGCCTTGTTAAATGCTTTCACTTCCAATAAATACCACATGTGTCCGCCTGTTCCATAAACCGCCCATCCCTCACGCTTCTTCTCCCTGGGAAGGCATCTTTTTTAAACAGACATATGTCGTCCTTTGCGGCTTTGCGGTGCCGATAAATTTAGCACCGTGACAGAATGGAACGATGCAAGTTTTCCCAATTCTAGACATCCTGGCCCGTCGGTCGGTACCTTAGGAGGAGCGTCGGTGCAAAAGTTTTTGGCGCTAAAATTTTAGAATAAATTACACGCTTTTGCAGCTTATTTTGTTGCTGTGCCAAGGTCTGCTCTTTGCCGTTCGACGCAGGAATTATGCCCTGGTAAGCGCGCTGTGCATTATGTGGGGGTTTGTTTACGGACGCCGAACCCGATTGAATTTCCCATGAGCGCTTAGGAGTTTGTTCTCGTTCAAGATAATGGTAAAAACAGCTTCAAGATGACAAAAAAATTACATCCAACGCTTGCTGCTGGATGGAACATTACGGAGCAGATAGTAATAAGTGGCTTTGAGAGTTGTTTTAAGGTGCTTTGGAGAGAACCTTTTAGAGAACTTAGAATTTTAAATACGTACTACCTCATATGCAGGATGCATCGGCGAAGACACAACTTTGTGCGACGAAACAGCTCTGTGCAGTTCTGTGTGTCTGCGTAAGAATATATTAAGTTGAGCTGTGTTCGCCCTTCTTAATGTAGGCCATTTTATAGATGTGATCATTCATTCCTCGGGAACACTGCTCAACACATTATTCCTAATTGAAAACCACACACACGTATGAATGTACGAAATGTGTTGCAGATGTCAGCAAAAACAAACACTCGATATGCGCCCGGTTCCTGTGACAGCGAGTGCGACAGCATTAAATTTGGTTTTTCTTTAATCATGCTCCCGCAGCAGATGGTGCTACATTATGACGGGTGCTCGGTGTCGGGTCTTTCTGGACAGATTATGCAAGCTTGTGGTATTTTGCATGCTAGAAATTAATCTCTCTCGCCAGGACTGGAGAGAAACAAACAGTGCCTGAAATTTCGACAGACAAATATGTTCGCACCGTGGTAAAACAAGTAAAGATGAACAACAGTAACTGTGGCTGATAATGGACCCTCATTACTTACAGCCAAATTGATTGTACCGTTCGCATTTGTGCACTCGAGAGATCATTAGAATTTCATTCTCTCCAGCATGTTTTGCTAAGCTCCTGAAGAGGCACACCGCGTGTGATAGATTAATCCGGTTCGCGGAACTGAACAGTGACGTTCAAGTGGTAAGGTCAGGGACTCGAAGGCACGGACCACACACTGAATTTACCGGATGATAAGAGCAGTCTTGTTTGCTTGATCGAAAAATAGGCACAACGGCGGTTAAGTAGGCCGTGAAATAAATGTCAAATAAATCACCTCAGGCTTGATTGCCGCCCCGGGAGGATGATGCCATTGGGGCTAACATTTCAACCGGGGGCACAAAGTTCACAATTTACTTAGAACAAGGCACGATCTTGTGGAACTCACTTCCTTGAGGTGAGTTTGTAAATGAAGAGCAAGCAACCGGTGGCATATCCTTCGCGTAAGCCAACTAAGCAGCTTGTGCTGGTGAGAAAGAGAGAAAACGAGACACGGCAAGCACGCGAACAGTGGTAGTAAATTGTATGTCATTAAATTAACTATGCACCATTTGCACTATCAACATGCCACACACACACACACCCCAAAAAATACCCTCAAACCAGCACTTTCTTCTCTACTTCTCTACCGCAACTTGAAAATCGAACTAAAAAAGTAAAACTCCAGCGCAGCTCACTATCGAAGATCCATGAGGCAAAAACTTTTTTTTGCCCCCCCCCCCCCCCCCCCCCCCAGGAGGTTGGCTGACCCTAACCTTACTTTACGACGCGTTTTGATTGGCCATAAATAAAACCACCCAAACGGAGTGAGATAATTTGTACGGTGAGCATTGATTTAATAGATACAATTATCGGCTCGATTTCGAGGTGCAGACGTCCTGTGGGGAGGCCACATCAGGTCTAAGTGGGCGTCCATTAATGCTATGTCGGTGGCGATTTGATGTATTTATTTATTTTTTCGCTTCAGCTACCGTTTTGCAGATAGACGTTTGCTTCTGCCTCGCGTAAGTAAGTCGGTTTCGGGTGGACGATTTTTCAACCGTCAGTGTTTGGGTTTGCTGAATTGATTGTAGGTTTTGGACGTGAAGTGAAGCACGCTGGAAATGGAAGCGATTTGTCGACGGGATGGACGGTCCGAATTAATGTGAAACAGTAAATAACGACACAACTAATGCGGACCTGTGTCTGTAGATTAATTTTTGCTCCTTATTAGAGTTCGGTAATTATGCAGCGGCTGTAATATAAAAGCATCTCCCAAAATAACTGACCATTACGGCTAGTGGTACTGTTGATCGTGAAACGATAACCGACGGCCAGAAATGGCATGCTGATAAACGCTTATCCGATCCATCCGTTCGGAAAGTAGCGCCATGCAAAAACTCCCGTGTCCCGACAAGTGCTCCACGGACCGATTGGTGATTTACGATAAGTAATAAAGGATAATTAAAGCAAAATGTGCCCCATCAAGTACGGTTGCGTCAAAGGCACACACACACCATTATCCTCGCATTTACGAAGCGCGTTCGCGAAAATATTATCTGATGAAATGCTGTCGCACTGTAACCGTTGTCGGTGCCTCGCCTGGCGCCTTGGTGCCACCGGATCCGGTCCATCGAACGGTTCGCTGTTTGTGTGACCGGTGTGTGCGGTTCAATGATGAATGATCCGACCTGGTCCGTGGCGATGTGGAATCATAATTTAGCCGAAATTATTCAAATCACAATCAACCTCTTCAAATTGTTGCGCGCTGCGGTCGGTGCGTGTGTGGTACCGCGCTTGGGTAACCGAGGTCTAGGGCAGGACGCGACGAATGACGAATTAGGGCGGTGGATGGCGGGTGGTGGAGTGTACTATGCCACCCACTAACCATCACGATACGTTGCCGCCTGCGGTGGAGCGAATGTGTTTTTTGAGGCACCATTTTCGGTTGGTTGTGCCAAATTGCCCTGGCTCTAGTGGTTGGTTATTTAACCCTTACGGGTCAATACCATGTGGCTTTGGGGGTGAGCAAGGCAGAAAGTTTTTGGGGTTCATCGATAGTTCCAGTATAAGCCTCTGAGACATGGAATTTGTCCAAAACTGACGAAACTCTCTTAGACGCGTTCTAGAGAAAGCCATGCTCCGGTGGGTTGGTCACGTCATTAGAATTACACCGGACGACCTAGCCCGTAAAGTGCATTTAGATTTAGGATTCAGGCCCAAACTGAGATGGAGTGATGGCGTTGATGCGTCCGCCAGAAAGAAAGGCCGGGATAATGGATTGGGAAACAAAGGCACTCGACCGTGAGCCCAACTGAGCAGATTAGAACATTTTGGACAGATTGAAATAGGATTTAGATTTAGATTAGATTTCTATCGCTTGTATAATATCCAGTTTTAAGAATTGACGAGCCATACGCGTAGACTCATTTGGTTTCAACAGTCTGTTATCATGACGTCATAAAAACACCGGACGTCTTAGCCTTAGACCATCCAAGACAGAAATAACAGCCAAGTATAATATTGGAACCCTGCCGTATATATGAATCTGCTGAAGAATTATCCCCCAAAGGACATCAAATGCTTGCGTCATTGAAGGGTTAATATTTTCCCGGCGAACGTTCGAAAGGATTAGGTGCACCATCGAACGATCGGCGGGAACGACAATTTATATCGAACCAGCACTGAATCAAATCGCAGGACACTGAACACACGAATAAAAAAAAAACAACCTTTGGTCATTACTAACCCTTTACTATCTTTCGGGTTCCTCCCTTTAGTTCACTGTTGCATTTGTCATAATAACAACGATTATTGTTTATTGCTGCACTGCATTGAAAGCGGGTGGTTGCACGCGGCATAAACGGATTTGGCCGTGTCCCTCCACTCCAATCTGTGGGTAATTGTGTTTTTGGGCATTTGGTGGAGAAACAATCGGTCTAAACATCGGCCAACCATCCAACCAGACAGTGGGAGTGTGCGAGAAAGCGAATAAACAATTGCCAAACTTCATCCTGACGGGGCGCATTAAAAGCCTCCATGACCCCCATGCCCAATCCGATTTCGCTGCCAAAAACCGGTGACTTTCACTAGGTCGTAAATCGTGTTTTAAGTTCGTAAATGCTCTGCTGCTCGTCGGCCGTCCCTTATGCGAAATGGAAGTAATTCTTGATCGAATAAAATTTCAAAATCCAACCGCCTTGCCAGCGAAATGAAGGGCGCATGTTGTAGTTGGAGCGTGTATCGCGCCTAGTTCGCCCCCGAAAACAATCAACTTTAACTTCATCCCACTCCTGTGCGGGTGCTCGGGGTTTGGAAGGACCCGTGAAAGCATGCCAGATAAAACACAAATTGATCGCGAATGTATTTGGGGGTTGTTTTTGCTTGAAATGTTGAGGCTCGGTTAGGATTTATTGGCAACATTTCATTCGTTTTTGTTCGCAAGTTTGATTCGTTCGGATTTCCCTCATGCGGTTCGATTGGACGAGCGGAGAAAGCCGTAGTTGACGAAGGCACGAGTCAACAATCTACTTGCCATACATAAGATAGGGAAATGCATGGCCGGGGAAAGCTGTCCCTTCAGTTGCAGTCAAACACAGTTTGAAAGAAATCACATTCCAAATCACAGCCAAAGAGAAAGGGGGAGGAAAATGGATCGCTCCATGATGCGGCATTCTCGAGGAGTCCTCCAAACGTCACTGCCATCAACATGATGGCCCGATATTGATTTGAATTTGATAGCTTGTACAGTGTTTATTTATGAGACATCCCTTGCTTCCCCTCCCCCTCCCCTTTGTTAAATTCTTCCGATTCCTCCCCCCCACCCCCTTTTGCAGACTTCCTCAACCCAACGAATGTGGATGAATTTCGGAATGATTTACTGGCGCTCGTGTGCGTGCCTAGGATTTTTACTTTTAGCGTTTGTTGATTGGTTCCGAACCGCGAACTCACTCACCAGTACCGGTGGTCCTCGATTTGTGGCGAATCGTTTATCATTCCGGGTTGAGCAGAGGACGAACTGTACGTTTCTTTTTTTTCGGGTTGCTGATTTTAGGATTAGATTTATCGCCGGTCGTTCGGGCGGCCGTGGAATTGAGTTTGGGAGTGGGGTTTGTTTTTTGTTTTCGTTAGCGAAAAAACCACATGCTTTGGTGCATCGATAACAATTTATTTCGGTTGATTTGCTGCACGGGTACGGGATGGGGAACGGTTGAGCATGTCTACTTTTTTGGGAGGACATCATGTCATCACCCTTGATGTTTGGATTTACGGTCTCCAACGAGCAGTGCATAATTTGTTTCAATCGCGCAGATAGCATTGACTGGTACGGTGTGCGATAAACGTCCCCGAAGTGACGGTTCCAGCAGGGATGAACGATCATAAAAGGGACATTAAATAGACATGCGGTCCTTGTTTAGAGAGATCAATAGATTAGAAATAAACAATAAAACGAGATGCGCAATGCGATACGGGGGGCGAATCCAAAATGGGTCAATTTGAATGAATAATCAAATGGAGATGAGATGCCTTGTGCCTGTTTTGTGTTTGATAATCAACTTTATTGCCGAGTTTATCAACGTAAACTAATTTCTGTCATTTTTCCCTCCCCCATTTTCCATTGCAGATTCTGTTTAATGCTTGTTGCTGTACTGTGGCTACCGGCTGGAAGTAATGTCTTAACAATCGCTGGACGATTTGCAAGTTGATGTCAATGTAGTTGACGTAAAGAGAGGAATTAAAAGAACGTGCAAGCGAAATGGAACACGGTTCTACGAGATGAGTTTGTGAAGTCATCCAAAACAAGCTGATTCTGGTGATAAAAACTGCAGCCGAATCCCAAAACATCCCAGCCAGGGATATTAGAAGAAAAATACGCACAGTTCCACTCGCACACCTACTATATTGTGATAAAAGTATTGCAAAAAAAAAAAGGATATTCAAATTCTGATTCATCGGTGTGGACGTGGCGCAATATTTCCTTCCTCGTCAAGCTTCACTACAGCGCACCTAACTGCACACAATGCAAGAAAATAGCGTAACGGCGGTTCCGGTGTCGGCGGTGACGGCATCCGGATTGGGCACCATCGGCACCAGTGCCGGAAGCACCGGTACTGGCGTGGTCGGAAACACAGTCAACAGTGGCAGCAACAGCAATGGCAGCACCGGCAGCACGAGCAACAACGGTGCTGGCAGTGGGCCAATCACGGCCTCCACAGGCTCCGGCAGTTCGACCATCTCACCACACGGCCTCAGCGACATCGATCAGGCACAGTTCGAGGCCGACAAGCGGGCGGTCTACAAGTGAGTACAATCGCAATCCTAGATCGCCAAAGGAAAAATTGTTTGCTCTTGTCTATTGCCGTTTCGATTGTGTTTGTGCGGTGGGACGACTCTGACTTTGGGGAAGATCATGCTTTTGAATACTTGCATGTCTACTGCATCTTGGCATTGGAATTGGAATGATGTCACCTTGAAGACATCACGAAGTGGGACGAAAACAGAAAGAATGTGTAACAGCATTATTTTATTTCTTTCTAATTCAGAACATATTACCAATTGCTTTTTGTCGTCCCCCGAATCAAATCGAAAGGATAGTTGTAGTAAAAGCAATTTAATTCATGAAGATATTAAAAAAGGAAAAATTTTCAATCTGACAACGACTTCAATGTGAAGTCTTCTTGCGCTACTGGACGGACGGACGGAATACGGTTGCTAAACGTCATAACTCAAACTATTCCTTAAATCAATCCAAAGTTTTGATGCAATATTTGGTACATCTTTAGGAGATCAAAGCACACTAAAACGGCCGGTATAACATCAAAGACCTCAAAAACGATCCTCGACCAAACCAAATTTATTGTACTGATTATGTTTTACTTTCTTTCTTTAATCATTTGATGTTTCGTATCGCTTTTAGTTCTAGTGATGAATATAACTCCGATAACGGCACGTTAAAGTGTGCAGCCTCTTGAACGGGCGCTTCAACTAACGAATTATAGATGCGCTCCTCGATGGCGTACGATACAATGGTTTGGAATTTAAAGCAGGGAAACTAACAAAGGCCAAACGTTAGTCTGGTGAAGTATTACCTTCAGCGACCACCGCCGTCACTGTACTATTCGTCAATATACTAAAAATAATCAAATGCAGCTAACGCGAAACAAATGCTGAAACCGCTCGAACAAGAATGAAACTACACGGTCGGAAAAAGTCGTACACAGATGGAAATGCTAATAGGAGCAAGACAATCGGGGTCGTCTGTGGCGACGGTTTCCACCAACCTGCAATCGACCGCTTTCGTCTACGGTCCAACACACCAACCGAGCTGTTACACACATATGGTTTTGTGAAAATGCATCTCGAAGACGTGATCGACCACCGTTGCTACGTGAGCGATCCGATGACCGGCACTTGAGAGTCAAATCCGGAGGAAAAGAACACATTTTACCATAACACCTCCACCATCCACCGTCCCGGCAATTCCCGCTCGGAGATGATCCGGTGTTTGGGACATTTCCACCGTTCGATCCGGGAACGAACTGGCGTTTGAATGCAGTCCTTTCGAAGTGGCACGATTTGCATACGATTGACCGGGATGGGTGGAAATGTTGGAGAGGTTTACCCGCCTTCGCTCCTACAATGTATTATGCACATTGTAAAATTGTCCCGGTCCCGGTCGCTGCTCGTTTTGCATCACTTCATCGAACGGAAAATGGCCACAAATGACACGATGACAGAGTTTTCCCCTCTTGTCCGGCACAGCAGGCAAGTTTTCCCGAAGATAGCGGAATAAAAGGGAGTGGCCAGAAGAAGGATTTCACGGCATATATAATAAGCAAAAGTGCATCGACGCATCACGGGACAAAAGGGGGGAGCAAGAGGGCGAACGGAATTGAAACGATAAAGAAATTTCCAATGCAAAATAAAACACGAAAGCGAGAAAACGAACTGCAACGACTGCAAATGGCTTGTTGTCAGTTGGAAATGGATCTTTGACGTTTTCCGCCATCGCCTTGCCGTTAAAGCGCAAGGACGAAAGGAAGGATAAACGCCTTTCGTTCCGGTTCCTCGGGCGGTTGTCTCCAGCATCACCTTGTCAGTCATTGTCACGAACTTGGAGGAAAATTGTAAAGTATATAGCATCTACGCTGCGTTATGAGATAGTAATGGCTTTATTACATGAAGGACAATCTCCCCCGATATCTCTGGAGTGCGATAAGGCACGATGTATGCAATCGTACTAATAATTACGAGTTTAGTATAAGCTTGGTAACTAAACTGGACAGAGTAAACGGTTAAACTTCGTGTCCGTTTTCGTTCCTGGATTCGGTACATTAATATAATTACTAAGAGCGTAACAACTACAATACATCATTCATACGAAACCATTTCCTTTCAGACATCCCCTATTTTCCCTGCTGGCACTGCTGTTAGAAAAATGTGAACAAGCTACCCAAGGCTACATTCCTTCCTCGTCTTCCGCGTCTAGTCCAAACGGGTCATCCAACAATGGCACCAGTGATGGAGATAGTTTCTCCCGAGATATTCAGGTACATCGTAGGACTCAGCGGGCATCGACCCAACTTGCTTTTAAAATGCTATGCCTTGTTTGCTTCCTTTCCAACCATAGGCCTTCGTACAACTGCTGGAGAAAGAAAAGCGTCCCCTGCTAACGAACAATAGTGAGCTGGATGGACTAATGATCAAAGCACTGCAAGTGTTACGAATACACTTGCTCGAACTGGAGAAGGTGCAGGAGTTGTGTCGAGATTTTTGCACACGCTACATCGCCTGCCTGCGTAGTAAGATGCAGTCGGAGAACTTGCTACGATCGGACTATGCTCTCGAGCACAACAACAATCTGTCCAACTCCAACAGTCCAATCAACAGTCCGGAACAGGTTGGTTTGGGTTGTGCAAAACCCCTTTTTTGAGACAGCATTTATCGTATCACTCCCATTTGACACTACCTTTTAGGATCTTTCCGGGAGTGCCCAGGGCTATTACCAGAACACGGATTACCTGCAAGGAAGTGACACAAGCGAATACAGTAACATGCAAGGTAAGTCGTTTATAGAGGTCAAAGGCCAGGAACTGGTTCTATTGGGTTTATAATCTTCCAAGCTAAGGGAGGCTTACTGAGCTGCAGTAGTTCGTGCGGTCCGGGTATTCAGACATCAAATCCACAACATTCACTGCCCCATCCAGCGTTGCAGCAGCAGCAAGATCAGCACGCACTGCATCATCACCAGCAAGTGCCCACATCATCAGCAATACAGTCACCAAACAGTGCCATCATCTTGGAGAACTCGACGCTTGAAGACTTGTCACATACGGGAAACTCGCATCCACTAGGAGGAGCTATTGGAATGCCCGGACTTGCCGGATTGCCTTCATTGCATGATGGTTCCACGGGCACTTTGCTTCCTACTGACCTGACCGCAGCAGCAACTGCCGCCGCTGTGGCATTCCAGCAGCAACAGTTTCACCTACCCATCCATCCTAACACCGATACGATGCCTCTCAGCTCGGTCAGATGTCCACCGGCAATTGCGCTTACCTCACCGCTGGACATCTACGCCGGTCAGCTGTCACCGTGTGGGAGCTCCGATGAGCTAGACTCCGAGCTTGACTCACTCGGGGACGGGGATTCGAGTTCGAGCAAACGGCAGAAGCGAGGCATCTTGCCGAAGCATGCTACCAGTGTAATGCGCGCTTGGTTATTTCAGCATCTAGTCGTTAGTATGAATCCAACGTGCCGTTGCAATGTTTTCAACTAATTTTGATCTTTTTTTCTTTGTTTCTCCTCTTTTCTCCTGGTGCTGCCTTACTGCCTTGTGTGGCCTTATCAGCATCCCTATCCTACTGAGGACGAAAAGCGTGCGATAGCAGCACAAACCAATCTCACCTTGCTTCAGGTAGGTCACTCACAGAACTGCTGGAACTTGCTTGAAATTTATCATGGACATTTCTTTTTCTTCTCGGTGGTTTACAGGTAAACAATTGGTTCATTAATGCCCGTCGACGTATCTTGCTACCGATGCTGGAGAATACCTCCGACAACTCTGGGGAGTAAGATTGTGTAACTCCAAATCTTGCTTAAATGCCAATCCTAGTCCACCAAAGACCAACTACCAGTATGGAGTGTCAACCTCAGGTTAAAACGGCAAACTACAAACACTCTTCAAGATGAAAAACTGGAAGGAAATATGTGGCCGATTCGCAGTACTGTTTGCAACATGCCATCATCTGTTAAAAATAGCCTCACAATCAAGTCCTAAGCTCTACGTTACCGCACGACACGGATGGTCCATTAAGGCGAACTGAAGTACGTGTTTTAGAAAACAATCCTTTGTTCGTCATCAAGGGGCGCCTAATCAATGTTTTCGAGAATTAAAGTGAAACATCGCATTGTACACAAGATTATGTTTCACAAACAAGTGTCACCGTAATCGATGTTTTACGATTAATTGAGGGGCGTTAGGAATGCGCAACAACAACAATCCCTCGCGTAATTACTCGACCGTGTTGAACTGTATCAATTTGATTCCTATTTTTAGATGAAGTATGAATTGGGAGAAAAAATTGCGTGATTTTATCCCATTTCCTTGAAGGATTTTTTCCTCATCCCTTCGTGGTAGGAGCGTTCTAATCAACTTGTCAGCTTGCCTGTCGAGCAAACAAAATTTCCTTCCTTAGTTTACTGTTTAAAAAAAACTAAGGAATTCAAGCAGTAGAAAGGCGAACCAGTGGCCGAGTAATTGCTCCAATCAATGTGGGTAAACAGTGCCATGCCAGCTTGTGTTGGGCCGTTTGTACCAGTGGTACCGTGCCATCCGATTTGAATAGAAATGCAATTTACAAACAAATTCATCCCAATCAGAATTACCCCGCACAAGCGCACGGGAAGCGACAATCGTTACCCACGGTCGAATTTCGGTCACAGCACAGATTCCATAGAACAGGCCCTGCCCAGTTCCTTCCGTCACCGGGTGAAGTGGGTTATTAATTAACCCGACTGCAAGCTGCTTCGCTATCCTTTCATCGGTTAATGCTATTAATGGTGAAGGTGAATGTGTGAGAGAGCGAACAAAAAAACCACGACAGTAGTGTGTCCAGCGAGGATACTATTCGTGCGTGCCGGTGCGCTATGATGAGGTCTGAATTGATTAATATTTATTACCTTCGTAATGAGCCTCCACCCCCGTTCGTGGTTAAAGGACGACGGAGCGGGAGACCTGTGGGTTTTATTTTTCGGTTTTCTCCCCTCCCTTCAAGTGGGGGTGCTGGGAAGTCTTCAAACACGCGGCATAAAGGTAACTCAATTATCGGGGATGGTGGAAATGGTGTCGGGTATTCTGAAATCTGGAACCGGCAATGCGTGAACGAAAGGTTTCGTGTGACGTTCGAACGCCGTTGAGAAGAAGCCGGAATTGAAATGGATTTGTGCGTTTCGGGGGTTGGTTGAATGCTTCGATTATACCTCACCGGTTGTAGCAGCGCGACCAGTGGTGGATGTAATCGGATGACGATTACATAAATAAATAACATTTGCATACATTTGGAGGCACGCTTGTAAGCTCACAAACTCGACAACATGCACGGAGTGGACTGTTAGATTAAAATCCCTCAACGATGATAACCGCATGATTACGAACGATGCACTTAAAAAAGGTAGCAGGACGCTGGTAAAGATTTCAACCTGGTTCCCGTAAGGCGACGCATAATTGAAAGGAAAAAGAGCACTTAAATCGCTTCCTGGGACATTTTTTCCCGAACGTGGAAAATAATAAACTTCCAAAATGGTGCACGTGGAGATACGCCGCAGGGCAAGAGCGAAGATAACTCATACAAAACAAACAAGCCAAGTATACGTAAATGAAACAAACACTCAATCCTGCTAGAAGAAAATGGAAATCGAAATGGAAAGATATTCTATTTAGTATATATCGATGCAAACGATCGTTTGCACACACTACGAGATAAGCAAAAGAAAGTTACTTTTAAGTGTCATATTAGGTTCCGTTTTCTAAGTTTAAATTGGTGACATGAAACTACTGTGAAAGAATGAAACAAAGCAACAGATATACGTACACTAGTATACTAAGAGCGGGAAAGGAAAAACGAAACAAAACAACAAAAACTAAGCAAGTTAAACTATGTAGTAAGTATGAATCTATCGGAATCGGCGTTTCAGTAGCGGTGAATAAGTACATTAGAAAACGCACAAGGAGAAAAATACTCTGAACGGTTCTTTCACAAGCGAATTGGCGATCCGTAGCGAGAAGGTGTGAATGAAAAAAAAACGATTCGGAAATTAACAACACGCTGATACCACGAGCAAGGAAGGACGAGTGAAGTCTGTGATAATAGATTTATTTGATTTCCATATCGCCATGAAAAGAAACGAAAGCGAGAAACGGAATGTTGAAACAAAAATGCGGCCCCGTCAGCAATCAGCAACAGAAACCAGTACCAGTACACTCCAATCGTCAGTGTGCAATTGCGTAAGAAGAGAAAGCACTACAATTCCATACAATTGGAGCAGTAGTGTTCTTGAGTTTGAACCAAAAAATCACCATTTTGTTTGATGCACTGCATTATTGGATTATCGATTTTCCCATCTGCACACAAACCAGCTGTCGTTACCGATTTGGGACAGTCGTCATGAAGTGTCCGTTGTAAAAAGCAGTGAAAATGCAACTACTGGTACACACACTCTTATACGATAGAATGTACCGAAAGGAATCTTTAAGCTTAAAACAGAGAGAGAACTAGCTCGAGGTGTGAAGAACGGAACGAAAACAAAAACCAACCAGTCATCGAAGTAACTGAAGTATACCATATTTGAAATAAGCAGAAACGCAACGTGTGACCCAGTATACCGAAGAAGGAAGCAAGAGTAAGCAAAAAGTAATACAAAACAGTAAACTACAAAAGACGCAACACGAAAGAAGAAAGTAAACCGAGAATGCCAAGTGTGTAAAGCTTTTGTGTTGGAAAATTAGTGAAACAAAACTTTCGTTGTTTAGTGTATTCAAGTGAAAACAACAAAACTCAACAAACGGCGAAGAAACGATGCAATTTGCTGAAGAAGGAAGAATGTGAAACTACAAAATACCATCGTCTCTGCTGCGAACCTTGTATACGTAATAGGA
The DNA here is from genome assembly GCF_943734725.1 of Anopheles marshallii. Taxonomy (NCBI): domain Eukaryota; kingdom Metazoa; phylum Arthropoda; class Insecta; order Diptera; family Culicidae; genus Anopheles; species Anopheles marshallii. The sequence goes on from NC_071327.1 coordinate 82,674,055, forward strand.
AACAAAAGAACAAAGAATTCATATTGTGAGTGAGGCAAACGAAATAATAGAAGATAACAAATTTACGTTATTATTTTCTAACATTAACATATATCTATATATATATATATACATGAATATATTCCTAGTAGTGTAAGGTTTTTATTAACATTTCCTAATACAGTTAAGAGAATGGAAGAGAAAGGAAAAAGGCAAAAGAAAGGAAGGAAAATGAAAAGTATACTAATTTCCCTGTCTCGAAACGAACCGTAAACTTACTTTAACGTTTCTTTTCTCTAGCTAACAATGTATTGTTTTCCTTTTTCCAATGGCCACATTCAGAACACTAACTAATGTATACTAAAAAAACAAACAAACAAAAATGCAACCATTGTTAGCCAAATAGTAAATGATAAAACTCATTAAACAGGCACCGTCCAAAAACTGAAGCTAAACACGGTGTAAAGTTGTGGAAGAACCCGTCTCACCGAAGCATTCTTCCAAACAAGCTTTGTGTCCACAACACAGCAGCAACCCTCCTTCAACACCCGTGGTCATTCTTCCAGAATCGAGAAACAAAGATGTTACCATGTTACGTTAGCCTGTAGGTCCCGCGAACCACGTGTGTAGAAAGTTGGTTGTGTTTGTTGATGGTGGTGTGCGTTTGGGGATGAAGGAAAATCATTTGCACGTTCCTTCCCTGTCCTGTGTACTACTTTTGATTGAAATGCCTCCAAGTCTTATCGAAAAGAGCGGTTAGGTATTGCGTGACACGAACCCAACTCACACTCGACCCGCTGTGATTATGCGGGGGGAGTCCTTGGAAAATAGTTTTTTTTTTAATCTGCTTTAGTCAGCCATAGAAGAGGAGAGTGGAACTGACCGTTTGGTAGAACGGGTTCCTTTTCATAAGATTTCTTTTCAAAGGATCCACACGTAAATGCAAAGAATAATTTACAACAGGAAGGAACTGTTTTCCACGCGTTTCTTTGTTGATTTCAAATATCTCAGCCAACACACTGATCCAAAAGTTTTTTTTTTTATAGATGAATGAATACATTTTGAAGGCCATGCAAACACAAACACATAACTTAACGTCCGTGCCATTAAGAGAAAAGTGAAAGTGGATATGATAATTAAGAGAAGATAAAACTAGTGTAGAATAGCGATGAGAGGCAAGATTGCTGCTTGACGGTGACAACACAGAACTACCTTCAGTTAAAAAGTACGTAAAACATAACTTTAGATCTAGAGACAACAAAATGTATACCGCATTAAAACAAAAAAAAAATACCTACCATGGGAACGAACCTAGAACAACGCGCACTTTCTTCCGCTTGGGGGAGCGTTCATGCTTGTTTTTTGCTATTTGTTTGCGCTTTACAAAAATGTACATGTAAAGGGAAAACCACACAATTACTTTGTTTGTAACAAAAAAGAAAGAAAAATTTAAACGTAAAATTTAGAAAATCGGTACACAACACCCTGTTTAGCTTACACTATTTCGGCAAAATAAACTAAAGCAGAGAAAGTAACAAACACGAAAAGCAAAGACGAAACGCAAAGTAAAGCAAATGAACTAACAGTGGCCGGGTGACGGAAAGAAGTGAACATCGGTGTAACAAAGAGTAATTTACAACGCAAGATGGCAACGGCAATGCTCTACTAATGCCGGAAGGAGAATGGTTACCACCCACAAAAACAAACGAAAAGAAAATGTATACTATTATATTATGAATTGATCATTACAACAACTCAAGTGAATGCTAGAAGAAGGAAATTCCCTTCCTATGCGCAAACGCAAGCAAACCTAGCGCAAGAAAACCGGAACCGAACCGGAAGCTGCCTCATTTAAACCCAGAAATGACAGCTGAGAATAAAACTATTTGAAATCTATGCTCAGAGAAACCTCAATGAACCGTGGACGGGAACGAAAGAAATTGGGCAACGATTGGTTACTGTTTGTTGGTTGTTTAATAACTTATCTATTTCTTTTGTAGTCGTGCGTGTTTTGATAAAACCGTTGCTCCTTTCTATGCCAGCTGATTGTATTGTGTTGGGAGCGCGTGGATAACGGACTTCAGATCGCGATTGTTCGTTTTACGAAGTTCAACGGCGGCATGCGTGAGCTGCATGGAACAGTCGGGTGAAGCGTTGAGAGGCAGTGTGCTGATTTCGCGCTCGAAAATGTGTGCCAACCCTTCGAGCAGCTCGACAAACCCGAGCGATAATGCGGCCCGTCGGATGCGGTTCAGCTCCTTGTAGAAGTGTTGCGTCTTTTCGGGCAGTTTCTTCGCGTGTCGCAATACCTTCTGTATGTCGGACTGTAGACTGGCGTGCCGGATCCAAACGACAATAGTTTGCGAGTAGCTGCGCTTGTCTGCCTTGATGGGGAACGATGGGTTTTCGCCCTGGAAAGCGTCTTCCAGTGTGCCGAGGTAGCGTAGATCACCCAACCACGGTACTACGTCACTGCCGGGCGGGAGCACATTCAGCATGAGGTTCCACTTTTTCTTACCATCCGCGTACGAGTAGATGAACCCGTACCAATTATCGCCAACCAACACCAGGGCGGCCATGTTTTCTACCTTGAGCGCACCATGCAGCAGCACGCAGACCGATTCCTTGTTCACGTCCGTACCGTCCAGCCCGTGATCTTCATGCTGATGATGTTCGCCTGCGTCCGATTTGGCGTAGAACGCTTTAATGTCGGCTTCGAGACGTTCTTCGGCGGATGAGTGGCCGTGCCCGTTCTTCAATCCACCGTTAGATGACGGCTTTCCACTTTCGTTCTGCTCGGAAGCTCCAACCGTGCCGCCAACGCTGCGTGGTAGTATCAAGTGTCTGCTGACGGACATTGGAGAACCAATGTCGGACATTCGGAGAAATCCGCACACTTCCAGCCGACGTGACATCAGCTTGGTTGTCTCAGCACCCAACACATCACGTGCGGTGTAGGGAAGTGGAGCTGGCCACACGGTCACGGGTTCTTCCAGCCGGAAGTATCCTCCACAACGCAGTGTTGCTTCGAACTGTCGATAATTGATATCGCACATTGTTCCAAAGCACTCCAGCGCCGATGTTCGCGTCAGCTGCCTCACAATGTCCTCGCCATCATCTCCGGTGATCGGTGACGCATCATCTCCCGCCGATTCTTCATGCTTTATCTTCATGCGTGGTATAAACAGTTGTCCCTTCTGGCCGCTCACTTCCAACAGCTGCATGTAAAGCTTCGTGCCACATCGAAAGGCGGAATCTGTGGACAGACTCCCGAGGCACATAAACGATAGTTTGCTCGGGTAGGAGAAACCGACCCACTGGTTTTCGCCCGGAGGTGGAATGGCGGCACTGTTGCTTCCAACCGTCACCATTGCCTTTGAACCATCGGTCGTTGCGGCTGCCGCTGCAGCTGACGCACATGCCGCCTTGTATGTCTGTAAGTTAATAATCGTATTCTTGAGCGAACTCGGTCCCATTCCAACTCCACAGTCAGTAATGAAGATGATCTGACAGTAGTTCTGACTGCCCCAATGCGCCTTAAACGCATTGTTCACCGCTACCAGCACATTCTCCAGACACGTCTTGTCGTAATGCTCGATCTTGTGCAACGCATTCCGGATGGAGTCGTAATCGCGCGTAAAATCCACCACCACCTCGTACAACGACGAATAGATTATCTGACGGAAAGAAGTACAAGAAATAAGAAAAAGGCTACGTCCCACCCTAGCTTTCCCTCCCTGCCATTTCCTTCGAAAGCAACTCCACGCTACACGACAGTAAGAAAAATGAAGGTTTGGAGATTTGTTGTCGTATTTTAATTAATCATTGTCTGCAAATTTCTTGAGGCGTTCTGTTGGTCGCAATCGTATTGTAATAAAGAATAGTTGTATTTTTGTCTGGCGGTGTGTGTGTGTATATGTGCTCTGGTACAGATGTGTATGTGTGTTAGTTTTGCTATAATAAGATCCAAATGTTAGCATTATGTACAAAGGTGCTGTCCGACACGGTGCAGGATGCGGGAAGATGTTATACAAGCCTCATCCAGCTCGCCGGTCCCACCTCTACTTTACACTCTGCTGCGCCTCACGCTTGGCGTTGACCAGATCGACCAGCTCCTTCACTCGCCGCATGCAATCCTTTTTCGTCCGGTTCGGTATACACTCCGCTATCCGGTCCCAGCGATCCGGACCACACGACACCGGGTACGTCTTGATGGCTTGCTCAAGCAGCGCCTGTTCCTCCTTGCTCCAGACCCGATTCGCATCCTTTTTGGCCGCCGTACCACCGCCGGCGGGTTTCGTTTTCCCTTCACCGGTCACCGGGGCAGTATTATTAAGTTTATTATTGCTATCCTCCGTCGTCGTTCCGTTCACCAGCGGTTTATCCTCTTTCACAGCCTGCTTCGGTTGCTTGTTGCGATTTTCCTTGCCCTCGGCAGCGGCACCGTTTTCTTCCGTCGTTACATGGCCCTTCGTTCCGCCATTTACTATCGGTGATGCGACTACCGTTTTCTTCTCAACCGCTGCCGGCTTAGGTTTACTTTCGTGCTGTCCCTTCTCCTTGGCCGCTGCCTCGGTTGCCTCCTTCATGCTGATCTCCGAATTGTCGATTATCTTGAGATCCTTTTTACTGCGTTCGAACGATTCGTACGCCTGCTGGTTAACTACCGTCTTAAGGTCACTCTTGGAGAAATCACCTGCCTGCAGTTCCTTCGCCTTGTTCAGGGCGTCCTTAGCGTAGAACCGCATATCGCCCAGTTCCGTGCCGTGCTGGTTCAGATAGTTCGCTATCACCTCCCAACGGGAAATCGTTCCGGCCGGGAACAGATTCACGGCCTTTATCAGCAACTGCACATTATCGTGCGTCCACATAGCCTTCCGATTGACAACTTTCAGTCCGGCATTGTTCGGTATCTGCGCCGTCTGCTGGGCGACGATGCGTTCCTGCTCACGCTTAGCCTCCAGATCGTCGAGCGCTTTGACAAAAACGTCCCGTCCGCCCGTCGCTAGCTCCTTGTTGAAATCTTGCAGCTCGAGCAGCTTGAACGAATCGATCAGCTTCTCCACACCCTCCAGATGCTTCAACCGTTCCTTGTCGTTCGTGGCAAAATAATCCTTGCCCTTGGCCGTATCGCGGAACAATTTGCGCTCCTTCTTCATTATACGCTTCGTCCGCTCACGTTCGATCTGTATTTGCTCGATGCGCTTCTGTTCTGCCTCCTCGGCACGCTGTTTTGCTTCTGCCGCTTCCTTAACCGCACGTTCCTCCTCCGCCTTCTGCACCTGGTAGGCGGTCTGTTTTGCCCGCTTGGCTGCCAGTTTGCGTTCTTTTTCCTCTCGCTTGAATCGGACTACGCGTGGATCGTTGTTGTACGCCAAATCCACCAGCGAACGGATCCGAGCCGATTCTTCCTTCTTACGTTTCAACCGGATGGCTTTGTTCTGTTTTTCAATCCAACGGCGTTCCTCCCGATCCTGACCCTTCTCCTTGTCCTCCTCATCGAGATAGCTGAACTCACGCCAGCTCTGGAAGTTGTACCAAAAGTCGTAAAAGTGTTCTACCGCCTCGCGGGACGTACTATCGTCGCCCAGCTGGGGTGCTGATTTCCGCGATTCGTTCCAACGGGCATTGCGTCTGAACACGTCCCGGAGCATGCCGAAGAAATCCTTTTCCACCTCGGACTGGGACGGAAGCGCATCGTCAAATTCGGGATCGATAGAGTCGAAGGCACGACGGTTCTTCAGGGTGCCGAGCGTTTCGTACGCCATCGTGATGCAATGAAAGTAATCATCGTCCTGCTTTACATTTTCGCCCAGTGCTTTTCGTTTGTCTGGATGGTGCTTCAATACTATCTTGCGATATGCCCGTTTGATGTCGTCATCGGTCGCCTCAAATCTGCACAACACGGAGGAGAGAAAAACGCGTTACAAAGACAATCGTGTACACATCGCGAACGAGTGGAGATGCATGCTTACCTCATCTTCTTCAGTCCAAGCACTGCGTAATGGTCCTGATTTTTCCAATCCTTCGGATCCAAACTCTTCAGATAGTCGATGTCAACTTCGAACAGCTCATCAAACAGAGCTTCCGGATCGACAGCGCCGGATGTCATGTCTTGTGCCGCATCTGCCGGCAGCACGCCGGAAGCGATCAGCTCATCCCGTGTCGGTGGGCATTTCGGTGCAATTGGTTTCGTTTCGTGAAGGTACTGTAGATATTCTAACCCTTCGTTCCATTCGGTGCCCGCTGAACAGCGTCGCAGGTCGTAATTAGTTCTCAGTGCAACGGTTAGCACGGCCGAAGAAGCTCGTTGGCTTTTGTCACTAGCGGCTGCCATGGTGGTGCTGACGATGTACGACGAACCGCACTATGTAATATGCGTCTTTCTTTTCTCTCCCGTCTTTTATGTAACACCCAACAACGAGTCCGCTGGGGGGAACGTAGAGTCGGCTTCTGGCAGCGCTTCTATTTCGTCTTGAGCAACGACGACCAATTAGACAGTTACGAACGTTCGTCTCACTTTTTCACAGCCGCAATCCCACAAACGGGCTGCACTACCGATACCTAACCTCAAACACGTGGGGTGATCGCACCGATGTAAACGACACACCAGACAGCTGCAACTACGGCGACGGATCGGGTTGTTTGCTGCACATTTCCTCTCTTTTAATGGTGCGCGCTGCACGGGCAACGTTTGGACCCACCTTCTTTCGACGCGTTTCAGTTGATCAGGAACTCACAAATACCCGGGCTTTGGCGTGCGAAGAGCGAAGGAATTTTTCACAGGCAGAATTTACTTGACATAGCGCGGAAAAACTTCACACACAGGCAGCGCGGCTCGGTTCGTAAAACTGGTGCACACGAGTGCGTTTAAGCGTGCGAGTTGAAGTTTGCAGACGCCGCGGGTTCGAACATGCTTTCGAACATTGCATATCTTTTCTGAGACCTTTTCGAAATGAGTCCATCTCCCTTTTTTCCTTTCGTGTAGTGTGGTGCTTTCTCTCCCGTTCTCTCACGCAAACAAACCAATGTAAACAATGCCCTAAGCATATCCCAATCCCTCCTATTTATGCACTTACCAACGATACGTATTCCAAACGGGCATGCTTGGTGAGATAATCCAACACGTAATTGATGCCCTGGACGGCTAGTTGATGATAGGTCAGCACATTATCCGATTCCGCACTACTAGATCCACCGGTGCTTGATGGTTGGTTTGGAATGGGGCGCGACATCGAAAGCGACACGTCCAACGCTATGATGGTAGGCATGCTGGTAATCGGAAGATTCTACTGTACGCTAAACAATTGTACCCAACATTTAAAAACACCTGCAAACCACATAAAACCACTAAAATTGGGGTGCGATTCAATGTTTATATCCGGGATTTTGCTTTTGCATGTATCAAACAATAGCTGTCAAAGCGCTGATAGAACGTCAAGATGCTGTCGCCGCCATTTTTCACGCGCTGTTGTTTTTCATCAATATTTGCAAGAAAGCCGTACAGCCGAGGCATTTGAAATTGAAATATTTCATCACATTTGCAATTCTCTCATCGTAGCAGAACGAGATGCCGAAACTAAAAATCCCCAAAGCGGAATTCAGTGACGAAAAGCCGGACTTAAGCGTTAAAGTAAAGCAAAAGCGTAAAAATGCGCACCAGGTGCGTAAGTATTTTCAGTCCGCTGGCCCAACCAAGCAAAAGTGCAACTTCTGCGGCTGGGAAACGCGTGAAAATGCCACACGAATGGTGCAGCATATCGTGCAGCGGTGTAACGATGCGACGTCGGAAGCCCGAGACGAGATATCGGCATCGGTGGTGGATGCCGAAGAACGGCTTATGCAGTCCTTCTTTACGTCGCATAACAAAAAGGTTGTGCACGACTTTTTCAAATCGGTGGACAACGATCGGAAGCGTCAGTGTGTGTTCTGCAAATGGACCACGATCTTGAACCTGACACGGATGCGTTATCACATCCTGCAGATGTGTCACTATGTGCCGCCCACGGTCAGGCAAAGCTTCCTGAAGCAGGAACACTCGGATGATTCTCAGTATGATACGTACTGCATCGTTAATGTGGATGATGGTGATCGTAAGGGGCTGCAGGTGGTGTCCAGCAGTTCGTTAGAGCATGCTGATGCGGCAGTAGTTCAGGAGGTGGTGATCAACTCTGACGATTACATGGATCAGGTGGAGCCAGACACGTACTATGAAGAGGAGGTTGCAGAACAACTGTCGCAAGACCATCCGGATGATCTGCCGGTTAAGAAGTCTGCATCGGACGATGAGATTGAGTTGGATTTGGAAGAAGACGAAAATCAAAGTGAAGAGCTGCCTGAAGCTGAGGCGCCTGAAGACGAAGGCAAGAAAGCCGAGCTTCAGTTTGTCAATGTTACCGAAAGATATTACACGGTAAAGAAAAGAAACGTTCTGGAAAGATCTCCACCCGTTAAGACCGTAAATGTAACGAAACAACGAGCAACAGAAGTGCGAAAAAATCAAACGATCAGGCAATCCCCGAAACCTACCACACTGCGAATAGTACCTCAAAAGAATCAGTCAAGATTGAGCGAAGAACAAATGAATAAATTCAGGACACGTTTGGCCATTGCCAGCACACCGAAACAAACAGCTGTGGTTAGGAAGGAACAAGACGCAACAAAATCTCCTCCTCGGAAAAGTGATCAGACTGCACCGCAAAAAGAAAAGCGAGATGAGAACTCAATTCCACTGTTGCAAAAGTCGGTCACCATCGTGAAGACATCACAGCAGGTAAAGCATCGCGCAGGAACGTCGACGTCTCTTCAGAATACCCCGCGACAGGTACGTGCAGTTTTACTTTATTAAGCAAAATGTTAGTTCTCTGAGTACATAATACAGATGCAAGAGGTTTAGGATAAGCGTTAAAACAACAAAGAAAGAACCGGCTTCCCCGCTGGTCTAGCCGTCCTGTCCGGTTTGCAGCAGACGTAGCGCCCTCTGGAGATTATCGATCGACGTATTCAAATCCTCGTAGTTGAGTGCGCTTTCCGCCCATCGGCAGTACTTCTGCGCTTTAGTGATTTGTTCCGGTCGGAGCTGCACGCCCGTTGGTGTTATCAGCCGATTCGTTTCCACCGGTGTGCCGGCCACACCTGCCACCGGTCCACCCGTGTAAGGTTGGAATCCTCCCGGTGGTTTTTCCGGTTCGCTCGGTGGGGTCGGTGCTTTCACGTTGCTGAACGGGTCTGTAGTGGTAAAATTTGTTGGGCCAACCGGTGGCGGCTGTGGCGATGCCGGTGGGCGCGGCAATGCGGCAGGAGTATTGCTCGGTCCCGGCTGGGGATCCACGTTCGGCAGAAAGGCATCCTGGTCGAATTCTTTGTCATCCTCGGTAGGCAGAGGGCCCGCAACGGGTGTTTCGCCATTTTTCAGGCAGTTGTGAATGTAGGAGGCCTTCCACTTGGCATACTTTCGGTTCTGTGTTACTTCTTCCGTCAGCTCACCGAATATCTGACACACGTCGTAGATCATCCCGGCGGTGTAAAACGCTTTCACGACGTTCTTTCCGAAGTTGCTCGCACGGTCCTGCTTGTCGGCGTAGAGGAATAACTTGAGGGCGTAGTTTTCCAAGTATGCCTGAGCGGCCACATCATTCGTGATAGATTCATTGTCCGCCATTTGTGCCTTGGTCGATTCCAGCCAATCCATTAATGCAAGCAGAAGTTTTCGTTCGTCTATGCCCTGGTTTGATACCTTAAGGCCAAGCTGCAGCCCGTACAGGCGGCACCAGTAGGCGACGATTGGATCACGGCTATCATGCTCTTGGGCCGTCTTGAGATAATGCTGAATGGGCTTTAGCACGGCTGACACGGGTGGAAAATTGGCGGCCATTGTAGGTTTCGTTCGTCCTCCTCCGCCAATACGCAAATCAGACACAACACAACACAAAATAAAGGCCAATAATAGCCCTTTCGCAGCGATGAGTAATGATGCGTCGATTTGACGTTTCTGAAAATAAGTTTGACAGTTGTAATTTTGCTTTGTTTACCGTCGATAGTCGTATGTGCTTTCTCGTTTTTGCTAGCAGAGTGCGTTTACTATCGTTAAGAAGCGTGCGAGAGAGTGAAACAGCAGCAGCGGTGTTGTTGTTTCGCGCGAATGATAAGCGATAGTACACCAGCGCAAGAAGAAATAGAATCGAAAAGCGGGATCTAAAGTGTCGACGCCTGCTGCGATTGCAGCGGTTGATAGGGAAACTTGTACGCGTGGCTAATCGTGACATCTGAAAAAGGTTTTCCCCAGAACCCGTGGAAGCCTGACGAGCACACTTTTGCAGCATAATTGGATATCTTACAATGAAGAAACTTTTACCAGCTATCATCACGACCGGCATTGCCGCCTGTTGCTTATTGGTCTCGTTCGCCATTATTATACAGGAAAGCGATGCAGCCGTGCCGGAAGATCAAGGATCGTGCCATTCGTTCGGTGGCGGACATGTCTACCCACAGGAAGCGCCGCGATTTGTCGACCACAAGCTCCAGTACACGAAGGCCGTCATCTCGCGTCCAGCTCCGGAGTTCGAAGCTACAGCCGTGGTGGATGGTGCCTTCAAGAAGATCAAACTTTCGGACTACCGTGGCAAATACTTGGTGTTCTTCTTCTATCCGCTCGATTTCACCTTTGTGTGTCCGACGGAAATTCTTGCCTTTTCCGACCGGGTGAATGAGTTCAAGAAGCTGAACACGGAAGTGATTGCGGCCAGCATCGATTCTCACTTCACCCATCTCGCCTGGATCAACACTCCGCGAAAGGAGGGTGGCCTCGGTACGATCAACATTCCTCTGGTGAGCGACATCACGCACACCATCTCCAAGGATTACGGTGTGTTTTTGGATGATCTGGGCCATACCCTGCGGTAAGGATGTTCTGTTTGGCAGTAGTTTAGAAGATTTCAGCTAATATTGTTTTTGGAAATTTCAGTGGATTGTTCATCATTGACGATCGCGGTATCTTGAGGCAGATTACCATGAATGATCTACCAGTCGGTCGGTCCGTCGACGAGACGCTACGATTAGTGCAAGCATTCCAGTACACGGATAAGCACGGAGAAGTTTGCCCTGCTGGATGGAAACCAGGCCAGGATACGGTAAACCTTTGGAGGAAAACAATAATTTCGTAGTTTCAATGTGTTCTAACCTGATGTCATATATTTTTCCAGATCGTACCGAACCCGGAAGCAAAAATTAAGTATTTCGAGAAAAATCATTGACGACGTGAGTGAGGTACATTTGATACAAATTGAGTGTTATTTTCAAAATTCTATACGTTTATAAGCTCGTATGTTGCCAACGGAAGAGATCGGCTCGGTGGATATAGTTTACAGAAAAGTATCTCCCCAGAACTGAAGTTCACATTGAATAAAGATTTTACTTAAATTCTGTACATTAGTTTAACGTTTGCTTTATTTGTGAATTACAGTCCTTATCCGGTGACAATTTTGAACGAAATGTATTAATGGAAAACATCGTAAACCGAGTGGGGCGGGTAAAAACCAAGCAAACACTTTTATCGATGAAACGAATCGATTATCGATTGGTACGTCTCGTTTGGCATGGCCGAAGATCGAGAAACATTTTAAACAAGGTAAAGAGAGCACACGTCAAGCAGACGATAGCATGTTCCGAATCCTATCTTGGCAACTTTTAAAACGTATTTGCGTGATCGGATAAATGTTGATCAACTCATGATCCCATGTACCGCATCTCATCTGATTTGAGAGGCAGAATATGTCCAAACATGTGTAGATCGATTAATTGCATTTAGTAACCTCGGTAATGCAATGTTTGTTGACATACGGCTGTCACATACTGGTTTGTCAGTTGTAAAGTTTGCGCGCTCAATTTGTTGTTTTCTTCAGCGGTTGGAAAGGTGATCAAACAAATTGTTCTTCAACGATTTAACCTTTCGAAACTATTGGCCACCAACACTAAGCAATGAAGTGCCAAATCCCGGAAATATCGTGGCACAATCGCGATCCAGTGTTGAGTGTGGATATTCAACCGAAAGGAGCGAACGATCGCGATCATCAATATCGGCTGGCATCCGGTGGGACTGATTCGCATGTGCTGGTAAGTAGAGGGGAGCCGATGGTATTGTTTGTTCGATAGATTAGTAATTGTTTGCATTTGTTGCAAGATCTGGTACATGATACAAAACCCCATGTGTGGTACGATCAACCTGGAACTGGCGGCCGATCTTACGAGACATCAGCGAGCGGTAAACGCGGTACGATGGTCTCCTTCGGGGGAACTGCTTGCTTCCGGAGACGATGAAAGTGTAATCTTCATATGGAAGCAGAAGGGAGAAACGGAGACGCTGAACATTCTTGGTGAGTAATGTACCTGGTGGGGGAGTAATGTACAATGGGTGGTGGGAAGTATCTGATCATGTGTCGGTTGTTGCGGAATTGTAGATACGACCAACGAACAAGACAAGGAAACGTGGCTGACAATGAAGATCCTGCGCGGCCACATGGAGGACGTGTACGATCTGTCGTGGTCTGCTAATTCACAATTTCTCATTAGCGGGTCGGTGGACAATACGGCGATCGTGTGGGACGTGCAGCGTGGTAAAAATCAGGCGATTCTTCAAGAGCACAAGGGCTTTGTTCAAGGTGTTGCATGGGATCCTCAAAACAAGTACCTGGCCACGCTTAGCACGGATCGCTCATTCCGGGTATACGACGCGCAAACGAAGCGCGTTGTTTCCAGGTGCAATAAATGTGTACTACCCGTACCGCAGGCACATCCGCTGCGAGATAAGACTGTTCGACTGTTTCACGACGACACATTGCAGACATTCTTCCGGCGTTTGTGCTTCAGTCCTGATGGCAATCTGATCGTCACACCGTCCGGAGTTGCCGAAATCGAGGGTGTTCCAAAGCCACTGAACACTACCTACATTTTCTCGCGGAACTCACTTCGGCAGTAAGTTTTAAGCAATTGGCAATGAGACGTGCTGTACCAAATATTAACGCTTGTTCCTTTTTAGACCCTGCTTGACGCTTCCATCGCCTGATCAGTACTCGGTCGCTGTTCGCTTCTGTCCGGTGTATTTCCAACATCGCTCACATGCAGAAAGCAAACCACCACTTATACCGCTCCCGTACAGAATGGTGTTTGCGGTGGCTACCAAAAGTTCTGTCTATCTGTACGACACACAACAGGCCGCCCCATTTGCACTGATATCCAACATCCACTATACCCGGCTTACGGATATGTCGTGGTCATCGGATGGGAAAATTCTTATCGTCTCCAGTACGGATGGTTTCTGTTCGTTGATTTTTTTCGCCGAAGGTGAGCTGGGAACGGTATACGAAGCGCCAGCGTCGGAAACATCTCTTGCTGACAATCCCAGTACACCTCCGCCACTATCGGAGACCAACAAGCGTTCACCGTCACCTTCAGCGAAACAGAAGAGTGCGTCGGGAGGGATTGATGATACAAAGCGAGATAAAAAATCACCCCAATTGATAGCAATCAGAAGAAAGCCCAAACCAGAAGAAAATTCATCTAATAGAAGTGATGATGTCGAGGGCCAGTCAGCCGTTGAAAAGTCTGTAAAACCCGTTGAGTTACAAGCGGTGGAATTTGTCATTGAAAAGGACAAAATTATCAGCAGCGCAGAAAAGTTCGATAGTCCAGCCAAGAAGGATCGACCCGTAACACCGATTGCGGTACGACGACACCCGAGAACACCTTCGGACAAATCGAGTGACCCACAGCAAACTCAAGCGGCTTCATCGGTGGGAAAGAATTCTCCCAAACCTATAGCTATCCGTCGACATCCGCGAGCACTGGAAACCGGTGTCGCTAAATCGGTTATCGAACCAACCGCTGAAGAAGATGCTAACGACACATGGCCCATCGATGAACCGAAACCGGTTGCCGTAATAGAGACAAAGAAGAAACACACGATGCCACAGCCTTGTCCAATGGAAACTGACCAAACGGAAGACATTGTACTGATCGTGGAATCAGACGGGGAGGATGATGTGTTGCCCGTTGTCGTTTCTGCAGACGAACCGCCGAAGGAGTCGAACACCGAAACACAGAAAACACCGCGACGAGTGGAATTTCGAACGATATCGACGCCGAAATCAAAAAAGAAGCTTTTATGAACGCGATTGTGAGGTAGTTGTCCAACGTTCCATCGTGGAAGATAGCAAGGATTAGTGTTAATTTAAGCATGTGAGCTAATATGATTTAATATTATAACCTAATACAATTTACAGCCGATACAGTTAAATAAGATGTATTACACATGAATTTGTACATATTTATGTTGACACATAAATATTGGGAAAAGCATCTGAAATTCGTTACGGGTGCTGCTATTGCTCATTGATATTTGCAAAACGCAGGAAACTTTCTCTTCGCGCAATGAAATGTTTCACGTATGCTTTTCACACAATTGTTCGATTCAATGTCGAATGATGCATTCAAGGAAGAGTTTCGTTAAGTAGCGAATAAACCTTCAACAGTGTGATGCACAGTGGGATATCCAGCTATAATAATTTTAGATATTTTCTCCGTGGATTAATTTTACTTTTGAATCTTTCCATAAGAAAAGGCTGTTGAAAATATTGTACATAAAAATAAATATCTTTTTTCCGGTCACAAAATGTCCTGTCAAACAGAAGCGTCACTTCACCATCCCAAATCAAGGGGTGCGTGCAGTGAGCGCAACATAACTTTATCATTCCTGGCTCACTCGTCGAGACGAGCGGACGTGCGTACTCCGAGGACTCGCGTATAGCGTTGTGCTGCAGTTTAGTGGCGTTTTCCCCGAAGCAGTGTGTGTTGGCCTGTGAAGGCGTGCACAATTGAAGACGCGACGGAAGAATAAACTACAATCGTGTCGTGTTTAGCAAAGACAAGTGTTTTTTTGCGTCTGTACGTGTGTGTGTGTGTGTGGGATTCACCTCATTGTGCAACCATTGCTAACCGTTGTTTTCTTTATATGCCCGTTTCGGCAGTGCGTACGGGTTTGCGTGTGTGAGTGTGCGGTTGTTTTAACTTGCATTTTCCATTGTGCACCATTGGCCGGTTTTCCTTGAAAAATACTGTTTTTCCCTAGCTGCTTTTCCGACAAAGCGGGAACGCTATTCGTAGTGCGTGTGTGTGAATGTTTGTAGTTTCTCCTGTGTAGAAGTGAGGAAGAAGCGAAGAAATCCCATTGTTGCTCTGCAGCGTGTGGCATTTAACACATTCCTAATGTCTCGGTGTGTGACTGCGGTCTAGAAAGAAACCCGAAACGTGAAGCATCGAGCTAAAAATGACAAAATCATTAGGCGGCATGCCGCTTGGTCTCATCGTCTGCTTACTGTTCGTCGCTGCCAGCATAACTTCCGCAGGTAAGGCATCCAAATTGAAGCTTGTTTTTGCTAGCCCAAGTTAGGGAGTTGGTCCGCGAGGTGCGAATGTAGTGGTGTTGGTGGAGGCACTATCCACACATCCACACACCTGGCAGAACACTGCGTCTATTTCTTCATGTCTCCTCTCTTCCCCATCCGCACCCAACCCGTCGTTCCAAGTTACTCTGTTGCGCCTTTAAAGAACTCTGCGGCATGCAGGGTGTCTTCGCTCGCGGTGGTGCGTGTGTATGCGTGAGGTGAGTCCGAACAAAATAACGGTCGTCTCGCGCGCGACCACACCAACACACCACCTCACTTTCCAATGGGCACCCTGTGCACAACCTGTGCCAACTAGATATCTTTGATCCGATGGGAAGATTTCGAATCCGCGTAATGTTTGTAAATAATGCTCCACCACGGTGCACCACCAGTTTTGGGTAGCATACCCGCCTCTCTCTCTCTCTTGCTCTTATCTTATCGCAATGCATATCCCACCAAGCTGCAAGCGCAAGGTGTGCGTATTGTTTAAGCTGCGCGCATGAATCAAGCGAGAATGAATGGATGACTCACAAACTGTCAACGGAATGCGTCAACGGTGGTTGTGTTGTTACGTGTGTACCGCGACGGTAGATCGTAGTAGTCGTCGTGAGTCTTTTCTGGGCGTGTATCTCGCGGCGTGCCACACTGTGACAACAGGTTAATTCAATTGTGGGAGCATCCCATTGGTATATCTTGTGGAACAATGCTGGTTAATTGTGAATGATCTAAAGTACAAACAAGTGTACTCGCATGAGAATGCCATTCGGACGAGGTCGGGAATTGGTATGGTCACAACAGAACAACTTTGCAATGGAAAAGCTTAAAATAGCAAGTGAAATGTTGTCTCCCGTGTGAGTGGGGTATGTTTTCGTTTCCCTTTGAGGCAGTGGTGTCTAAAGAGTTGAACATGTTGTCGCCTTGGTGTGGTATATCGTAGAGAGCTCAGTTGTCAGTTCCGTAATGATTGCTTATGTTTGAAGGTAGCAGACGTGGGCAGACGCTCACCCATGAACGGTGCGTTCTTAATTGTTTTTAAATGGCAAAGACACTTGCCAGTGTCTGCCGGGCCACCTTTTGCTGTCCCCCGGTACTGTGAACTACCCATCTGACTCATTCGAATTGAGTGTTGTTTAATCAAAAACTCGCCCCGTCCAGACGCACGGTCTCGTAAGCAGAGCACGTGTTTGTGATCTCGACTCATGCTTGCCGTTTCCCACCTTGCCCTGAGCTGCCAGTTACTACCCGAATCCCGGAAGAGGCGTCTGGTAGCTGTCAAAACTTTCGGATTCGGATGCTGCGCACTGAGGGCCATGATGTGATGGTCCTGTCTTCATTCATTTATGTGTTGCACCATCTCACGTTCTGTATTGCGAATGGCGCATGTTCCACGCCACGCTAAAGGGGGAACAAGCAGAACAAATATACCGGCAACAGAATCCGGCCGGCACCCGGTCTTCCGGTGAAAAGAGCAAAATGGGCAAACTCTCTCGCCCTTCTTATAGAGATGGATTTTCCCTATTTTGCCGGTACGTGGAAAATCAATAATGTCTTTCAGCGTGTGCTACTACATAAATGACACGATATTTCGTAAAAAAAAACTGCGGCAGGTTAGTGCGCACCGTCACACGGGAATTAATCTCCCGCACGTGTCCTGGGCGATGTTTGAGGTTTTGTTTTTATTACCGTATCGGATTCTAAAGTCATCCGGCGTCGTATTAGGCTGCATGTCGTCCGTTGATAGGCTAAAATACGTTTGTGTAGCTGTAGGTCGGAAGTCCTTTTTTTTTTGGTGTCTTGCCGACAAGACACTCGGCTGTCCAAAATCGATGGTTGACACGCGTCTGTGGAGGAAAATAAAAAAAAACTATTCCGCGAGATCCGCATTGACGGGAAAACATGATGTTTAGCATTTGTTCTTACAAATGAGACCGCATATTAATCACCTCGCAGCTCGAGCAGATCGAGAAGGATAGCATGATCGAGGTTTCGAGTTTTGCTTGCTCCCCGTGGATGGTGAGAATTGGAACAGCTGTTCGTCGTTGGCCAACGGAGGATTAATCATCATGTAACGATTTGCCAAACTGTCAATAAAGATTTATTTGATGCGCCAGTGATGCTGACATGTTGGACGAATCGAGAGATGGTGAAGAGTTTTTCACGCCGGTAGCAAAATATTATAATTTGTGAATTTTGGTATCGGGGTATGTAAGGGCAATCAAATAAATGTGCCCAATTTTGTCTACTTTAGTGAAATTCAGCATAGTTCTAGAGTATCTTGGAGAGTAATCAATTATTGATACCTTTTCCTTTCGTTTTCTAATTACTGTGGTTGCCTTTGAACTAAAGGTCATTCGGCATCAAGGTGACGGCCCGGGAGTGTATTTGGTATTTGGTCCCACACGACAAAACCGAGGCAAACACCTATCCGGACCGTGCTCCCCTAACAGGGACCGACTATCCGGATACGTGGTAAGATAAGTCCAGTCAACTAGAAATGGTAGGCATATGACACAGAGTAGGTCGTTATGTCAAGAAGAAAATGAAGAATTTTTTTCCAATTCGTTAAAACAATAGAAAAACATTGGCAATCAAGTTAAACGCCTAATAGGTACCTTAGGATAGTTATAGCATTTAAATTTTAAAAACACCCTTCAAGCCTTTCTCGCCCACAAAATTATCAGCAATGAGGGGTTGCCATCGAATATGATCACATTTGTCCTAGATCTTGTCAGCAAACAAATGTTTTAAGAATTAAGATTCCAATCAATTTGTCACCTCACAAACAGCCGTATCCCATAAGCCGTTAACCTAAATCGATGGCCAATATTTCCATTGGTTTGTGTTGCAGCTTCTCCTGCCAAAGCACGGAAGGGATTGAATTGCCCTTGCAGAGTAGTGTGGCTGTGTAAACAGTCCCGGGACATTCGTTTATTGTGTGTCAGGCTTAGTTGGTTCCGGCTGCTTGTTTTTCTAAATGAAAACGTTGTGCTTTATGCGGGAATCGGAACTCTTTCAACCCCTTTGCACCAATAGTTTAGGATGGTAAGGGACCAGCATTGGCGATTCTGCACGGAATTTGCTCTCAACGCAGGACTGTGTCCTAGTTTGGTCTGTTTGATTTGTTGCTAAATGCCGCAAAACCAGTACTTTTGTTGTGTCTGGTCATGGTTTTGTGGGTGTAAGAATGTGCTAAAAGTATTTAACGTTCATTCAATTCATTCATTTAAACATTTCTCGAGAATTGAGCATAAAGTGTAAATTTGGTCTTTTGAAAATTATTGGATCAGTTTCAAAATGCTACGGCGCGTGTTTGTGTTCAGCTTTTTTTGCAGTACTTTTCCAAAGACTGGAAGAAAACGGTCACCTCTATGACAATAAAACCACTTCAAGAGGGCCATTTCTCTCTCATTACACATTCTTTTCGATGCAGTTGCTGGTATTTAGGGGCCACTTTTTATTGCTATTCCCCTACGACGACCCCTTTTTTTGCTGCACCGAAAGAAGGAAACGGTCGCTTTCGTCGCTGTGTGTGCGCTTCTGTGGCCACCAAAAGTAGCCCTCGGGCATTACGTGTACACACCAAAACGCCACCCCAGACGGGATTGAATTTGCTGGAGAAATATTCTTGCCAATGCCCTCGGTTGCATCGACACCTAGGCATAAAGGTTCTTCAGTTCCACCGAGTAATAACCGGTGACCAACGGCTTTCCTGGGGTAGCATCCAGTCCACCCCGTGACGAGAGCAGTATTGTGATTTATGTGTGATATTTCCCGCAGAGCAGAGGGTAAAAATATAAGGGTCAACATTCGAACGTAGGGGGTTTTAGCTATCACTCACTGCTTGGGGGTTTGGTATTTTAGCTGCAAGAAGCAAAGCCCAATTCGCACATTGTCTCACAAAGGACGACCAAGTACTATAGCTCCGCTAAAGCAACACACTTCGAAAGGGGGTGAGGCATATCGATACTATGCTGAATGCTTTATGTTCTCCATTATGCTTCGAAATGGGTTGCATTTTGTTTTTACAAGGCTTCAATCGATCCACCCAAGGGGATTGATTTTCCTTCTCTTAGCGTAAAAAAAAACAACAACATCAAACGAGATAACACCCCGAATCGCTATTCTTCCTAGCGGTAAACTAGTTTTTCCCGATAAGCCATCAAAACCCTCTTGGAGTAGGGAGAAAAACAATAGCGTAAAATGTATTAACCCCCAATTTTCCCCTAAAACGCGCAAGAGAAACTATCATCCCTCGGCTCGTCCACCAACACCCAAGGATGTGCACCACTACTGGCGCTTCAATTCTCGCAGTTTAATAAACTCACTTTACGATTACGATCGTGCCGGAAGGGCTGATTGAATTTCCCGCCGTCCAGTACGTGCTCGGGTTGATCGGGTGGAAAATCTGTTTTTAATTACAACGAATCGAATGACGAGCGAGATGAGTGCGAGGGATGCTCAAAACGGCTCCTTTTCCGCCGTTTATTATCATCCACGGTTCATCGATCTTTTCTGCGATCCTATCGCACTAAACCGGCACCGAGCTACGGTTGCGCAAGGATGTCGGAAATCGCATTAGGAGACAGGAAGTTGAGCATCAACCGGGCAGAAGGTGGCTTTTAGAAGTCATTGTTTGCCCATTTGCCTCGACTGAAGGTTAATGCA